>NC_133660.1:231266277-231866277 GCF_037893015.1 Macrotis lagotis | reverse complement strand
TATGAGATAAAGGTTGTAGAAGCAGAAGAGGTAACACTTGACAGTTGACAGGTTGGCATGTGGAAGATGGAGAGAAGAGAAGAGACAGATCTCAGGATTGTAAACTAAACTTTTTGGAAGGGTAGTGGGATGCTCAATAGAAATAAGAACTTAAGTAGATAAATCATTTTAGAATGAAGGTTGAAGGGGCGGCTAGGTGGCGTAGTGGATAAAGCACAGGCCTTGGAGTCAGGAGTACCTGGGTTCAAATCCAGTCTCAGAAACTTAATAATTGCCTAGCTTTGTGGCCTTGTGCAAGCCACTTAACCCCATTTGCCTTGCAAAAACCTAAAAAACAAAGAATGGAGGTTGAAAGTTAGATGATTTCTATTTGGAAACTTCCATTTGAAAATGAGCATCTAGTAATAGAGGTCCAACCATTTGTGTTGTGTGACCTGGAGTTCAGGAAATGGATTTACTGACTTAGAATTTATTTGAATGAAGATGTTATGACAATGGAAGCTAATGAGTACATTGAGAAATTATAGAAAAATAGCAAGAGTCTAAGAGAACCTGTATCAACACGGATGATTAGGAGGTAGGACAGGGATAATAATTTGTTAAAGGTGACTGAGATGGAAAGCCAGACAGCTAGGAGGAATACCAATACCAAGACAGCCAGTGTCATGAAAAGTCATGAGGAAGAAGTGTCCAATGAGGACAGTGTTATATCACATCTTGCCAAGAGATCTAGAATCAATCAACAAGTAAGTACTTAATATTTTTAGCCACTTTCCTAAATGCTAATGATACAAATGAAAAATCCTTAACAATTCCTATGAATTTTAACCAAGATTATCAAAAACATTTTGATTTATAAAGCATTGATAACTTTGTGGAGGATAGTGCTACTGGAGTGATAGGTTCAGGCAACCCACTCAAAAATGCTGGAGGAGAGGAAGCGAACTCAACAAAGGTTTATTTATTTCCCCCAGACAACTGATAGAGAAAGTAAAGAGATGTAGTGTGACAAGTGGAAAGAATATTAGGATTAAGTGAATGATTTTAATTGGACAGATCTGAGAATATTTATAAGAAAAAGAAAAAAGTCAATGGGTAAATTAGCTCAAGGTAGTTATTTCCCAATGGGAGGCAGCTCGAGATTAAAATAAGCAGAATGGGATCAATGAATCAAGTAGAGGAATTGTTCTAGGAGAAATGGACTATATCTTTTTCAGAGATTGTAGCAAAAACAATAGAGGAAGTTATTAAGGAGGAAAGAAAAGGAATTGCAAAGAAAAAAGCCTTTCTTTTGTCATAAAAGTAGGTTTCAAAGTTCCCTCTTGCAAGGTATTGTAAAACTACCTTATCACTCTAACAATTTTAATTTATTTAAGGCATTCTTTTGTTTTTATGATAAAAAATTGAATCATATAACCGTAAATATGTTCTATAGACAGATTCTTATAGATAAAATGTATGTCAATAGTTCATATGATTTTTTTTACCAAATTGAGAAAACAAGAAAAATGAATTGGGAGAAATAAAATTATTTCTGGAAAAAGTAATATTAAAATGATTTCTATCATTTTGAATTTAAAAGCATTAACAGAAACAAATATTTCAAGACAGTCTGATCTTTAAAAGTAATGTAATGTTTTGTATAATTGTTCTTCTAGGTCTCCTGACTTCACTCTTCTTCAGTTGAATAATGTGTTTCCAAATTACTACAAAGATGTATTATTTTATCAATTCTTATGGTCCCTAAAATTATGACTACTTGTGATGATACCACAATTTGCTCAATTATTCTGAAATGGAAAGATATAATGGGTAAACAGGATATTTTTACAGCATGATGTTACTAGAAACAGTAGTATTTGCACGGGAAAACTTCCCTGGTTCTTCAGGTCAGCAATAGTGAAATGATAAGTTCTTTGTAGAAATGTCAAATTCTGTGAGTAAAGTACAGAGAGGAGACTGAAAATTGAGATTCTCCATTTCTCCTCCCTTGTGATGTTATAACACAAGGATTATCCTGGAGACCAGGACTGTCCTTCTAGTCAACTGGTGGATAACTTATCCGAGATGTAGAAAATGCTCCTATGAGAAGTGAAAGACTTTCTCTGCAGGGTATTTAATAACTTTGGGTAGCTAGCAGAATAGTATTTACACATTTGAATACAGTCTCCGCATATATATATATATATATATATATATGTATAAATATATATGAATGTTTCCAATGATGTGATTAAATAAACTTCTTCATTCTTGCAACCTTTTTTACAGCCTTACAATGGCAAAATTTGCAAATCACACAGTATGATTGGACCAGGGAAAGAATTGGTTGGCAACAAATATATTCATCTCTCTCCTATGCTTAGGGTTTCTGCTAAGTTGCATAGGAGTAAAAAATGAGAGTAACACAGTAGGATATCGTGTAGGTGGCTTGTGAATGTTTCCTGAATACATCAATAGACATATTCAAATCTTAGTTTTGTATTTTATTTTAATCTATTTTTTTCTTTTTTTCCTCATTTTCTTCTATTAGGATCTTGTTGTGAAATAGATGTCTGGCAAGAACTGCACTGCTGTGACTGAATTCATTATTTTGGGATTAACAGATGAGCCAAACCTTTGTGTCATTCTTCTTTTGATATTTTTAGGTTTTTATGTTGTCACCTTAATTAGTAACCTTAGTATAATCACATTGATCAAAAAAAGCTCCCAACTTCACACGCCAATGTACCTTTTTCTCAGCCATTTGGCATTTGTGGATATTGGGTCTTCCTCAACTGTCACACCTGTTATGCTCAAGAATTTTCTTGTGGACAAAACCATAATCCCTCTTGGAGGCTGTGTGGTCCAACTGTTCTTTGTAGCCTTCTTTGGGACAGCTGAGTGCTTTCTGCTGGCTGTGATGGCCTATGATCGGTATGTGGCAATCTGTAACCCCCTGCTTTATTCTGTCAACATGCCCCCTAGGATCTGTACTCTATTACTTATCTTCTCCTACCTGGGGGCTTGTATAAATGCTTGGATCTACACTTGTTGCTTATTGAGCCTGTCCTTCTGTGGGCCCAATAAAATTAATCACTTTTTCTGTGATTATTCACCACTTCTGAACCTTGCTACGTACCAAGATGATATTGTTGAAATTCTAACTTCTGCCTCTGCTGGATCTATAATTGTGATCTCAGTACTAATTGTCATACTCTCTTATGTCTCCATCCTCTTCTCTGTCTTGAAAATCAGCTCCACTGAGGGAAGATCCAAAGCTTTCTCGACTTGCACCTCCCATCTCGCCGCAGTCATTCTCTTCTATGGCACCCTTACATTCATTTATGTGATGCCCAACTCCAACTACTCAGCAGATGAGAATAAAGTAATATCAGTTTTCTACATGGTAATTATCCCCTTGTTGAACCCTCTTATCTATAGTCTAAGGAACAATGAAGTAAAAGGGGCCCTGAGAAAACTGATGAGGAGGAAACATACCTTTTCATGAATTCACCTTACGTAAATACTATGTCCCAGGTTTCAGGAATGGAAGGACATATTAAGACTTTCCTTTCCTTTAGAGATCTAATATTCTTCTGACGTGCTGTTTAAAATTATGTGATGCCAGCAACTAGGTTTTAGAAAAGATACACAGTATTTTTATTTTGATGTGTTAGATTTATGAATTTCAATGTTTATTGCAAAGGTCTGAAAAGTTCCACAATCATGGATATCCCCCCTCTGTAAGGGCATGTAAAAGTGTATTCTCTCTCCTTTTTGGGTTCCTGATCTTTGTAAAATCTTGCAACACTGATTTTACATGGATTTGTGGTAGTTATTGCTTCCATTTCAATTCTTATAGTCATTATGTATTATTTTCTTTGCTCTGCTATTATCATTATGTAGCAAATCATGTAAGTTTTTTTTCTGTTCCTGTTCTTTTTTTTTGTTCTTTCCTATGTTATACTCATATTCTGTTATGTTCATGTGCCACAATTTGTGTTTCCATTCCTCAGTCACTGACCATTAGCCTTGTTTCCAATTCCTTGCTACTATCAAAGTGGCACTCCTACTATTTGGGTTCAAGTAAGGATTTTCCTTTTTATCAATGCCCAGCTATATTTCAAAATGCACCTGAAAAAATATATTATTTTTTCCTGTGGAGTTGTTCTTCATGATGCATCAGAAGAGAGAGATACTAGAAAAAATTGAAAACATGGAAAACAAAAGAAATCAATAAAAATTCATTAAAAATTTAAAGCTTCTTCAACTTGAATATTTCTTCCTTGTTTAGTCCAATATAGCTACACTAAACTATTTTCCTTTTCCACACATGACAGTCCAACTTCTGTGTATTTTCATTGGTGTTCTCACAGATCTGATATACTTGATTTCCTGAGTGTTTCCTTGAGACAATTCCAATCCCACTTTGTGCAAGAAGCCTTTTGGACCTCTCAAGCAAATAGTAGTTTCCTCTTTAAGATGGCCTTCCATCTACTCTGCCTATAATTTATATATCCTTGCTTCTCTACTTGGTATCTCTCCCAATAGAATGTGAGCTGTTGGAAAACTGGGACTCTTTTTTATTCTGTAATCCAAGTTATAGCATAAAATATGACATATAATAACCCTGAACATCTATATCATCTCCCTATTTTTAATACTTTCTCAAAATTCGGAGACCAAACCTGAGCATGATATTCCCTATCTGATCTTATCAAGGGAGAAAGAAGCAAAATGGTCACCTTCCCAACTTTGAATTCTATGTTCTCTTAATTCAGTGTAAATTTTCCTTAGTCTTTCTTGTCATCATGATATACCCTGCAAAAGTGACCACTTTTCAGGTGCAGATATGTGATACAGTGGATAGAGCACTGGTGGGCCTAAGACACCTTATAATTAGCTAGCTATGTGATCTTGGACAAGTCACTTAACCCCATTGCCTTGAAAAAAACAAAAAAAAATGATTACTAAGGTTTAATGTTTTCACGCATCATTTTAACTATTAACTTTGATTATAATTCTGCATTGTTTATTTTGAGATATAATTCTACATTTTGCCCAAGATATCAATTTAGGAAATAATCACCTTGTACTATAATCTAATTATAATCATAGAATAATAAATATAAAAACTGAAAATGCCAGTTCCTCTTTCTCTCTTCATATTTTCCCTTTATATTAGTGTAGACATCATATGAATTCTTGAGGCACGTATACCAACTTTCATATACCAACTAATAAATCAGGGACCAAAGAACAAGTCTACTTCAATCAGTCGTCTGGATTCTTGGGGTAACCATTATTGATTGTGCTGTTTGAACTCCTGTCTCCAATTCAAAGTATTTTCCCAACATCAGTCTTAGTGCCAATTACAATCTCCCTGAAACCATCATCTGATGTAGTATCTGGTGTTCTGGAGTCATTTAACCACTCATCATCAATTAACTTTATAAAGGTATATTTACTGAGAAGAGGTAGCACAAACACAAATTAGTGCACCATTAGCATAGTCTCTCCTATACCATTCACTCCTTGAGAGAAGAGGCTCAATATGAAATCAGTTACAAAGCACTGACCCTTTCAACTTCACTTCCAAATGTAGTAATACACCTTCTCTTCCTTGTTTATAGTAGTGGAATTCATGATTGTGAAATCAAGGGTTCTGGTTTCTACTTAATGTTCTGCTCCAGTATCTAAACTTATGACCTTTTGTTCTTTGAACCATATGAAATTCATATGGTCTCCATCTTGCCTAAGATTTCTTCACCTAATAAGTCAGAATAGGCAAAACCTAGGCAGAAGCAACTGCAAGGCCTTTGTGCAAGGATTTGGGTCAACTTGGGTGGAAAGATGATGCCTGTGACTGTATTTGGAATGATTGAATTTTCCTGGCAGAAGACTTGGAGAAATAGCAACTGAATCTCTAATATAATCCCTAAAAACTGTCTAAAGCTATAAAGGAAGCAACTACACTGTCCTTTGGAGACAAAAAAAGTTTATCCTAGGCTTAACATGAGATAAGTTTTGTTACAGATGTTCCATGGGATTGGTGAGTGGAACCTCAGGTGAATTAATTAACATAGTTTTAGGAGCAATGTGATTATCATTCCAAGTCAGGAACGTGAGGATGTGGAGTGAGGTGTGGAGGAATAGACTATGAAAGTGTTTGGCAACTAATGTGTATATTATGTGAGTTACTTTACTGCATTAGGGAACACAGAGTAATGCTGCTAGCAAAAAAGGGCAATTCAGGAGCCTGCAATGCAGCAATCCGATAAGGTGGTATTTGTGACTGATCTCGCTGAGCTGTGAACCTCAAACCCACTTAAACCAGCCTTTTGATTCATTGTGGCTGATATGGAAATGTGTTTAATAGAATTGCACATGACTGTTGGGATGGAGAAAGCAAGTGATAGAGCAGATAAACTTGGAACACAAAACCTTCGAAAAATGAATGTTGAAAACTATATTTACATGTAATTAGAAAAAATAAAATACTATTAAGTGCAAAAAATCAAAAAAACAAGCTCTATGACCACCTAATTCAGCAAAATATCCTTCTCATGGATTACACCAATTTCTTAGAAAAAAGCCATCCATTGTCTATCACAAATCATCCCCTATTTGGTAATCAATTATAAATCACTCTTGTTTCTCCTCGACTAAGGGTGCCATTTTAACTGGATTTGTGGACCTGACAAGCATGTCTTTCTTTTCCATTTAGAGAACAATTTTGTTCTGACTCAAAATTCCTATATATTTCAGGGGAGGATTTTTGCATGTTGAGAATATGGTGGTAAGGTTCCTTTTTGTTTTTGCAAGGCAATGGGGTTAGGTGACTTGCCCAAGGTCACACAGCTAGGTAATTATTAATTGTCCAAGGCAGAATTTGAACTCTGATCCTCCTGACTCCAGGGCCAGTGCTCTATTCACTTCACCACCTAGCTGTCCCATAAGGTTGCTTTTGAAAAGGTCAGTCACCTGTGTGAGAAATATCTAGGGCTGACTAGACCTGATATGGAGGACCACCTGAGACACTTATTAGTGTATTTGTACATTGAAATTTGTAAACTGGGACAAAGTGTAACTTGGAGTATGATTTATTGCAATTGTTTGAATGGTGAGTTCAGAGTTGATTTTAAGAACTTTTGTAACCACATATGTTGTATGCTAGAAGTTCGATTTTTCTTTTTATAATTTGTGAAAAAAGCTAAAATGTGCTATGTTCTTACTCCTCAAGTCAAACCATAGTAAATATAATATAAGCTTCTTCCCAGTTTGCAATCACAATTAGTATCATATGTACTGGGAATGCTGCCTGCCACAAGATAACAATTAGGCTCTTCAGTCACTAAAAAAAAATTATTTCATCCTTAGACTAATTTTGAAAATATGCTCACTGTAGGCCTTCCTTCCATTTAATTGGAATATGTTTCTAAAACCCTAGAGGAAAATGTTGAATGCTTGCCAAGTCTGAGTCTCCCCTCTTGTCCAATACTGAATCTATTCAGACAGTTCATAATCTTGGTGATACATTCCCTGGCCCATTAACACCCCTAAGCCTTAGGGGCCTGTTGTACAAGAAGATTTTGATGAGAAATAATGCAACAAGAAAATATGTTCTTTAGTTAGGCAAGAACAATTCAGTCTCAAATTGCATTAAAAATACATATCCTAAGGACAAGACTGATCTTTGAACTAACATATTTGTAGAAGCCATAAGAGAAGGAATAGTGGGGACCTGAAGAAGCATGCTCCTCATGTGGAATAACCTTGAGGAAGTGCCACGTACCTTCTCTTCGTCTGTATTCACTCTGTCTCCTGGGTTCCCTGTACCACACTTTTGTTAAAAAGAAAGTTTGAAGTTGGGCTTTGTATTCATTTTTAAGTGCTACAAAGAGAAGGAAACAAGCATTTTATTAATCACCTATTATGTAACATGTGGTAAACACTGTCCAAGGGAGATAATTAGATCTTTGCAAATGAAGGCATAACATAGCTATTGCTACTGTGTCCATTTCCAGATGAAGAAGCTGAGGCAGACAGAAGTTAAATGACGTTCTTAAGGGTCCATAACTAATAAATTTCTGAGACTGGTTTTCAACTTGCCTTTCTGACTCCAAATCCAGCACTGTACACACTATCCCAGGCAGCTACCTAGACTTTAAATGTACATTTTGAATTTTACCAAAGGCCTTTGTTTAGAGGGCACTTGTTGCTGAATGTTTGGAAATGAACAAGATAGACTCAGCACCTAGGCATCACTTGCAGTTAGACCCTGGAACTAAGGTGTCTGGACACCCATCATAACCAAGGGATAGTATAGCAATAGTAAAGATTCGGGTTACTAGTTATCTTCTAAGATTAGAGTTTGAAAAACACTACTTAAGAAATGCGAATTGCAGATACAACAAAGCTACATGGAATAGTTTTATATTTTCATATATAATCTTAATGTGTGACCTTTTGTTATAAAATCTGTAATTTTGAGATTTCATTTAGACCTTATAATTATTTTTTTTCTTGAAATACTGACAATTTCAAGGAATAGTTCCCCTACATGAAGCCTTGGGAAAATCACTACCTCTCATGGGAAATCATTTCTCTTTTGGAAAGAACTGCTTGTTCTAATGTTAAGGTAAAGACTGTCTCTGAAATATTTACTTATAGTACCGGGTTCTATTCTCTGGAACCTTCCACATGAAAGTTATTCCAGTACTTGAAGAAAACTATCAAGTCCCTTCTAAATCATATCTTTTCTAGAGTGCATATCCCTAATTACTTGAACCAATCATCTTATGGAAGGATTTTCATTCCTTCTTATGAGTCCAGCCAATTTTACTAGTCATTCTAGCATTTCAGGATGCTAGTATTCATCGTAATAGGTGAGGTCTAGTGGTGAACATACATCAAATGTGTTTTGATCAGTCAACTATCCACATGACTATCAACTCCCTCTATCCTGACTCCAAGCCTAATGTAGGGAATCCCAGTTTCAATTTCTCATCCTCAGATGGAGGGATGAATCACTCCTGGTTTGAGTCACTGGAACACACGGCTATGTATCTCCAGTTATGAAGTAAACAAAAATGTGAAGTAGCTTGTCAAAGAAGGGTTGTATGAGTAAAGTCAAATAATTCAGCTGGGCTGCCATAGAGAGTCAAGGATTAGGATTCTTAATCTATTTCTTTCTGGCCTTATTGTTCTAATGTAAACTCTGAGAATCTTTTCCAGAGACAACTATCCTCCTACCAATGGCTTCTCCATTTTAGAAGAGTCTTAGCTAAGCATTGGTAGAGTGAGAAAGGTCATGTGCCCTGCTGTACAAGTTTGCCAAATTATTCAGCAGATAAAAATGATTATTGGGTTCATATTAGTCTAAGGATGAAATCAGATTCATGCTTTTACCCCTGTTTGGGAAGTTATAGAATAAAAATCTAGATGAACCTTTTAGGAAATCTCAGAGATACAAGGCAGGAAGATACTGATATTTTCCAATTGCCTATATTTTCTGTAATTTTTAGTAATGTATCACTTCTTATTAATTTATATATTATTATTTTAGTAACTTATCTACTCTCATTCTCAATTATGAAGCATATATGAACCAGGAAATACTGTGATAAACCATACTTTTAGCCGACACCATTTCTAATTCGTAGAAGTATATATTAGATAAGTCAAAAATACTTTTAAATTAATATATATTTTCCCAAATGGTGAGAGATAATTGAAGACCAGGAAAATCACTTATATCATTTCTGGCATGTGGAAGAGAAACAATTCCCAGTCAAAATTCTCAGGCTGCTCCCTTGACCAAAATGGATAAATCTCTATTTGCTGTTCAAATGCCACCCCATCCATAACCATAACAGTTCCAGCCTCTCTTGAATGAATTATACAATGTGATCAGACTCATCCTCTCACATGTGCACATCTTGCTTCTCACCAAATTTTTCTAGCGGAAAAAGAAAGGAGAAAAAGAAGATGATCCTGCCTCTTTAAAGCAAAGTCCCTCTAAAGTCAGTGGATCAAAACCAAATTGAGTAACCTTTGGTGAGGTGGCTGCTGCAAATACAAAATATTTTCAGTTCAAATTGATCCTTTTTTAATCCACAGTGATGATGGAAGCATCAAATAGATTTTATAGACTACTATATATGTAGTGGTATGAGAATAGAATACCACATGCTGAAGGGACTACTTCCTAAATGATATTCAGGTTTTTGATGAAAATACCTTGAAGAAGTTTAGATCAAGGAGAGATATTTTCAAAACTGTTCTGATGTCCACATGGAATGGAGAAGTTTCTTAGAACTCTCAGAACTGGGTTGTATTTTAAAAGAGTATTGACCTGTTGTAATCAATTGAAGTGGAAAAATTATTAATTAAAGTACAAAGCTAATTGGAATAAATAAATTTGAGAAAGCAAGATCAGATGATAGTTTATATAACTGAAATGATTTTCAGAGTTCTGGCTTCTGGGATACTTTAAAAATGTTTAATTTAATATTTCCCATTAAATGATAATAGAACCAAAATTAATCAGATTGAAGTAATGAGAACCAATTTTCATACCTATTGAACTTTGTCACAATCAATGACAGTTGTCACATGTTGATTTTTGAGAGCTTTCATAGTAGCTTATACTTATTGGTTTGGTCATATGGCTATACAATTACTTCTTTTTTAAAAAAAATTCTAGATGGACATAGGCAAAGAAATAATAAAGGAAGCCCTCTGAGAATTTAGGGAACTTCTCAAATAAATCAACTCTGTTTAAGCAATTGTATCAGTCTCAGTGGATTTCAAATGGCATTTTGATGATGTCAACTGTACTTCTTAAGGCACTCAAGGGTTTATATCCCAAATGCTACAGAGCTTAACATAAATATTTCCTCACTAATGCATAACTAGTTCCTTGATATCTTAAATCATCAACTACTTGTATCAATAGACACCATTGCATTCTTGGTTTTACTCTAAAAATGCCCAACTCATGTCAGCGGGGCTCATCTATTACTCTTAATTTGCCAAACTTCGAGGGATTTCAGTTTTACATAGGGCTTGAATCACCCTAACACTCTGCCTTAAAGAGTAAGATTCATTCCTGATCTGGGCCTTCATTTACCTGGTCCCTTGTTGCACCATATAAAATTAAAGATTTTCAAGTGAGTTGTATGCATGAAACATTATTAAAACATGCTAGTACATAAATTATGATCTACCCTATCATATCATACATCCTGAAACATCACTACAAACAGTAAGTATATGATCCTACATGATTAGATAACAATACCTTAATTAAAGGAAGCTCTTTCTATACCAATAGGTATATTTCTTTCATATATCACTTTTTTCCATGTCTCAGATTGAGGCTTTAGCTGTAGGAATTTCAGTAAAACATTCCTTAGTTGATGTATAAGAAAGAGAATTGAACTTGAAACCAGCAGAACTGGGTTTGAATTCCATATCTTAGTTTTACTGACTATGACTGTGATTATGAGTAAGAGATTTTACCTCTGTGATACTCAATTACTTCATCTACAAAATGAGAATAACCATATTTTCCCCTAAAAATTGTGGGAAGTAATTTGTGAAATTTAAATTGGGGTTTTTAGCTATTTGAATTTTTCTTATATGCATATTATGATTATGTTACCAATTGAAATGAAACAAAGTTTTCAAATGAAAGTTGGTGCCCTCTATTTGACTAATTTTTTTCTATGGACAATATGCACAAAGCCTTGTCCAAGGCACTGAAGAGTGAAAGAAAACACAAAAGAGACCTTAATCTTAGGGAGTTAAAAATTCTATTTTTGAGGAAGGGATAAAATATTGACATAAATAAGTCGATATGAGATACGTTTGAGGTGGGAAAGAGCATTGGAAAATAGATTTATTGAACTGGTAAGCCATTAGCTGAAGGAAGCTTGAAATGCTAAGGAGCAGAGATGAGTTAGGGCATTTGGAGCGTGGATGACCTTTTCTGAGAAAGAGAAGGGGATTAAGTTTTGATTCTGGGAAACAAAGAGTAGACCAGTTAGGCTAGAATACAGAATACATATCTGAGAGTACAATGAAATAAATCTGAAGAAAGAAAATGGATTTAGATCTTGCAAGACTTTAAATAACAAGGTAAGTGGTTATTTTGTCTTCAAGGAAATAAAGATTTTGTTCAAAACCTGAGTAAAGAAGTGAAATGATTAGACATGTGCTTTGGGAAGAGTATTTTTGTAGGGTTTTAGAGGATAGTTTAAGAGGAAGAAAAGACTGAACTTAAAATTTAAAAACTCTTACAACAGGTGAGAAGAGAAGAAAACCTGAGAGAAGGCAATGGCTATTTCAGGGGACATGAAAGGATATGACATATATGTTGTAGAAGTAGACGTAGTCATATTTGGCAGCTGAATGGTTAGGAAATGCAAGATGGAGAAAATAGTAAATACTGATTTCAGGACTGTAAATTAGGTTTCTTGGAAGGTTATTGGGACTTTCAACAGAAATAAAGCTTTAATAGGAAATTCATTTTAGATTGAAGGTTGAGGGTAAGATGTGTTCTCTTTGAAATTTGGTAAATTTGAAATGAGTTGGGGATGTTTAGTGACCAACATAAAATTATTAGAGATGTGAGAACTAGAGTTCAGGGCTGAATTTACAGATTTAGGATTGATTTGGAGGGAGGTGCTATGGCAGTGGAAGATAGTGAAAACAATGAGAAGGTATAAAAACCAGGAAGGGTCTGCCTGGGGAAACATGTATGGTCTGGAAGTAGCACAGGGATAAGGATCAGCCAAAGGAGCTTGAGAAAGAAAGGTCAGATACATAGGAGAAATACTACAACCAGGAGAACCTGCATCAGGAAAAGTCATGAACAAAAAGTATTCAATAAGAGCAGGTGACTTCCTGTGTCTTGTCCTGCAATGGGACCAAGAGTCAATCAATCATCAAGCAAAGAATAAGCACAGACTTTTTAATCAAATTCCCAGGTACTAATGATCCAAATCAAAAAAAAAATATCTCTAACAAGCTTGACCATCTATAATTGTATGAAGACTGCCAAAACATTATGATTTGGAAAATATTGGTAACTTTGCAGAGAAAAATGCTACTGGAAATCTGGGGACAGAAACTCCCTTTCTATGCTTTATCATGTGTGTATGGAGGAGAGAAAGGGGAATCCACAAAGGCAGGTCCCCCCCAATAGCTGATAGGAAAAGAGAAGAGATTGCGAGATCTGGGTGCATTTATAGGAAGAAGGGGGAAACCTAAAGGTAAAAAGATTCATAATTTAGGGTAGTTTATTTTCAAAAGGAAAAATTAAGATTAAAATAGGAAGGATGGGATCAATGGATCAAGTTATGAAATTGGGCCAGGAGAAAAGGACTATCTCTTTTATAGAGATTGTTGCAAAAATAGTAGAGCAAGTCATTAAGGAATAATGAATTGTAGAAGAGAAAACAAAAAGTATCTCACAGAAACAACCTGTCTTTTGTGATAAAAAAAAAAGTAGGTTGCAAAGTCCTATTTGCAAATAAGGTATTGAAAAATTACTTCATGACTCTACAAATTTTACTTTATTTAAGGCATTCATTTTTGTTGTGGTCATAAATGCCAAAAATGAGTGTTACAGTCAGTGTTACTTCTGAAATAAATAGTAGCTAATATTTTGTAACATTTTTACTGGATTGAGAAGAGAACAAAATTGAGTTTAGCAATGGGAGTGATAAAAGTATTTTAGGAAAAAAAAGTAATATTCAAGATAATTTCTCTTGTTTTGAAATTAACAAGTATTAGCAAATGCAAGAATTTCTATTTAGTTTGATCTTTAAAAAATGTATTACTCAAATAGATAGATAGATAGATAGATAGATAGATAGAGAAAGAGAGATAGAGAAAGAGAGAGAGAGAGAGAGAGAGAGAGAGAGAGAGAGAGAGAGAGAGAGAGAGAGAGAGAGAGAGAGAGAGAAGACAGATAAACACATATACTTGCTTTTTTTTCCTTTTGGACATTTTGAAAATATTTGGATATTGTTTCTTTCCTCATTCACGCCTATTACTACCCAGTTAGCTATTTCTCTTGCCTTTCACTGTGGAAGTCCTCACTTATAAGAAATATGTATCATCAAGAAAAACAAATGAACAGATTCTCCGTATCTGAGCATTCATGCCTCATTCTATACCAAGAAGTGGTAGAAAATATTTCTTCATCAGGTTTATGACTACATGATTTGTCAATATTTAGGTCCAGGGGCTGAAGTCTTTCAAAATGGTTTCCCATTTTGGGATTATTATTTTTCATATAAATTGTTATTCTAGATCTACTGTGTTCATTCTGCATCAGTTAATGGAAGCATTTCCATATAACTCCAAAGTAGTGTTATTCATCACTTCCTATGGTCCATAAAATTGTCACTAATTGAGGATACAACACTTTGCTCAGTTGTTCTGCATTTGAAGACTACAAGAGGTAAACAGGGTATTGTTACAGCAGGCTGAGGCAGGATTTTCAATTGTTTTCCCCCAGAAATAGCAGTATTTCCATAAAAAATTACCCCCAGTCTTTCAGGCTAGCGATATCAGGCTTAATGATAGTTCTTGGCAGAAATGCCAAGTATTATGAGCAAAGTTCAATGAGGAGACTTAGAACTAAGAGTCTCCATTGCTCCTCTTCTGAGATTTTATAACATGAATCATTTTGGAAAGCAGGAATTTCCTTAAAGTCAATTGGTGGATACCATCTTCAATTATGGAAAATGAGAGATGAAGGAATACAGAAGAGACTCTATTTCTTTAGATGATATTAAAAATAACGGTGGCTAGTTGACAGAACAGTATACACACATTTAGATGTTGTCTCTACATATGTTTAAAAAGGGAACCAATGATGTCATTAAACAATGCACTATGGGGTGGCTAGGTTGCACAGTAGCTAGAGCACTGGCCCTGGAGTCAGAAGTACCTGAGTTCAACTCCAGCCTCAGACACTTAATAATTACCTAGCTGTGTGACCTTGGGCAAGTCACTTAACCCCACTGCCTTGCAAAAAAAAAACCCAATCCTCCACACTTTTTTTTGTTTTTTGCAAGGCAAATGGGTTTAAGTGACTTGCCCAAGGCCACACAGCTAAGTAATTATTAAGTGTCTGAGACCGGAGTTGAATCCAGGAACTCCTGACTCCAGGGCTGGTTCTTTACCCACTGCGCCACCTAGCTGCCCCAATCTTCCACACTCTTGCAACCTTTTTCACATTCTTAAAAATGGCAAAATTGGCAAATATACAGTATGCTTGGACGAGGGAAAAAATTTAGTGGCAACAGATATATTCATTTCTCCTTTGTATATAGGCACCATGCCATGATGCAAATGAACAAAGAATGAAAGTAATGCAGTATGATAGTCATATAATAGGTAGCCCAGTTATGAATATATACCAATAAACATAACCAAATATTTGTTCTGTATTTTATTTTAATATCATTTTCTTCTGTCTCATAGGCTGTTTCCAAGTCAGATGTCTGGAAACAACTGCACTGTTGTGACCGAATTCATTCTTTTGGGGTTAACAGATGACCCATCCCTGCGTGTCATCCTTTTTGTGATATTTTTTGGTTTCTATACTGTTACCTTAGTTGGTAATTTTAGTATAATCACATTGATCAGGAAAAGCTCCCAACTTCACACTCCAATGTATCTTTTTCTCAGCCACTTGGCATTTGTAGATTTTGGATTTTCCTCAACTGTCACACCTCTTACGCTCAAGAACTTTCTTGTGGACAAAACCATAATCCCTCTTGGAGGTTGTGTGACGCAACTGTTCTTTGTAGTCTTCTTTGGGACGACTGAGTGCTTTCTGCTGGCTGTGATGGCCTATGATCGGTATATGGCAATCTGTAACCCCCTACTTTATTCTGTCAACATGTCTCCTAGAATCTGTACTCTATTGCTTATCTTCTCCTACCTAGGGGGTTGTATAAATGCTTGGATCCATGCTCATTGCTTATCAATCCTGTCGTTCTGTGGATCCAATAAGATTAATCACTTTTTCTGTGATTATTCACCTGTTTTAAAACTTTCTCTATACCAAGATGATATTGTTGAAATTTTAACTTCTGCCTCTGCTGGGTCAATAATTGCAATCACAGTGCTAATTATCATAATCTCATATATAGCTATCCTCTTCTCTGTCCTAAAGATAAGCTCCACTGAAGGAAGATCCAAAACTTTCTCAACTTGCACTTCCCATCTTGCTGCAGTCACTCTCTACTATAGTACCATTACATTCATTTATGCTACACCCAAGTCCAGCTACTCAACAGATGAGAATAAAGTTGTGTCTGTTTTCTATATAGTAATCATTCCCCTGTTGAACCCTCTGATCTATAGTCTAAGGAACAATGAAGTAAAAGGAGCCCTGAGAAAACTGATGAGAAGGAAACATCCTTTTTCATGAATTCATCTCAAGTATACATATATATATATATATATACATATATATATGTGTATGTATGTATATGTATATATATATATATGTATATATAATGTCTCAGCTTTGGGGGAATTCAAGATAAAAATGAAACATTGCTTTCCTTTATTTTTTGGCAAGACAGTGGGGTTGAGTGACTTACTCAAGGTCACACAGCTGGGTAAATTATTAAGTGCATAATGTCAGATTTGACCTCAGGTCCTCCTGACTCCAGGGACAGTGCTCTATCCACTGCACCGACTAGACATCCCATTTCCTTTCCTTTGAGAACTAATATTCTTCTTACACAATGTTTAGAATTCAGTGATATCAACAATCGGACTTAAGAAAATATATTACAGTAATTTTATTTTGAAGTGTGAGATTTTTGCATTTAAATGCTGATTGCAAAAGTCTGAAGATATATGAAAATTTCCCCAAATAAGGTCTTTTCTCTGCAATGGTGCATGTAAAAGTGTCTTATCACTCTTCTGTGAGTTTGTGATTTTTTTTTGAAATCTTGAGTTTTATATTGATTATATTTTACATTGATTTGTGGTGGTTATTGTTTTAATTTGCATTCTTATAGTCATCATGTGTTTTGTGCTCTTGGCTAAGCTCTCATCATTGTAAAACAAATCAAACAAGTTTTTCTGTTTCTATTCTTTTGTTCTTTCTTTGTGACAGAGTCATATCCCATTATGTTCATGTGCCACTATTTGTTTTGCCATTCCTCACTTACTGACCATCAGCTTTGTTTCTAATTCCTTGATACCACAAATGTGGTGCCACGAATATTTTGGTGTTTTCAATGACTTTCCCTTTAATCAGTGACCATCTTTATGGCATAAAACAGCTGAAAATTGCATTCTTATTCCCATGTGGGATACATTTCCTTGAGGGGGTGAGAAGGGAGAGAAACTAGAAGAAACTGAAAACATGAAAAACAAAAATAAAACTACCTCACCTGACTACATCTTACTTGTTTAGTCGAATCTAACTATACTAGACTATTTACTTTTCATACAAAGTACAGTCCATCTTCTGTGTTTTTGAACTATTTGTCTCAGAGAGCTGAAATACTTTGTTCCCCAACCTTTGTTACTTGGGTTTCTGGTATTCCTTTGAGACAACTGGAATCTCACTTTGTGCATGAAATCTTTCAGGGCTTCTCAAGCTAACCGTAGCCTCTTCTCTAAGATGATCTTCCATCTACTCTACCTATAAGTTGTATGTCATGGCTGTTTACATTGTGTCTCTCCCAACAAAATGTGCACTCCTGGAAAACTCAGACTTTTGTATTTTCCTTTGTATTTTATAATTTATATGTATACATATATATATATATATATATGATTTGTAACATACACATATAAATTTATAATTTACAGCATAGAACCTGATATAATAAATCCTGCAAATACTTATTGACTGACTGCCATCATAGTCTTCCTCTAGATCCCCTCCCTATTTTCAATATTTTCTTGAAATAAGGAAGTCAGATCTGATCATGGTTTTCAGTATCTGAAGTATGATAGATGAAACAAAGCTATAGGTAATAATTTTACAGTTATTTATACCATTCTTTTTGTGACATTATTGTTTAATAAAGCTAGTAATGTTTAACAAATGTTTTTAGCATATAAAGAATTTTTTAAATGACAGGTTTAAAGAATATTTTCCACCTTCTTGAAGTCATCAAGTGATGGGAAAATCAATACCTCTCAAAGAAAATCATCCCCCCTTGGGAGAGATTTGATTATTGGGATATTTGTCGTCATTAATCTGTCTCTCTACAATTTCTACTTATTGCTCCTGGATCTGTGTCTGGAACCAAGTAGAAGTTTCCAAATGAAAGCTGTTCAACTGCTTGAACAAAGATATCATGTCCCCTTTAAATCATATCTGTTCTTTGTGCACGTCCCCACTTTCTTGAACCAATTACATGATTTTCATTTTTCTTATTAGCCTGGCCATGTTCCTCTGGGTATATTTTAGTTTGTCAATATGCCTCCTAATATTTGGTCTCCAGACCTGAACATAGCACTTCAAATGTGTTCTTCTCTGAGCAGATTAGTAACATGTTTATCATCTCCTTTCCTGATTCCATGCTTAATCCTTAATATAATAATAATAATAATAATAATAATAATAATAATAATAATTCAAAACACTATTGATATTGACTCTCTCTCTCTCACCCACACACACAGCCACACACACATAAGCACATACAATTCATGGGAGTTCATATAATATTGTATGCAAAGGATATTTTAGTTTTGCTTGACCATGAGAGAAGAAACAAAAGTATGTTTCCAGTAGATGATAAGAACTCCTTAACAGTCTTTCATTGTGAAAGACGGGAAAAATGTAATTATGGTCCATGACCTTTTTAAAAGCTTTGACTTCATGGGGGTCTGGTCTCCCATTGGGGTGGTAGCAAGATAAAGTGGAAAGAACAGGGATGGAATTTTGACTCCATCAAGTTCATTTTAAAAAATTCAATATTGCACTAATTCCAGGGAGTTTAGTGGTTAAGGAGATGAACTGCTAATTGATAATGTTTAGCAACTACATGCTAAATTTTTATTTTCTTGTTGTCCTCGACACTCAAGATTGGTAATTGGATCAGTAGATTGAATTGGGTATATAATAAGCAGTAGTTAATAACCATGATGATCCATTTCTGAGAAACCAAATATCCAAGATTTGGGGACACATGAAATCAGTTTTTAACTAGAATTCCTGAAAAAACTGGAAAGTAGTTTGGCAATAATTCGATATGGACCAACAACTTAAGTTGTATACTGAAATATATTTAAAATGAGTATGGGATTTACACATGAAGGGTGGTATTACAAGCAAATTAGGGAAACATGGAATCAATTACCTGTCAGAATTTTGACTAAGGGAAGAATTTATGCATGCACATGAAATAGACGGCATTATGGGAAGTAAAATAGATAGTTTTGATTACATTAAACTAAAAAGGTTTTGCACAAACAAAGTTAATGTAAACAAGATTAGAAGGAAATTTTATGGAAAGTTTTTTATGAAAAAGGGTTATTTTACAAATCTGTAGAGAAGTTAGTCAAAATTTAAAAATATGAATCACTTCCCAATTGATAAAGTGATCAAAGGATATGAGGCAACAATTTTCAGAAGAAACCAAAGCTCTCTCCAGAGAGTCATATGAAAGAAAATGGTTTAAATCACAAATGATTAGAGAATTGCAAATTAAAACAACTCTGAGGACTGACAACTATCAGATTGCCTGATATTACAAGTATTTTAAGGGATTATAGGGAAATTGGAACATGATTGAACTATTGGTGGAGTTGTGAACTGATACAAATTTATGTATAGCAATGTTGAACTAAACCCAAGAGTTATCAAACTGTACATGCCCAATACCACTACTAAGTTGGTAACCCTGAGAGATTAAAGAAAAAGGCAAAAGACATATTGGTGTGAAAATATTTTGGCAGCTCTTTTGGGTAACGGGGAATTGGAAATTGATGGGAATAGCTGAATAAGTAGTAGTTAGTATTTGATTGTGATGAAAACTATTGTGCTCTAAGCAATAAGAGGCAGCATCCACACGGAATTCTTGGGAAGGTTTACATGAGTGAAGGTGAACACTGTATACAGTAATGTGCAATGATCAATTGTGAATAACTTTTATTCTCAGTGAAACAATAGTCCAAGAAAGTTCTTAAGAATTATGTTGAAAAATGCTCTCCAATGCCAGAGAAAGAACTGATGGAGTATGAATGCAGATTAAAGCACACTTTTCAAATTTCTTTGTTATTCTTGATTTTTCTCAGCTTTTTAATATACCACATAATGTGAAAATGTTTTATATGACTTTGGAAATATTACCTATATCAACTTGCTTGCTTTCTCAATCAGAGGAAAGGGAAAGAAGGGAAAGACAAAATATGGAATTCAAAATTTAAAAATGTTAAAAAATTTTGTTTACATGAAATTGAAAAAATAGATAAATTAGACAAAAAATAAAAATTAGGTATAATTTGATATAATTCCTTTACAAAGAATGAGGCGGTAAGGAAATATTCCAAAAACAGAATCAAACCAGATATAGTCCTTCAGCCAAGTTAACAAGAAGAAAAATTCTTACAGAGCTCTATTCCTATAAATCCATTATATTTTTCTGAAAATTTGAGATTTAATCATATCTTGTAGACCTTCCCAACTTTTAGATTTCTCTAGTGTCTTCCTAGTTTCCTAGATGGTGCAGGGAAAGAGTGCTAGCCCTGAATTCAGATGATCCTGCTTTCAAAATTTACCTCAGGCACTAATGCCATGACCTTGGGCAAGTCACTTAAACTGGATGGCCTCAAAACCAGGATCATCTCCAATAATCCTTATTTATATCTGACCATGGATGGTCAGACTTTAGAAAAGCATGGAAGGAATTACAAGAATTATTTCTGAGCTAAGGGAGCAGAACCAAGACAACATCATACACATTAACTATTTTTGTGTTGCTCTACTATGATGAATGCAGTGCTTCTCAGATGTTCAGAGATCTAGGACAGTCTGGGAGAACTGTTATGGACAATGCCATCTGCATCAGAATAAAAAGAAAACAAACAAAAAACTACCACATAAACTGAAAGGATGTTAGACTCACATTTTTCAAAACTTCTTTTTTACTTCCTTTCCTATCCCATTTTTTCCCTTTTTCCCTTAGTCCTGATTCCTCATACACAAAAATGACTAATTTGTAAATGTGTTAAACACAAATGTACATGTAAAATTTTTACCAGATTGATTGTTTCTGAGGGGAAGGTGATATAAGGGAAGGTGGTAGAAAGACATGGAACTTATAAATATACAAGTGGATGAATGTTGAAAAATTTCTATAATGTGTAATTGGAAAATGAAATCTAATATTGACTTAAGGAAGAAATCTATCTTTATGTGTAATTGGAAAAAATAAAATATTATTAAGAGGAAAAAATTTTAAAAACCCGAATCCTATGGTTAACTGATTTAGCCAAAAATGCTTCTTCTTGTTCCCAATAGTCCTTGCAAGTAATGTCCATTTCCTACTACAACTCTTCCCCAAGTGGTTTTCAGATATAAATTATCCCTGTTTCCTCTGCACTGAAGGTTCTCTTGTAACTTTAGATTTGGGGACCTGACAAACATGTCTATCTTTTCTGTTTTGTGAATAATTGTGTTCTGACTCGACCAAAACTCCCCTATACTTAAGTGGTGGATTTTTGCATGTTGATATTATGGTGATAAGATAGTTCTTGAGGGAATGGACAGAAAGCAGTGTGGGACATAGCTGGGACTAACATAACTTCAAATAGTGGGGCAATGGAGGCACTTATTAATGTATATTGAAATGGAATCTTCTGGATTGGAAGAAATACTAATTTGGAGTATAATTTATTGAAATCATTTGAATATTGAGTTCAGAATTTTCTTTGGGAACCTTTATAACAACATATTTTTGTACACTAAAAGTTCCAATTTTTTCCTCTTTATAATTGGTGGAAAAAAGTTTGAATGGGCTACATTCTTGTCCCTGAAATCAAACCCTAACAAATATAAGACAATTCAAGCTTCTTCCCAGTTTACATTCAAAATAATTATTATCCTCTCTATTGGGAATGCTGCCTACAAACAGATAACAATTGCTCCCCATGGTCATTAAAAATATTTCATCCTTAGGCTAATTTTGAAAAAATGCTCATTGTAGACCTTCCCTATGTTTAATTGTAACATGTTTATAAAGCCATAGAGGAAGTTGAATGCATGCCAAGGCCAACTCTCCACTCTTGGCCAATACTAAATCCATACAGACAATTCACAATCTTGGCTATGCATTCCCTGGCCCATTAGCACTCTTAAACCTTGGAGACCTGTTGCACAATAAGATTTTTTTTTAGGTTTTTTGTAAGGCAAATGGGGTTAAGTGGCTTGCCCAAGGCCACACAGCATGGTAATTATTAAGAGTCTCAGACCGGATTTGAACCCAGGTACTCCTGACTCCAGGGCTAGTGCTTTATCTACTGTGCCACCTAGTTGCCCCAACAATAAGATTTTGATGAAAAATAATGTAATGTATTCTTCACTTAGACAAGAATAATCCAGGCTTAAGTTCCTTTAAAAATTAAATATTTGTTGAATGACAAAGGCTGGCCCTTGTATTAACATAACAGTAGCAGTCATAAGAGCAGAAATGGAAGAGATCTGAAGAAGAATGCTCCTCATCTGGAATCACTATAAGGAGATATTGGCTGCTTTCTCTTTGGCTATACACATTCTATCTCCCACACTTTTGTTAAATGACTTTAGAACATATGACAGTTGGATGTTGGACCTTGCTTTCACTTTGAAGTGGTAGAAGGGGGAGGGAGCAAGTTTTCATTAGACATCTGATGTGTAGCCATGTGGTAAGCATTGTGCTAAGTAGGACATGAGTTCTTTACAAATGGCTGAGTACCACAACTATATTTATATGTTCATTTCACAGATGAAGAAACTAAGGCAGATAGAAGTTTAATGTTCTTAAGGATTCATAGATAAGAAATGTCTACTGGATTTCAAGTCTCCTTCCTGATCCCAAACCCAGTACTGTCCCCACTATGTCAGCCATCTGCCTAAACTATAAATATACAGCAGGTACATTTATCAAAGGACTTTATTTAGAGGATACTTGCTGCTAAATATTTGTAAATGAGTAAGATAGACTCATCACCTATCCAATATTTGTGCTTGGACCCTGGAACTAAGAGCAGTTGGTCAGGACACACATCAAAACCAAGAGATCGAATAGCAATAGTAAAAACTTTGATTACTATTAATATTCTGAAAAGTTGGAGTTTGAAAAACATTATTTGAAAAATAAAAGTGAGGGAATGGCTAGGTGCTGCAGTGGATAGAGCACCGGCCCTGGACTCAGGAGTACCTGGGTTCAAATCCGGCCTCAGACACTTAATAATTACCTAGCGGTGTGGCCTTGGGCAAGCCACTTAACCCCATTGCTTTGCAAAAACAAAACTAAAATAAAAAGTGGCAGATAATAAGAAAGCTACATATAATAATTTTACATCTTCATTCATCTTAATTTGTGACCATTTATTATAAAAATAGCTTTGAGATGGAATTTAGACCTTATAATCAATTTTTTTCTTAAAAGAATGACAATTTCAAAGAATATTTCTCTTTCTTGAAGTCATCCAGTGATGGGAATATCACTACCTTTTAAGGAAAATCATTCCTATTTTGGAGAGATCTGATTATTAGCATATTTTTGCTCATGTCAAGCTAAAGCCTGTCTCTGAAATTTCTATTTCTGTTCTCTGTAGCCTTCCACATGAAAGTTATTGAATTACTTGGAGAAAGCTATTATATACCTTTTAAATCCTATCTTTTCTAGAGGGCACATCCCCAAATACTCAAACCAGTCATCTTCTGGAAGGATTTTCATTCTTCTTATGAATCTTCCCAGTTTCTCTAGTCGTGCATTAGCATGCTAGTATCCATCCTAATAGGTGGGGTCAAGAATTGAACATAGGGTCTCCAAATGTGTTTTGGTCAGACTATCCTCATGAAGATCATCTTTCCTGATTCCAGGCCTATAAATAGAATCCAGCTCCAGTTTCTCATTTGAGCATGGAGGGATCTTGTGCTCCACTTTGAGAGACTGGAGTACATGTTTTCCAAAGTTCTCCTCTGCTGTAAAGGCTTAAAATGTGGTGCTTGCAAGAGAGCCACAGTGAAGCCTTCTGGGATGAAAACTGTGGCTCTCAGAACTCAGGAATCAAAGAAAATGTGAAGCAGGATGTCTAAGAAGGATTGTTTTTGTAACAATCAAATTGTTCAGCTAAATTGCAAGAAAAGAGAAAGGATTAGGAATCTTATTCTATTCCTGTTTAACCCTCACTTTTCTAATGCAAACTCTGAGATTCTTTATTGTTTACTCAGTACCTACCACCACCAAATGAAATTTTCTCTTTTTTGTTTCACCCTTGGCTCCAACATTTTGGAAGCATAGAGAGAATGGAGAGGGTCATGTGTGCTACTGTTTAAACTTGTCACATTGTTCACCAGACAAAAATGAATATTGGGTCCAAGTTAGTATTATGAGAAAACTAGATTCAAGCTTTTACCACAATTTGGAAAATTATAGAGTAAAAATAAACATGAATCTTTTAATTAAGCTCAGATATCCCAGGTAGAAAGATCCTTATATTTTCCAATGATTGATATTTTCTGTAGTTTTTTGTTAACTTGCCTCAATCTCTATTTATTTCATCTCATTTCCAATATACTTTTAGATGAAGTCTTATGATAATGCAATTTTATCAGATCTATTAATAATTTAGATAAAAATAAGAAACTTTTGAATGAATATAGACTTTTGCAAACTTGGAGAGACAATTGATGAATTAAGAAATGCTTGATATCATTGTGACATGTGGAAGAGAAAAAAATGACTGGTGTTCTCAGATAGATTTATCAGGCTGTTCCCTTAAAAAAAGTTGATGGATCTCCAGTTGCTATTCAAATGCTACCTCATCCACAACTATAACAGTTCTCTCAAATTTCTTCTGCACTGTGCCTGGACTCATCCTCTCTCATGTGGGCATCTTGCTTCTCACCAAATTTTTCTAGTGAAAGAAGGGGAAAAGGAGATGAACCTGCCCTTTTAAAGTAAAATGCCCCTTTAGTCAGTGTATCACAACCAAACTGAAAAGCATTTGGTGAGGTGGTTGCTGCAATGCAAAATATTGCTGAGTTCAATTTGGACCTTTGTGATTCGGCAGTGACTATAGAAACTTGAAAGGGAAAGAAAGGATACAAGAATTGCAGAATTTATAGATTGTAATAAATGTATTGGGGTGAGGATACTCTATATTGAATGTATTGGGGTGAGGATACTCTATATTGAAAAGACTTCTTCTTCAATGACATGCAAATTTGTAATGAAATTGCCCTGAAGAAGTTTAGAGCAAGGAGAGACTTTTCTCAAAGTAGTTCTGATACCCACATGGTAAAGAGAAGTTATTTGAACTCTTACAACTGAATTGCATTTTAAAAGAGCATTAAACTGTTAAAATTAACTGATCTGGAAAGATTACTAATTAAAGTAGAAAGTAGTAATATTTGACAATTATTTATTTAGTTGAAATGATTTTCAGAGTTCTGCTTTCTTTATAAATTGTTACTTTTGGTTTTCTTAGGTGTTCTTGGAATTCCTTAAGTATATCAACAGCACAACTGCTCACTTACATTATAGATCATTAAATGATAATAGAGCCAGAATTAACAGATCAAGTGTTGGGAAGCATTTTCATACCTAGTGAACAATTCACAATGCTAGTTGTCATATATGGATATTTGAGAGGCCATGCTTATTGGTTTTGTTATCTTGTTATCCTATCTTGTTTTAACATTTTAGAAATCCTAGAAGAATATAAGTAAAGAAATGATAAATGAAGCCCTCTGAGCATTTAGAGAACTTCTTACCTCAGCAATGTATGAGCAATTGTCTTAATCCCACTGGGGTTCATTTGGCGTTTTGATGATGTCACCTTTATTTCATATGAAGGTGCTCAAGGGTTTATATCTCAAATGCTACAAAATGGAACATAAATATTACTTCACTGTGGGAAATAGTTCTTTGATATCTAAAGTCATCGACTTCTTGTATCTATAGGTACCACTACTATTCGTGATTTTCCTCTAAAATATTTAATTTGTAGCTCATTTCAGGGAGGCTTGTGTATTCCACCTGATATTTGCATAGCGCTTTTATGACCCTCCAAATATGTTCTTATGGAGTAAGATTCATTCCTGATTTGCGTCTTCACATACCTGGTTACTTGTAAGATCATATAAAATCAAAGATTTGCAAGTAAAGGAAACATTGTAATAGTTCATTACTAAGCAAATTCTGATCTACCCTACTCATATGGTAGAAATATCATTAATACAAACAGTTCATGATAGAACTTAAGTAGACGCTTTCTGTACAAATAAGTCCATTTGTTTAATATATTGTCTTGCTCCCATGTCTCAGTCTGAGGGTTTAGCAGGAAAATTTCAGTGATATTGTCAATGGTTGATATAGTGGAAAGAGAATTGTATTCAAAGTCAACAGAGTCAGGTTTGTATTCCTTATCTAAGTTACCCGCTATGACTATGGATGTGGGTAAGTGACTACCTCTCTGATCCTCAGTTACCTCATCTGTAAAAGAAGAATAACACTATTTTCCCTAAAAAACATGGGAAGACAATAATTTAAGATATTTAAATTGTGGTATAAAATTAAGCCAATAGAATTTCTGTTATCCGCTTATCATGATTATGTTGATATTCAAAAGTGAGCTGGTACCTGCCATTTGATTAATATTGCACAGAACTTTGTCCAAGCTACTGAGGATTAAAAGAAAATACAACACAGTTCTTAATCTCAGGTATCTTAAACTTTATTTGAGAGGAAGGGATAAACTATTTACATAAATAAATCAATACTAACATAGTTGAAGGAGGAGCAGGTTTTAGAAAATTGATTTCTTGTAAGTACTGAGCCATTAGCTGAAGGAAGCTTGAGATTCTAAGAAGCAGAGATGAGGTAGGGCATTTGAAGCCTGGAGGATGACCTGTGCAGAAGGACACAGAAGGGTATAGAATTCTGAGTTTGAGTAAGACGCAGTAGATCAGTTGGGCTAGAATACAGACTACATATCTGAGAGAGCAATTAAAAAATCTGAAGAGAGAAACTGGATTCAGATCCTACATGACTCTAAATATCAAGGTAAGTGATTGTTGTTTTGTCTTCAAGGGAATGAAGGTTTGTTCAAGGTCTGAGTAAACAAGTGACATGATTAGCCATGTACTTTAGGAAGAATATTTTTGTAGGTTTTAGAGGATAGTTTAGAGAAAGAAGATACTGAACTTCTAATTAAGAGGCTTTTGCAATAATCCCAGTGAGAAGAGATGAAAACCTGAGGGACAGCGATGGTTACTTTAGTGGACATAAGTGGATATGAGATAAAGGTTGCAGAAGCAGAAGAGGTAACACTTGACAGTTGACTGGCTGGTAAGTGGAAAATGGAGAGAAGAGAGGAGACAGACCTCAGGATTGTAAACTAAACGTTTTGGAAGGATAGTGGGAGCCTCATTAGAAATAAGAACATAAGTAGATAAGACATTTTAGAATGAAGGTTGAAAGTTAGATGATTTTGCTTTGGAGCATGCCATTTGAAATGCTTTGGGAGCATCTAGTAATAGATGTCCAACCATTGGTGATGTGTGACCTGGAGTTTAGGAAATGGATTTACTGACTTAGAATTGGAGATGTAATGGCAATGGAAGCTAATGAGCACATTGAGAAGATATAGAAAAACAGGAAGAGTCTAAGGCAGAACCTGGGGAAACATGGATGATTAGGAGGTAGCACAGGGATAATAACTTGCCAAAGGAGATTGAGAAGGAAAGTCAAACAGCTAGGAGGAATACCAAGACCAAGAGATCCATTGTCATGAAAATTATGAGGAAAAAGTGTCCAAAGAGGGTAGTGTTGTGCTCTATCACATCTTGCAAAGACATCTAGAATCAATGGACAAGTAAGTACTTACTATTTTTAGCCACTTTCCTAAATGCTAATGATACAAATGAAAAATCCCTAACAATCTATGAATTTAAATGAAAATTATAAAAAAATTATGATTTATAAAGTATTGATAACTTTGCAGAGAATAGTGCTACTGGAGTGATGTGGTCAGGAAACCCCATTAAATGCTGGATTAGAGGAAGTGAACTGAAGAAAAGTAGATTTTTTTTTCCCCTTGACAACTGACAGAGAAAGAAAAGAGATGTAGTGTGACAAGTGGGAAGAATGTTAGGATTAAGTGAATGATTATAATTGGACAGATGGGAGAATATTTATGAGAAGAAGAAAAAGGTCAATAGGTAAAATAGCTCATGGTAGTTTTTTTTCCCCCCAGTGGAAGGAAGCTCAAGAATAACATAAGCAGAAAGGGATCAATAAATCAAATAGAGGAACTGATCTAGGAGAAAAGGACTATATCTTTTTCAAAGATTGCTGTAAAAACAATAGAGGAAGTTATTAAGGAGGAAAGAATAGGAATTTCAAAGAAACAGTGTCTCTTTTCTCATAAATGTATATTTCAAAGTTCCCTTGAGGGGGAAGTATGAAGTAGCAGGTGTTGAAAAACTACCTTATTACTCTACCAATTTTAATTTATTCAAAGGCATTCTTTTTTGTTTTGGTCAAAAAAAGTTGAATTATAGAACCTGAAATGTCATAGAAAGATTCTTCTCTAAGATAAACAGTATCTTAATAGTTTATATATTGTTTTTATTGAATTCTGAAGAAAAATGAATTGGGTGGGAGAAATAAAATTATTTGTGGAAAAAGTAATATTAAGATAATTTCTATCATTTTGAACTTAAAAACATCAAGAGATGCAAATATTTTAAGATAGTTTGATCTTTAAAAGTAATGTAAAGGAAGAGACAAAATGCTCACTTTTTGTAGATGATATGATGGTATACCTAGAGAATCCCAGGAAATCATCCAGGAAACTGTTGGAAAGAATCAGCAACTTTAGCAAAGTTGCAGGATATAAAATAAACCCTCCTAAATCCTCAACTTTTCTATATATGTCTGGCAAGGTACAGCAGGAAGAGCTAGAAAGAGAAATTCCATTAAAAGTAAACTCAGACAATTGCCAAAGAACACTCAGAAATTTTCTTGAAAACATTTACAAATGGGCAGCTAGGTGGCACAGTCGACAGAGCACCTGCCCTGGGGTCAGGAGTACATGAGTTCAAATCTGGCCTCAGACATTTAATAATTATCTAGCTGTGTGGCCTTGGGCAAGTCACTTAACAGCACTGCCTTGCAAAAACCTTAATAAAAAAAATTACAAAACATTTCTTGCACAAATAAAATCAGATTTAAATAACTGGGCAACCATCAACTGCTCATGAATAGATTGAGCTAATATAATAAAAATTACAATTCTACCAAAAATAAACTACCTGTTTAGTGCCCTATCAATCAAAATTCCAAAAAATTACTTTAATGAGTTTGAAAAAGTGGTTAAGTAAATTCATATGGAAAATAAAAAGTCAAGAATTTCCAGGGATTTGATGAAAAAAGTGCAAATGGAGGTGGCTTAGCCCTACCAGATCTAAAATTATATTGTATAAAATCAGTCATCAAAATTGTCTGATATTGGATAAAAAGTAGAGTAGTGCACCAATGGAATAGACTAGGTGCAATAGCAGGAAATGATTATAGTAATCTGCTGTTTGATAAATCCATAGAGTCCAGCTATTGGGATAAAAACTGTGTCTTTGATAAAAACTGCTGGGAAAATTGGAAATTAGTACCTCACAAACTTAAACTTAGATTAGACCAACAACTCATACCATATACCAAGATAAGATCAAAATGGGTACAGGATTTTGACATAAAAAAATATTATTATAAGCTAACTAGAAGATCAAGGAGTAGTTTAATTGTTAGATCTACAGAAAAGGAAGCAGTTTATGACAAAGAACATTACTAAAAACAAACTAGACGATTTTGATTACATTAAATTAAAGCGTTTTGCAGAGACAAAACTCCTGTAACAAGATCAAAAGAAATGTAGTAAACTAGGAAACAGTCTTTACAACTATCATTTCTGACAAATGGTCAAAGGATATGCAAAGGCAATTTACAGAAGAGGAGATCAAAGCATCCAAAATCAAGCAACCCTTCTGGAGAGCAGTCTGGAACTATGCCCAAAAGGACAATAAAAATGTGCATACTCTTTGATTCATCAGTTCCACTACTGGGCCTATACCTTAAAGATATGATGAGAAAGGTTAAAACTTCACTTGTATAAAAATATTCATAGCAGCCCTTTTTGTGGTGGCAAAGAAATCAAGTAAATGTCCTTCAATTGCAGAATGGCTTAGCAAACTGTAGTATATGTATGTCATGGAACATAATGGTTCTATTAGAAACCAGGAGGGATGAGAATTCAGGGAAGCCTGGAATTGTTCGCATGAATTCATGCTGAGTGAGATAAGAAGAAACAGAAAAACATTATAAACCCTAACAGCAACATGGGGGTGATGATCAACCTTGATGGACTTGCTCATTCCATCACTGCAACAATCAGGGACAATTTGGGGCTGTCTGCTATGGAGAATACCATATGTATCCAGAGAAACTGTGGAGTTTGAACAAAGACCAATGACTAACACCTTTAATTTAGGGAAAAAAAACTGGTATCTTATTGTCTGACTTTTCTGTCTCTTTTCCTTTGTCTCTTCCTTAAGGATATGATTTCTCTCTCATCACATTCAATTTGGATCAATGTATACCCTGGAAACAGTGCAAAGACTGTTAAATTACCTTCTGTAGGGGGGGTGGGGGAGGGAAGTAAGATTAGGGGAAAAATTGAAAAATTCAAAATAAATAAAATCTTTAAAAAGAAAATATAATATATATATATATATAATAAACACACACACACACACACACACACACACACACACACACACATGTAAAGTAAAACTACTTCCTTTTGGAGGCAGGACTTTGAAAATGTCCAGGCCTTGTTTCTTTCATCATTCATGCCTTTCACTATCTAATTAGTTACTCTTATTGGAAGCCCTCCCTTATAAGAGATATGTATTGTCAAGGAAAACAAATGAACCAATTCACCATTTCTGAGAATTCATGTTTTATTCTGTACTTCTAGTCCATAACTTTTCTTCTTTTTTCCTTTTCTTTTTTTATTAGTTTTTTGCAAAGCAAATGGGGTTAAGTGGCTTGCCCAAGGCAACACAGCTAGGCAATTATTAATTGTCTGAGGTTGGGTTTGAAGTCAGGTACTCCTGATTCTGGAGCTGGTGCTCTATCCATTGTGCCACCTAGCCGCCCCGATAACTTTTCTTCTAAGAAATGGTAGAAAATATTCCCTCATCAGACTTATGATGACATGATTTGTCAATACTTAGATCCAAGATCTGAGGTCTTTCAAGGTGGTTTCCCCTTTGAGGAATATTATGTATCATATAAATTGTTGTAGGTCTTCTGAGTTCACTCTGCATCAGTTAAATAACGTGTTTCCAAATTACTCCAAAGCTGTATTTTTTTACCAATTTTTATGGTCCCACTACTTGATGATACCACAATTTGCTCAGTTATTCTGAAATGGAAGGATATAATGGGTAAATGAGATATTTTTACAACATGACATTACTAGAAACGGTAGTATTTGCATGGGTTAGCAATAGTAAAATGATAAGTTCTTTGCAGAAATGTCAAATTCTGTGAGCAAAGTACAAATAGGGGACTAAAACTTGAGATTTTCCATTTCTCCTCCCTAGTGAGGATTATCCCGGGAATAGGGTCTCTCCTTCTAGTCAACTGGTGGATAACTTCTTCAAGATGTGGGAAATGATCCTATAGGAAGTGAATGAACATCAAAAAGACTTTCTCTGCAAGGTATTAATAACTTTGGTTACTAGCAGAATAGTATTTACACATTTGGATACGGTCTCTGCATATATATTTATGTATGTATATATATGTATATATATACATATATTAATATGAAAGGTACCAATGATGTAGTTAAATAAACTTCTTAATTCTTGCAATCTTTTTTACAGTCTTACAATGGAAAAATTGGCAAATCACACAGTATGGTTCGACCAGGGATAAAATTTGGTGGCAACAGATGGATTCATCTTTCTCCTTTGCTTAGGGTTTCTGCTAATTTTCATAGGAGCAAAAAATAAGAGTAACATAGTAGGATATCATGCAGGTGGCTTATAAATGTTTACTGAATACTTCAATAGACATATTGAAATCTTAGTTTTGTATTTTATTTTAATCTCATTTTCTTTTTTTCTCATTTTCTTCTAATAGGCTCTTGTTGTGAAACAGATGTCTGGCAAGAACTGCACTGCTGTGACTGAATTCATTATTTTGGGGTTAACAGATGAGCCAACCCTTTCTGTCATTCTCCTTCTGATATTTTTAGGTTTTTATGCTGTCACCTTAATGAGTAACGTTAGTATAATCACATTGATCAGAAAAAGCTCGCAACTTCACACTCCAATGTATCTTTTTCTCAGTCATTTGGCATTTGTGGATATTGGGTCTTCCTCAACTGTCACACCTGTTATGCTCAAGAACTTCCTTGTGGACAAAACCATAATCCCTCTTGGAGGCTGTGTGGTCCAATTGTTCTTTGTAGTCTTCTTTGGGACAGCTGAGTGCTTTCTGCTGGCTGTGATGGCCTATGATCGGTATGTGGCAATCTGTAACCCCCTACTTTATTCTGTTAACATGCCCCCTAGGATATGTGCTCTATTAATTATGTTCTCCTACCTGGGGGCTTGTATAAATGCTTGGATCTACACTTGTTGCTTATTGAGCCTGTCCTTCTGTGGGCCCAATAAAATTAATCACTTTTTCTGTGATTATTCACCACTTCTGAACCTTGCTACATACCAAGACAATATTGTTGAAATTCTAACATCAGCCTCTGCTGGATCTATAATTGCAATTTCAGTACTAATTATCATAATCTCTTATGTCTCCATCCTCTTCTCTGTCTTGAAAATCAGCTCCACTGAGGGAAGATCCAAAGCTTTCTCAACTTGTACCTCCCATCTCGCTGCAGTCACTCTCTTCTATGGCACCCTTACATTCATTTATGTGATGCCCAACTCCAACTACTCAGCAGATGAGAATAAAGTAATATCAGTTTTCTACATGGTAATCATCCCCTTGTTGAACCCTCTGATCTATAGTCTAAGGAATAATGAAGTAAAAGGAGCCCTGAGAAAATTGATGAGGAGGAAACATCCCTTTTCATGAATTCATCTTAAGTAAATATCATGTCCCATGTTTCAGGGATGCAAGGAAATAATGAAACATTAATTTCCTTTAAAGATCCAATATTCTTCTGACATGCTGTTTAAAATTAAGTGATACCCGCAGCCAGGTTTTAGAAAAGATACACGGTATTTTTATTTTCTTGCATTAGCTTTATGAATTTCAGTGTTGATTGCAAAGGTCTGAAATGTTCCACAATCATGTATATCCCCTCTCTTTAAAGGCATGTAAAAGTGTTTTCTCTCTCTTCTTTGGGTTCCTGATCTTTTTGAAATCTTGCAACACTGATTTTACATTGATTTGTGTTAGTTATTGTTTCCATTTAAATTCTTATAGTCATTGTGTTTTGTTTATTTTGTTCTGCTATCATCACTGTGTAGCAAATCATGTAAATTTTTTCTGTTCCTGTTCTTTTTTTTTTCTTTCCTATGGTATAGACATATTTTGTTATGTTCATGTGTGACAATTTGTGTTTCCATTCCTCAATTCCTTGCTACTATCAAAGTGGCACTGCAACTATTTTGGTGCAAGTGAGGACTTTCCTTTTTATCAGTGTCCAACAAAATGTCATAATACACCTGAAAAATGTATTATTTTTCCTGTAACATGATTCCTCATGGTGGGTGAGAAGGGATAAATACTAGAAGAAATTGAAAACATGGAAAATGAAAGAAATCAATAAAAATTCATTAAAAATTTTAAGCTTCTTCAACCTGAATACTTCTTTCTTGTTTAGTTCAACAGAGCTACACTAAACTATTTCCCTTTTCCACACATGACAGTTCATCTTCTGTGTCTTCTCACTGGCTTTCTCACAGAGCTGATATACTTGAATTCCTTGGATTTCCTTGAGACAATTCCAATCCAACTTTTGCAAGAAGCCTTTTGGACCTCTCAAGCAAATAGCTGGTTCCTCTCTAAGATAATCTTCCATCTACACTGCCTATAATTTCATGTCCCTGCTTCTATATATTTTTTAATTAAGGAAATATTTTACTTACTTTGATTTTTGCAATTTTCCCCCATCCTTGCTTCTCTCCCCCCACCCCCAAGAGAAAGCAGTCTTTTAATCTTTACATTGAGATAGCAAAATTACATAAGATAATTTTTTCCCAAAATTAAAGGTAACAGTCCTTGGTCTTTGTTCAAACTCCAAAATTTTTCTCTGGAAACATATGGTATTCTCCACTGCAGATAGCCCTAAATTGTCCCTGATTGTTGCACTGATGGAATGAAGCAAGTCCATTGCAGTTGATCCTCACCCCCATGTGACTGGTAGGATGTAAAATGTTCTTTTGCTTCTGCTCATCTCACTCAGCCTCAGTTCTTGCAAATACTTCCAGGCTTCCCTGAATTGCCATCCCTCCTGGTTTCTAATAGAACAATAGTGTTCCAGCACATACATATACCAGTGTGTTAAACCATTCCCCAGATGAAGGACATTCACTTAATTTCCAATTCTTTGCCAGCACAAAGAGGGCTGCTATGAATATTTTTGTACAAATGATATTTTTACCATTTTTCATTATCTCTTCAGGGTACAGACCCAGTAGTGGTATTGTTGGATCAAAGTGTATGCGCATTTTGATGCCCTTTGGGCATAATACCAAATTGCTCTCCAGAAAGGATGTATGAGTTCATAGCTCCACCAACAATGTAATAGTGTCCCAAATTTTCCACATCCCTTCCAACATTGACCATTGTCCTTTCTGGTCTTATTGGCCAGTCTGAGAGGTATGAGGTGGTACCTCAGAGATACTTTAATTTGCATTTCTCTAATAAGTAATGATTTAGGGCAATTTTTCATTTGACTATAGATCACTTTGATCTCCTCATCTGTAAATTGCCTTTGCATATCCTTTGACCATTTTTCAATTGGGGAATGGCTTGTTTTTTAAAAAAATTTGACTTGGTTCTCTGTATATTTTAGAAATGAATCCTTTGTCAGAAATCCTGGTTATAAAAATTCCTTCCCAATTTGCTACATTTCTTTGGATCTTGTTTACATTGGTTTTTGTCTGTGCAAAAGTCTTTTAATTTAATGTAATCAAAACTAGATAGTTTGTTTTTAATGATGCTCTCAATCACTTCCTTGGTCATAAACTGCTTCCCTTTCCATAGATATGAAAGGTAAACTATTCCTTGATCTTCTAGTTTTGTATAACATTCTTCTTTTATGTCTAGATCCTGTATCTATTTTGATCTTATCTTGGTAAAGGGTGTGAGGTGATGCTCTAATCTAACTTTTTTCCATACTAACTTCCAATTTTATTGAAGAGAGATTTTTTTATCCTAATAGCTGGACTCTTTGTGTTCCTGCTTCTATACATGGTGTTTCTCCCAATGAAATGTGAGCTGCTGGAAAACTGGGAATCATTTTTATATTGTATTCCAAGTTATAGTTTAAAATCAATCTGACATATAATAATCCTGAACATCTACATCATCTCCCTATTTTTAATATTTTCTCAAAATTAGGAGACCAGACCTGAGCATGATATTCCCTACTTGATCTTATCAAGGAAGAAAGCAGCAAAATGATCACCTTCCCAACTTTGGATTCTATCTTCTAATTCAGTGTAAATTTCTATTAGTCTTTGTTGTCATCATGATATACCACACAAAAAAGATAGCTTTTTAGGGGCAGATAGTTGGTGCAGTGGATAGAGCACTGGCCAACCTCAGACACCTTCTAATTAGCTAGCTGGTTGATCTGGGACAAGTCACTTAAGCCCATTGCCTTGCCAAAAACATCAATGATTACTAAGGTTTTTTTTCAAGCATCATTTTAATTTTTAACTTTGATTATAATTCTGTGTTATGTATTCTGAGATGTAATTCCACCTTTTGCCCCTCAAGACATTCTGTAATCTAATCATAATCAATTTCACAGAAAAATTAGAAAACTAAAAATTCCAGTTCCTCTTTCTCTCTTCATAATTTCCCTTTATAATATTGTAGAGAATAAATGAATTCTTGGGGCTCTTATTCCAACTTTGATATATCAAGTAATAAATTAGGGCCCACAGAACAATACTATCTCTATTGGTCATAGGGATTTTTGGTGTTGAATTAGATTGTGGTGTTTGAACTCCTGTTTTCTATTCAAAGTATTTTCCCAACATCAATCTCAGTGTCAATTACCATCTCCCTGACGCAATCATCTGGTGTAGTATCTGGTGTTCTGGAGTTATTTAACCACTCATCATCAATTAACTTTATAAAGGTATATTTACTGAGAAGAGATAGCACAAACACAAATTAGAACCACAAACTAGTGCACCATTAGCATAGTCTCTCCTATGTCATTCACTCCTTGAGAGAAGAAGCTCAATATGAAAGCAGTTACAAAGCACTGACTCTTTCAACTTCACTTCCAAATGTTGTAATGCACCTTCTCTTTCTTGTTTGTAATTGCTGAGTTCCTGATTGTGAAATCAAGGGTTCTTATTTCGACTTAATTTTCTGCTCCAGTATCCAAACTTGTATTTTTCTCTTTTGACTGTGTGAAATTTATATGGTCTCCACCTTCCCTACGAGTTCTTCACCTAATAAGTCAGAATAGGCACAACCTAGGCAGAAGAAACCACAAGGCCTTTGTGCAAGGATTCATGTCAACTCAGATGGAAAGATGATGCCTCTGACTGTATTTGGAATGATTGAATTTTCCTGGCAGAAGACTTGGAGAAATAACAACTGAATGTCTAGTATTATCACTAAAAAACTGTCTAAAGCTATAAAGGAGACAACTGCACTGTCCTTTGGAGAAAAAAAAGGTAATATAGGCTTAACATGAGATAATTTTTGTTATAGATGTTGCATAGGATTGGTGAATACAACTTTAGGTAAATAAATTAGCTTAGGAGTAATGTGATTATCATTCCAAATCAGGAAAGTGAGGATGTGGAATGAGGTATGGAAGAACTGACTTTGAAAGTGTTCCTACAACTATTGTGTATATTATGTGAGTTACTTTACTGCATCAGGAACACAGAATAAAGCTGCTTGCTAAAAAGGCAATTCGGGGAGGGGGTGGCTAGGTGGTGTAGTGGATAAAGCACTGGCCCTGGAGACAGGAGTACCTGGGTTCAAATCCAGTCTCAGCCACTTAATAATTACCCAGCTGTGTGGCCTTGGGCAAGTCACTTAACCCCATTTGCCTTGCAACAAACAAACAAACAAAAGCAATTTGGGACCCCACAATGAAGCAAACAGATTTGCTGGTCATTGTGGCTGATCTCACTGAGCTGTGCACCTTAACCTGCTTAAACCAGTCTTGTGGTTCAATGTGGCTGATATGGAAAGATGCTTAACAGAATTGGACATGGCTCTTGGGATGGGGAAAGCAAGGGAAAGAGGAGATTGACTTGGAACACAAATCTTACAAAAATGAATGTTGAAAACTATCTTTACATGTAATTGGAAAAATGCAAAAAAAATCAAAAAAACAAATCCTATGATCATCTAATGATGCAAAATATCCTTCTACTGGATTCCACTACTTCCTGGGAAAAAACTGTCCTTGCTCTATCACAACTCATCCCCTAGTTGGTAATCAATTATAAATTTCACTTGTTCTTTTTGGACTAAGGGTACAATTGTAAATGGATTTGTGGAACTGACAAGCATATCTATCTTTTCCATTTAGAGAATACATTTGACTCAAAATTCCCATATAATTGAGGGATGGGATACTTGAATGTTGACAATATGGTGGTAAGGTTCCTTTTGGCTTTTGGAATGCAATGGGGGTAAGTGAGTTGCTGAAGGTCACACAGCTTGGTAATTATTAACTGTGCAAGGCAGAATTTGGACTCAGGGCCAGTGCTCTATCCACTTCACCATCTAGCTGTCCCATAAGGCTGCTTTTGAAAAGTTCAGTCACCCATGTGAGAAATATCTGGGTGTGACTACCTGCTATGAAGGAGCATCTGAGACAGTTATTAATGTATTTGTACATTGAAAGTTGTAAACTCGGAAAAAGTATAACTTGGAGTATAATTTATTGCAATTGTTTCAGTGGTGAGCTCAGAGTGTTTTTTGGAGAACTTTTGTAACCACATATGTTGTATGCTAGAAGATCAATTTTTCTTTTTACAATTTGTGAAAAAGTATTAAATATGGCTATGTTCTTACCCCTTAAGTCAAAGCATAACAAATATAAGATAATACAAGCTTCTTTCCAGTTTGCAATCATAATTATTATCATATGTACTGGGAATGCTGCCTGGCACGAGATAATAATTAGGCCCTACAGCCACTAAAAATAATTTTTTCATCCTGAGAATAATTTTGAAAATAATGGTCACCATAGACCTTCCTTCCATTTAAATGTAATATGTTTCTAAAACCCTAGAGGAAAATGCTAAATGCTTGCCAAGCCTGAGTTTCCCCTCTTGCCCAATACTGAATTCATACAGGCAGTTCAAAATCTTGGTGATGCATTCCCTGGCCCATTAACACTCCTAAGTCTTAGAGGCCTGTTGTACAAGAAGATTTTGATGAGAAATAATGAGACAAGAAAAAATATTCTTTAGTTAGGCAAGAAAAATTCAGCCTTAAATTGCATTAAAAATACTTATCCTAAGGACAAGACTGATGTTTGTACTAACATATCTGTAGAAGCCATAAGAGAAGGAATAGTGGAGACCTGAAGAAGCATGCTCCTCATGTGGAATCACCTTGAAGAAGCAGCACTTACCTTCTCTTTGTCTACATTCATTCTGCCTCTTGGGCTCCCTGTACCACACTTTTGAAAAAAAAGACTTTGGTGCAAATGAAAGTTAGAAATTGGGCATTGCATTCACTTTTAAGTGCTAAAAAGAGAAGGAAATGAGCATTTTATTAAACACCTGTTATGTAACATGTGGCAAACCCTGTCCGAGGTAGATATTTAGATCTTTGCAAATGAAGGCATAACAAAGCTATTGATACTGTGTCCATTTCCAGATGAAGAAGCTAAGGCAGACAGAAGTTAAATAACTTTCTGAAGGGTTTATAACTAAGAATGTCTGAGACTGGTTTTCAACTGACCTTCTTGACCCTAAACCCAGTACACTATCCACTGTCCCATTCAGATATCTAGACTTAAAATGCACATTTGTGAATTTTACCAGAGGACTTTGTTTAGAGGTCACATGCTGCCGAATGTTTGGAAATGAACAGGATAGACTCAGCATCTGGGCATCACTTGCAGGTAGACCCTGCAACTAGAGACAACCTGTCAGTATACTCATCAAAGCCAATGGATAGTGTAACAATAATAAAGACTCTGGTTAGTATTAATCTTCTAAGATTAGAGTTTGAAAAACACTATTTGTGAAATGAAAATGGCAGATACACCAAAGCTACGTGGAATAGTTTTACATTTTCATATTAATCTTAATTTGTGAAGCTTTTGGTATAAAAGCTGTAACTTTGCGATTTAATTTAGAGCCTATATTTAATTTTTTTCCTTAAAACACTAACAATTTCAAGGAATACTTTCCCCTCCATGTAAGCTTGGGAAAATCGCTACCTTTCAAGGAAAATCATTTCTCTTTTGGAAAGATCTGCTTATTCTAATGTCAAGCTAAAGACCGTCTCTGAAATATTTACTTATTGTTCCTTATTCTATTCTCCAGAACCTTCCATATGAAAGTTTTTCCATTACTTTAAGAAAACTATCAAGTCCTTTCTAAATCATATTTTTCTAGAGTGCACATCCCTAATTACTTCAACTAATCCTCTTACGGAATGATTTTTTCTTCTTATGAGTCTGGCCAATTGCTCTAGTCATGCTTCAGGATGCTAGTATTTATTCTAATAGGTGAGGTATAGTGGTGAATCTACATCAAATGTGTTTTGGGCAGTCACCTATCCACAAGATTATCAGCTCCTTCTTTCCTGACTCCTACCCTAATTCAGGGAAACCAGTTTCAATTTCTCATCCTAGGATGGAGGAACGAATCAGTCCTGGTTTGAGTCACTGGAACGCATGGCTATGGCTCTCCAAAGTCATAAAGTAAACAAAAATGTGAAGCAGCTTGTCAAAAAAGGGTTGTTTGTGTAAGGTCAAATGATTCAACTGGGCTGCTACAGAAAGGAAAGGATTAGGATTCTTAAACTATTTCTTTCTGGCCTTATTGTTTTAATGTAAACTCTGAGAATCTTTTCCAGAGACAACTATCCTTCTACCAATGGCTTCTCCATTTTAGAAGGGTCTCAACTAAGCACTGGTAGAGTGGGAAAGGTCATGTTCACTACTGTGCAAGTTTGCCAAATTATTCATCAGATAAAAATGATTGTTGGGTTCATGTTAGTCTAATGATGAAATCAAATCCATGCTTTTAACCTTCTTTGGGAAGTTATAGAATAAACATCTATATGAACCTTATAGGAAAACTCAGAGATACCAGGCAGGAAGATCCTGATATTTTCCAATTTTCTATATTGTCTACAATTTTTTAGTAACTTATCACTTCTTATTATTTTACATTTTTTTATTTTAGTAACTTATCTATGCTATTGCATCCCATTCTCAATGATGAAACATGTATGAATCAGGAAATGCTTTGATAAACCATACTTTTAGCTGATGTCATATCAAATTCATAGAAATAAAAAATTGATATGTCAAAAAAACTTCTGAGTTAATATATATTTTCCCAAACTGGGCGAGATGAGGAACAGGCAAATCACTGATATCATCTTTCACATGTGAAAGAGAAAAAACAATTCCCAGTCAGAATTCTCAGGCTGCTTCCTTGACCAAAATGGATGAATCTCTAGTTGCTATTGAAATGCCACCCTATCCATGGCCAAAACTGCTCAAGGCTCTCTTGAAATAATTGTAAAATGTGATCAGACTCATCCTCTAACTTGTGCATATCTTGTATATATGTATATGTATATGTATATATATATATATATATACATATATATATATATATATATATAGAGAGAGAGAGAGAGAGAGAGGTGAGAATAGAATACCACATGATGAAGGGACTACTTCCTAAATGACATGTAGTCTTTCAATGAAAATGCTTTGAAGAAGTTCAAGGAGAGATATTCTCAAAATAGTTCTGATGTCCACATGGAAAAAAGAAGTTTCATAGAATTCTTAGAACTGGGTTGTATTTTAAAAGACTATTGAACTGGTGGAATCAATAGAACTGGAAAAAATTATTAATTAAAATGCAAAGTTAAGTAGAATAAATAAACTTGAGGAAACAAGATCAGAAGGTAATTTAAATAACTGAAATGATTTTCAGAGTTCTGCCTTCTGTGATTATTAAAAATTTTTTAATCTAGTATTTCTCATTAAATGATAATGGAACCAAAATGGAATTTTATTTTTTTATTTTTTTAAATCTATTTTTATTAAAGATATTATTTGAGTTAGACAATTTTCCCCCCAATCTTTCTTCCCTCCTCCACCCCCCACAGAAAGCACTCTGTCAGTCTTTACTTTGTTTCCATGTTGTAACTTGATCCAAATTGGGTGTGATGAGAGAGAAATCATATCCTTAAAGAAGAGAAGAGAAGTCTAAGAGGTAACAAGATCAGACAATAAGAAAACTGTTTTTTTTCCTAAATTAAAGGGAATAGTCCTTGAACTTTGTTCAAACTCCACAGCTCCTTATCTGGATACAGATGTCACTCTCCTTTGCAGACAGCCTGAAAATGTTCCCGATTGTTGCACTGATGGAATGAGCAAGTCCTTCAAGGTTGAACATTACTTTCAAGTTGCTGTTAGAGTGTACAGTGTATCTCTGGTTCTGCTCATCTTTCTCAGCATCAGTTCATGCAAATCCCTCCAGGCTTCCCTGAAATCCAGTCCCTCCTGGTTTCTAATAGAACAATAGTGTTCCATGACTTACATATACCACAGTTTGCTAAACCATTCCAAAATTGAAGGACATTTACTTGATTTCCAATTCTTTGCCACCACAAACAGGGCTGCTTTAAATATTTTTGTACAAGTACTGTTTTTACCCTTTTTCCTCATCTCTTCAGGGTATAGACACAGTAGTGGTATTGCTGGGTCAAAGGGTATGCACATTTTTGTTGCCCTTTGAGCATAGTTCCAAATAGCTCTCCAGAAGGGTTGGATGAGTTCACAGCTCCAGCAACAGTTAAATAGTGTCCCAGATTTCCCACAACCCTTCCAACAATGATCATTATTCTTCCTGGTCATATTGGCCAATCTGAGAGGTTTGAGGTGGTAAGTCAGAGAAGCTTTAATTTGCATTTCTCTAATAATTAATGATTTAGAGCATTTTTTTCATATGGCTATGGATTGCTTTGATCTCCTCCTCTATAAAATGCCTTTGCATATCCTTTGACCATTTGTCAATTTGGAAATGTCTTTTTGTTTTAAAAATATGACTCAGTTCTCTGTATTTTTTAGAAATGAGTCCTTTGTCAGAATCATTACTTGTAAAGATTGTTTCCCGATTTACTACATTTCTTTTGATCTTGGTTACATTAGTATTATCTGTGCAAAAGCTTTTTAATTTTATGTAATCAAAATCATCTAATTGGTTTTTGGTGATGTTCTCTAACACTTCTTTAGTCATAAAATTCTCCCCTTCCCATAGATCTGACAGGTAGATTAGTCCTCGATCTTCTGATTTGCTTATAGTATTACTTTTTATTTCTATGTCCCATAACCATTTGGATCTTATCTTGGTAAAGGGTGTGAGGTGTTGGTCTAATCTAAGTTTCTTCCATACTAACTTCCAATTATCGCAGCAATTTTTATCAAAGAAGGAGCTTTTATCCCAATGGCCGGACTCTTTGGATTTATCAAACAGCAAATTACTATAATCATCTCATACTATAATCATCTCATGACCACCATGTCATCTGCAAAGAGTGAGAGTTTTGTCTCTTCCTTCCCAATTCTAATTCCTTCAATTTCTTTTCCTTCTCTAATTGCTTACGCTAACATTTCTAATACAATATTGAATAGTAGGGGTGATAATGTGCACCCTTGTTTCACCCCTGATCTTATTGGGAATGCCTCTAGCCTCTCCCCATTGAATATAATGCTTGTTGATGGTTTCAGATAGATACTGCTAATTATTTTAAGGAACAGTCCATTTATTCCTACACTCTCTAGTATTTTTAATAGGAATGGATGCTGTATTTTGTCAAAAGCTTTTTCAGCATCTATTGATATGATCATATGATTTCTGATAGGTTTGTTATTGATATAATTGAGTATACTAACAGTTTTCCTAATATTGAAGCAACCCTGCATTCCTGGAATACATCCTACTTGATCATAATGTATTATCCTAGTGATGACTTGTTGTAGTCGTTTTGCTAAGATTTTATTTAGGATTTTTGCATCTATATTCATCAGGGAAATAGGTCTATAATTTTCTTTCTCTGTTTTAACTCTTCCCAGTTTAGGTAACAGCACCATATTAGTTTCATAGAAAGAGTAAGACAGAGTTCTGTCTTTCCCTATTTTTCTGAAGAGTTTATATAGAATTAGAACCAATTGTTCCTTAAATGTTTGTTAGAATTCACTTGTGAATCCATCAGGCCCTGGAGATTTTTTTAGGGAGTTCAATGATGGCTTGTTGAATTTCTTTTTCTGAGATAGGGTTGTTTAGGTATTTAATCTCTTCTTCAATTAACCTTGGCAACTTATATTTTTGTAAATATTCATCCTTTTCACTTAGATTATTAAATTTATTGGCATAGAGTTGGGCAAAATAATTTCAAATTATTACATTTATTTCCTCCTCACTGGTGGTGAGATCACCTTTTTCATTTATGATACTAGCAATTTGGTTTTCTTCTTTCTTTTTTAATCAAATTGACCAGAAATTTATCAATTTTATTGTTTTTTCATAATAACAACTTTTGGGTTTTTTTTATTAATTCAATAATGTTTTTGCTTTTGCTTTTATTGATTTCTCCTTTAATTTTTAGAATTTCTAATTTGGTATTTAATTGGGGATTTTTGATTTGTTCTTTCTCTAATTTTTTAGTTGCATATTTAGTTCATTGATTTCCTCTTTCTCCAATTTATTCATGTAAACATTTAGAGCTATAATTTATGCCCTGAGAGTCACTTTGAAAGAATCCTATAAATTTTGATATGTTGTTTCCTTATTATCATTATCTAGCATAAAATGGTTAATACTTTCTACAATTTGTTTTTTGGTCCACTTATTCTTTAAAATGAGGTTAGTCAGTTTCCAATTGGTTCTGGGTTTATATCTCCTTGGCCCAGTATTGCATATGACTTTTATTGCATTGTGATCTGAGAAAGATGTATTCACTTTTTCTGCCTTTCTGCAGTTGATCATTAGGTTTTTATGTCCTAGTACATGGGCAATTTTTGTATAAGTTCCATGTACTGCAGAGAAAAAGGTATATTCCTTTGTATTCCTGTTCAGTTTCCTCCAGAAGTCTACCATATCTAATTTTACTAACAATCTATTTACTAACAATCTAACTCCTTAACTTCTTTCTTGTATATTTTATGATTTGATTTATCTACATCTGAGAGCAGGAGGTTGAGGTCTCCCACTAGCAGAGTTTTGCTGTCTAGGTCTTCCTGTAGTTCTTTCAGCTTATCCTCTAAGAATTTGGGTGCTGTCCCACTGGGTGCATATATATTCAGTATTGAAATGACGTTATTGTCTATGGTACCTTTTAGAAGGATAAAGTGTCCTTCCTAATCTCTTTTAAAGCTATCTATTTTTGCAAGGGCTTTGTGTGAGATAAGGATTGCTACCCCTGTTTTTTTTTTTTACTTCAGCTGAAGCAAAATATATTTTGCTCCAACCTTTTACCTTTACTCTATATGTATCTCTCTGCATCAAATGAGTTTCTTGTAAGCAGCATATTGTAGGATTCTGGTTTTTAATCCACTCTGTTATTTGCTTATGTTTTAAAGGAGAGTTCATACCATTCACATTCCAAGTTATGATTACTAATACTTTATTGCCCTCCATGCTTCTTCCTTCTGTTTGTATTTTTCCACCTTCCCCACTTTATCCATATTCCCAACTATTTTCTTCTGAATACCACCCCCTTCAGTGTGTTTTCCCTCCTATATCACCCCTCCTCTTAACCCTTTCCCTTTTTCCCTTTTCCCTTCCCTTCCTTTTCTTATTTCCCCCCCTTTCCCCCCACTCACCTTCCCTTTCTCTGTTCCCCCCTCCCCTTTTCCCCTTTTAATACTTGAATGGTTAGATGTTTTATAAGTTAACTGAGTATGTGTAGGTTGACTTTAAGCCAGGTCTGATGAAAAGAAGATTCAGGTGTTTCTCATCTGCTCCCTTCTTCCCCTCTATTTCCATGGGTTTTTTGTACCTCTTAGCATAATGGGATTTACCCCATTCAATCCCCTCCCTCCTCCTGTCTCTTTCCTGTCCCCCTTTTTAAGGAGGTATTGTTTTTTAGATCATTTTATCTCCGTCATAGAGATGCTCTTTCTCCTGGCATTTCTTTCTGGATTTTGTGGGTCGGATTTCTTTTAAGAGATTTGTTTCATGTGATAGATGGGGAAAGATCAGGATACTTTAGAACTGTGCCTGTCTTCTCTCTGCCATCTTGGCCAGAAGTCTTCCCTCACTATTTTCAATATTTTCTTAAAATAAGGAAGCCAGATCTGATCATGGTATTCTGTATCTGAAGTATGGTAGATAAAACAGAGCTACATGTAATAATTTATAGTTATTTATACCATTCTTATTTGTGACCATTTTGTTTATATAAATAGTAATGTTTAACAACTGTTTTTACCATATAAGAATTTTTTTTAAATGGCCAGATTACAGACTATTTTCCCCTTATTTTTTAAAAAAATTTTTATTAAAATTTTATTTGAGTCTTGCAATTTTTCTCCCAGTCTTACTTACCTCCTTCACCCCCCCCCAACAGAAAGCAATCTGTCAGTCTTTATTTTGGTTTCATGTTGTACATTGTTTTAAATTGAGTGTAATGAGAGAGAAAAATCACATTCTTAAGGAAGAAACAAAAAGTCTAAGAGATAATAAGATGAGACAATAAGCTATCTGTTTTTTTTCTAAATTAAAGTGAATAGTCCTTGAACTTTCTTCAGACTCTATGGCTTTTTGTCTGGATATAGCTGGTATTCTCTATTACAGACAGCCCAGGATTGTCCCTCGTTGTTGCACTGATGGAATGAGCAAGTCCATCAAATTTGAACATCACCCCCATGTTAAGGTGTAGTGTTTTTCTGGTTCTGCTCATCTCTTTCAGCATTGGTTCATGCAAATCTCTGCAGGTTTCCCTGAATTCCCATCCCTCTTGGTTTCTAATAGAACAAAAGTGTTCCATGACATACATATACCACAGTTTGCTAAGCCATTCCTCAATTGAAAGACATTTATGTGATTTCCAATTCTTTGCCACCACAAACAGGACTGCTATAAATATTTTTTACAAGTGATATTTTTACCCCTTTTCTTCATCTCGTCAGGGTATAGACCCTATAGACCCAGCAGTGGTATTGCTGGATCAAAGGGTATGTTCATTTTTGTTGCCTTTTGGGTTTAGTTCTAAATTTCTCTCCAGAAAGGTTGGAAGAGTTCACAGATCCACCAACAGTGTAATACTATCCCAGATTTACCACAAGGCTTCGAACAATGACCATTATCCTTTCTGGTCATAATGGCCAGTCTGAGGGGTGTGAGGTGCTACCTCAGTGAAGCTTTAATTTACATTTTTCTAATAATTTAGAACAATTTTTCATATGGTTATGGATTGCTTTGATCTCCTCATCTGTAAATTGCCTTTGCATATCCTTTGACCATTTGTCAATAGGGGAATGACTTTTTTTAAAAAAATGGCTCAGTTCTCTGTATATTTTAGAAATGAATCCTTTGTCAGAATCATTAGTTGTAAAGATTATTTCCCAATTTACTACATTTCTTTTGATCTTGGTTACAGTGGTTTTATATGGGCAAAAGCTTTTTAGTTTAATATAATCAAAATCATCTAGTTTGTTTTTGGTGATGTTCTCCATCCCTTCCTTAGTCATAAACTGCTCCCCTTTCCAAAGATCTGACAGGTAAACTAGCCCTTGATCTTCTAATTTGCTTAAAGTTTTGTTTTTTTATGTCTAAATCCTGTAACCATTTGGATCTCATCTTGGTAAATTGTGTGAGGTCTAATCTAATCCAATGTGATATAAATGTCTTTAACCCCATTTGGGAGAAAGACTCTAATAACTCTAGAGAATTTTAACTGTATTAGATAGACTGTGCTTAACTAGAAGTGACAGATACTCAGAATTTTCTATGACTCAGATAGAATTATTTTAAAAACACTACCTCCTTAAAAAGGGGGACATGAAGGATTTGGGAGGAGGGAGGGGATTGAATGGGGTAAATCTCATTATACTAAGAGGTAGAAAATACCTATGGTAATAGAGGGGAAGAAGGGAGGAGATGAGAAAGACCTGAATCTTTGTCTCAGCAGACTTGGCTTAAAGTCAACTTACCCATACTCAGTTAACTTAAAAAACATCTAACCTTTCAAGTTTTAAAAGGGGGGAAAGGGAATGGGGAAGGAGAAAGAGAGGGGTAGGGGGGGAAAAGGGGAACTAACAAACAGAAGTGAAGGGAAAAGGGAAAAATGGAAAGGGGAAAAAGGGGAGGGGGTGATATAGGAGGGCAAACACACTGAAGGGGGTGGGATTCAGAAATAAAATACTGCAGAATATTGATAAAGGGGGGAAAGGGAGAAAAATACAAACAGAGGGAAGATAGTATGAAGGACAATAAAGAGTTAGTAATCATAACTTTGAATGTGAATGGGAATGACTCTCCATTAAAATGTAAGTGAATAGAAGAGTGGATTAAAAACCAGAATCTTACAATATGCTGCTTACCAGAAACTCATTTGAAGCAGAGAGATACATATAGAGTAAAGGTAAAAGCTTGGAGCAAAATATATTTTGCTTCAGCTGAAGTGAAAAAAGCAGGGGTAGCATCCTTATCTCAGACAAAGCAGCTGCAAAAATAGATAGTGTTAAAAGAGATAAGGAAGGAAAAGTTATCTTTCTAAAAGGTACCATAGATAAAAAAAGTTAATTCAATACTGAATATATATGCACCCAATGGGATAACATCGAAATTCTTAGAGGAGAAAATGAAAGAACTCCAGGAACACCTAGACAGCAAAACTATACTAGTGGGAGACCTCAACCTCCTGCTCTCAGATCTAGATAAATCGAATCATAAAATAAACAAGAAAGAAGTTAAGGAGGTAAATAGATTGTTAGAAAAACTTGATATGGTAGACTTATGGAGGAAATTGAATGGGGATAGAAAGGGATATACACTTTTCTCTGCAGGACATGGAACCTATACAAAAATTGACCATGTACTAGAATATAAAATCCTAATGATCAACTACAGAAAGACGGAAATAGTGAATATATCTTTCTCAGACCCCAATGCAATAAAAGTCATATGCAATATTGGGTTAAGGAAATATAGACTCAGAAGGAATTGGAAAATGAATAATCTCATTTTAAAGAATGAATGGACCAAAAAAACAAATTATAGAAAGAATTAATAATTTTATCTTAGAGAATGACAATAATGAAACAACATACGAAAACCTATGGGATTCACTCAAAGTGGCTCTCGGGATATATTATATCTATAAATGCTTACATGAATAAATTAGAGACAGAGGACATCAGTGAACTGAACATGCAACTTAAAAAAATTAGAGAAAGACCGAATTAAATATGCCCAATTAATTAGAAATTCAAAAAATTAAAGGAGAAATTAATAAAATCAAAAGCAAAAAAACTATTCAATTAATAAAGAAAGCCAAAATTTGATTTTATTAAAAAAACAATAAAATTGATACTCCTCTGGTCAAATTGATTAAAAAAAGAAAGAAGAAACCCAGATTGCTAGTGTCATAAATGAAAAAGGTGAACTTGCCAACATTGAGGAGGAAATTAAAGTAATAATTTGAAATTATTTTGCCCAACTCTATGCCAATAAATTTGATAATCTAACTGAAATAAATGAATATTTACAAAAATATAAGTTACCCAAGTTAAATGAAGAGGAGATAAAATACCTAAACAACCCTATCTCAGAAAAAGAAATTCAACAAGCCATCATTGAACTTCCCAAGAAAAAAAATCTCCAGGCCCTAATGGATTCACAAGTGAATTCTACCAAACATTTAAGGAAAAAATTGGTTCCAATTCTACATAAGCTATTATGAAAAACAGGGAAAGATGGAACTCTGCCTAACTCTTTCTATGAAACCAATATGGTGCTGATACCTAAACCAGGAAGAGTTAAAACAGAGAAAGAAAATTATAGACCTATCTCCCTAATGAATATAGATGCAAAAATCTTAAATAAAATCATAGCACAATGATTAAAACAAATTATCACTGTGATAATACATTATGATCAAGTAGAATTTATCCCAGGAATGCAGGGTTGCTTCAATATTAGGAAGACAGTATAATTTCTTATATCAACAATAAACCTATCAGAAATTATATGATCATATCAATAGATGCTGAAAAAGCTTTTGACAAAATACAGCACCCATTCCTACTAAAAACACTAGAGAGTGTAGGAATAAATGGACAGTCCCTTAGGAATAATTAGCAGTATCTGTCTGAAACCATCAACAAGCGTTATATTCAATGGGGAGTGGCTAGAGGCATTCACAATAAGATCAGGGGTAAAACAAGGGTGCCCATTATCACCACTATTATTCAATATCGTATTAGAAATGTTAGCTGCACCAATTAGAGAAGAAAAAGAAATTGAAGGAATTAGAATTGGGAAGGAAGAGACAAAACTCTCACTCTTTGCAGATGACATGGTGGTCTACCTAGAGAATCCCAAGAAATCATGCAAAAAACTACTGGAGGGGGTGGCTAGGTGGCATAGTGAATAAAGCATAGGCCTTGGAGTCAGGAATACCTGGGTTCAAATCCGGTCTCAGACACTTAATTACCTAGCTCTGTGGCCGTTGGCAAGCCACTTAACCCCATTTCCCTTGCAAAAACCTAAAAAACAAAACAAAACACAAAACAAAAAAAACTACTGGAAACAATTAGCAATTTTAGCAAAGTTGCAAGTTATAAAGTAAACCCTAATAAATCCTCAACTTTTCTATATATGACTAGCAAGATACAGCAGGAAGAGCTAGAAAGAGAAAACCCATTCAAATTAACCTCAGGCAATATAAAATACCTGGGAGTCTATTTGCCAAGACAGACTCAGAAACTTTTTGAAAACAATTATAAAACACTTCTCACACAAATTACATCAGATTTAAATAACTGGGCAAATAACAACTGCTCATGGATAGGTAGAGCTAATATAATAAAAATGGAAATTCTACCAAAACTAAACAACCTGTTTAGTGTCCAACCAATCAAAGTTTCAAAAAAAATACTTTAATGAATTAGAAAAAGTAGTAAGTAAATGCATTTGGAGAAATAAAATGTCAAGAATTTCCATGGATTAAATGACAAAAGTGCAAAAGAAGGGGGCTTAGTCCCTACTGATCTGAAATTATATTATAAAGCATCAGTCATCCAAACTGTTTGGTGTTAACTAAGAAACAGAGTGGTGAATCAGTGGAATAGACTAGGTGCAATAGCTTGAAATGATTACAATAATCTTCTGTTTGATAAACCGAAAGAGTCCAGCTATTGAGACAAAAATTCTCTCTTTGATAAAAACTTCTGGGAAAATTGGAAGTTAGTATGGAAGAAACTTAGATTAGATGAACACCTCAGACCCTTTACCAAGATAATATCCAAATGGTGACAGGATTAAGACATAAAAAAATACTGTAGCAAATTAGAAGATCAAGGAACAGTTTACCTGTCACATGTATGGAAAGGGGAGCAGTTTATGACTAAGGAAGACGTGGAGAACATCACAAAAAAACTAGATGATTTCGATAACATTAAATTAAAAAGCTTTTGCACTAATAAAACCACTGTAAGCAAGATCAAAAGAAAAGTAGTAAACTGGGAAACAATCATTACAACTATTGATTCTGACAAAGGACTCATTTCTAAAATATACAGTGAACTGAATAAAATTTTTAAAGCAAAATGTCATTCCCCAATTGACAAATGATCAAAGGATATGCAAAGGCAATTTACAGAAGAGGAGATCAAAGCAATCCATAGCCATATGAAAAATTGCTCTAAATAATTAATTATTAGAGAAATACAAATTAAAGCTTCTCTGAGGTACCACCTCACACCTCTCAGACTGGCCCATATGACCACAAAGGATAATGATCATTGTTGGAAGAGTTCTGGGAAATCTAGGATACTATTACACTGTTGGTGGAGCTGTGAACTTGTCCAGCCTTTCTGGAGAGCTATTTGGAACTATGCCAAAAGGGCAAAAAAAAAATGAGCATACTCTTTGATCCAGCAATACCACTACTGGGTCTATACCCTGAAGAGCTGATGAAAAAGGGTAAAAACATGACATGTACAAAAATATTCATAGCAGCCTTGTTTGTGCTGGCAAAGAATTGGAAATCAAGTAAATGCCCTTCAATTGGGGAATGGCTTAACAAACTCTGGTATATGTATGTGATGGAACACTATTGTTCTATTAGAAACAAGGAGGGATGGAAATTCAGGGAAGACTGGAGGGATTTGTGTGAACTGATGCTGAGTGAGATGAGCAGAACAAGAAAAACATTGTACACCCTAACAACAACATGCCGGTGATGTTCAACCCTAATGGACTCGCTCATTACATCAGTGCAAAAGTTGGGGACAATTTTGGGCTGTCTGCAGTGCAGAATACCATCTGTATCCAGATAAAGAGCAATGGATTTGAACAAAATTCATAGACTATTCCCTTTAATTTAGGGGAAAAACAGATAGCTTATTGTCTGATCTTGTTATCTCTTACACTTTTTTTCTTCCTAAAGAATATGTTTTCTCTCTCATCACACTCAATTTGGATCAATGTACAACATGGAAACAAAGTAAAGACTGACAGATTGCTTTCAGGGGATGGGGGGAGGGAAGTAAGTTTGGGGGAAAAATGTAAAACACAAATAAAATCTCTAATAAAAAAGAAATACAAATTTGGAGTAGAATTTATTGAAATCATTTGAATGTTGAGTTCAGACTTTTTCTTTGGGAACTTTTATAACACCATGTGTTGTACACTAAATGTTCAATTTTTTTCTCTCTATAAAATTTTTGAAAAAAATCTCGAATGGACACATTCTTGGCCCTGAACCCAAACCCTAAAAAAGTATAAGACAATATAAGCTTTTCCCCCAGTTTACATTCAAAACAATTATTATCCTCTGTTGGGAATGCTGCCTACCAAGAGATAACAATTGCTCCCCTTGGTCATTAAACATAGTTCATCCTTAGACTAATTTTGAAAAAAATGTTCATTGTAGACCTTCCCTCCGTTTAATTGTAACATGTTTCTAAGGGCATAGAGGAAGCTGAATTCTTGCAAGGCTAACTCTGCACTCTTCACCAATACTGAATTCATACAGACAATTCACAATCTTGGCTATGTATTCCCTGGCCTATTAGCACTCTTAAACCTTGGAGACCTGTTGCACAATAAGATTTGGATGAGAAATAATGTAATGTCTTCTTTACTTAGACAAGAATAATCCAGGCTTAAATTGCTTTAAAAATGAATATTTTTCTAATGACAAAGGCTGGCCCTTGTATTGACATAACAGTAGCCGTCATAAGAGCAGAAATGGAAGAGATCTGAAGAAGAATGTTCCTCATCTGGAATCACTTTGAGGAGATATATGCTCAGATATTCCAGGCAGAAAGATCCTGATATTTTCCAACTATTTATGTTTTCTGTAGTTTTTTTTTTGTTATCTTGCCTCAACCTCCATTTATTGCATTTTATTCCAAATATACTTTTATCTGAAACCATATGATAATACCACTTGTCAGACTTATAATAAGCTAGATAAAACAAGAAAGTTTGAATTAACATAGTCTTTAGCAAACTTGGAGAGGCAATTGATGAACTGACAAATCATTGATACAATTATGACATGTGCAAGAAGAAAAAAATAACTACTGTTCTCAGACAGGGCTATAAGGTTGTTCCTTGACAAAAGTTGGTGAAGCTCCAGTTGCTATTCAAATGCTACCTCGTCCACAACTATAACAGCTCCAGACTCTCTCGAAATTATTCTACACTGTGGCCAGACTTATCCTCTCTCATGTTTGCATCTTGCTTCTCACCATATCTTTCTGGTGAAAAAGGGGGAAAACCAAATGCATACCTGCCCTTTTAAATAAAGTCCTTTATTCAGAGGATCAAAACCAAACTGAATAACCTTTGATGAGGTGCTTGCTGCAAAGAAAAATATTCCTGGGTTCTATTTGGGCCTTTCTGATTCTGCAGTGGTGATAGCAGCTTGAAAGGGGGAGAAAGGATATAGGAATAGTAGAATTTATAGACTGTAATAAATGTATTGGGGTGAGCATACAATATTCTGTATTGAAAAGACTTCTTCCTAAATGACATGCAGACTTGGAAGAAAATTGCCTTGAAGAAGTTTAGAGCAAGGAGAGATATTCTCAAAGTAGTTCTGATACCCATATGGTAAAGAGAAGGTATTTGAACTCTTAGAATTGAATTGCATTTTAAAAGAGTATTAAGCTGTTAGAATTACCTGAACTTGAAAGCTTACTAATTAAAATGGAAAGAAGCAAGATTCGACAATTATTTATTTAAATGAAATGATTTTCAGAGTTCTGCCTTCTTTATAAATTTTTACTTTTGGTTTTCTCCAATGTTCTTGGAATTCCTTAAGTATATCAACAGCATAATTGCTCAGTTATGTTACAGATGATTAAATGATAACAGAGGCAGAAATAACAGATCAAGTGTTGGGAACCATTTTCATACCTAGTGAACAATTCACAATGCCAGTTGGCATATATGGATGTTTGATAGGCCATGCTTATTGGTTTGGTTATCTTGTTATCCTATCTTGTTTTTACATTTTATAAATCCTGGAAGAATATAGTCAAAGAAATGATAAATGAAACCCTCTGAGCATTTAGAGAACTTATTAACTTGTCTGTATGAACAATTATCTTAATCCCAGTGGGGTTAATTTGGCATTTTGATGATGTCACCTTTATTTCATATGAAGGTGCTCAAGGGTTTATATCCCAAATGCTACAAAACTGAACATAAATATTTCTTCACTGTGAAAAGACAGTTCTTTTATATCTAAAGTCATCAATTTCTTGTATCTATAGGTACTATTACTATTCTTAATTTTCCTCTAAAATATTTAATTTGTAGCTCATTTCAGGTGGGGCTTTTGTATTCCTCATGATATGCCAAACATTCCATTGATTTCAGTTTTGCATAGCAGTTTTATGACGCTCCAAGTCCATCTTTATGAGTAAGATTTATTTATGATTTGAGTCTTCACATACATGATCACATGAAGCACCATATAAAGTTAAAGATTTGCAAATAAGGGTATGTATGGCACATTATAACAGCATATTAATAAGTAAATTCTGATCTTCCATAGTCATATGATACATCCTGAAACATCAATATTGCAAACAAAAGTTCATGATAGAACTTAAGTAGATGCTTTCTGTACAAATAGGTCCATTTATTTAATATATTGCCATTCTCCCATGTCTCAGACTGAGGGTTTAACAGGAAAATTCCAGTGATGTAATCAGTGGTTGATGTAATGAAAAGAGAATTGGACATGAAGTCAACAGAGCTAGGTTTGGGTTCCCTTATCTAAGTCAACTGGCTATGACTGTGATTGTGGCTAAGTGACTTTACATCTCTGATCCTCAGTTACCTCATCTGTAAAATAAGAATAGCAATATTTTTCCTAAAAATATGGGAAGAAAATAAGTGATGAAATTTAAATTGTGGTATAAAAATTGAGCCAGCAGAATTTCTGTTATCTGCATATCGTTATTATGTTGATTTTCAGAAGTGAGCTGGTATCTTCTATTTGATTAATATTGCACAGAACTTTGTCCAAGCTACTGAGGATTAGAAGAAAATGCAACACAGTCATTAATCTGAAGTATCTTAAATTTTATTTAAGAAGAAGGGATAAAATATTTACATAAATAAATCAATACTAAGTTGAGGAGGAGCAAGTTTTAGAAATTTGATTTCTTGCAACTACTGAGTTATTACCTGAAGGAAGTTTGAGTTTCTAAGAAGCAGAGATGAGGTAGGGCATTTGAAGTCCAGAGGATGAACTTGCAGAAAGACACAGATGGGTATAGAATTCTGAGTTTGAGTAACACACAGTAGATCAGCTGGCCTAGAATACAGACATATCTGAGAGAGCAATTAAAAAATCTGAAGAGAGAAACTGGATTCAGATCCTACATGACTCTAAATATCAAGATAAATGATTGTTGTTTTGTCTTCAAGGTAATGAAGGTTTGTTCAAGGTCTGAGTAAACAAGTGGCATGATTAGCCATGTACTTTAGGAAGAATATTTTTGTAGGTTTTAGAGGATAGTTTAGAGAAAGAAGATACTGAACTTCTAATTAAGAGGCTTTTGCAATAATCCCAGTGAGAAGAGATGAAAACCTGAGGGACAGCAATGGTTACTTTAGTGGACATAAGAGGATATGAGATAAAGGTTGTAGAAACAGAAGAGGTGACACTTAACAGGTGACTGGCTGGCAAGTGGAAGATGGAGAGAAGAGAAGAGATAGATCTCAGGATTGTAAACTAAACTTTTTGGAAGGATAGTGGGACCCTCAATAGAAATAAGAACTCAAGTAGATAAGTCATTTTAGAATGAAGGTTGAAAGTTAGATGATTTCTGTTTGGAACCTCCCATTCGGAATGCTTTGGGAGCCTCTAGTAATAGATATGCAACCATTGGTGATGTGTGACCTCAAATTCAGGATTCGATTTACTGACTTAGAATTTATTTGAATGGAGATGTTATGACAACAGAAGCTAATGAGTACATTGAGAAGGTTTAGAAAAATAGGAAGAGTCTAAAACAGAACCTGGGGAAACATGGATGATTAGGAGGTAGCACAGGGATAATAACTTGCCAAAGGAGACTGAGAAGGAAAGTCAGACAGCTAGGAGGAATAAAAATACCAAGAGAGCCATTGTCATGAAACGTCATGAGGAAAAAGTATCCAATGAGGGTAGTGGTCTGCTATATCACATCTTGCAAAGAGATCTAGAATCAATCAATCGACAAGTAAGTACTAACTATTTTTAGGCTTTTTCCTAAATGCTAATGATACAAATGAAAAATCCCTAACAGTCCCTGCAATCTATGAATTTAAATGAAAATTATAAAAAACAATATGATTTATCAAGTATTGATAGCTTAGCAGAGAACAATGCTACGGGAGTGATAGGGTCAGGCAACCCCCTTAAAATGCTGGAGGAGAGGAAGCTTACTCAACAAAGGTAGAGTTTTTTGCTCACGACAGCTGATAGAGAAAGAAAAGATGAAGTGTGACAAGTGGAAAGAATATTAAGATTAAGTGAATGATTTTAATTGGGCAGACCAGAGAATATTTATAAGAATAAAAAAGTCAATAGGTAAAATAATTCAAGGCAGTTTTTTTTCCCCAATGGGAAAGCTCAAGATTAAAATAAGCAGAAAAGGATCAATGAATCAGGCAGAGGAATTGATCTAGGAAAAATGATCTATCTCTTTTTCAGAGATTGTTGCAAAAACAATAGAGGAAGTTATAAAGGAGAAAAGAAAAGAAAAAGAATTTTAGAGAAACATCTTTCTTTTGTAATAAAAGGTTTCAGAGTTCCCTCTTGAGAGGGAAGTGTGAAGTAGATGTTGTTGAAAAACTACCCTGTCACTCTACCAATTTTTATTTATTTAAGGCATTCTTTTTTATTATGGTCAAAAAATTTGAAGCATAGAACCATAAATAAGTTTTATAGACAGAGTCTTCTGAGATAAATTGTGTCTTAAAAATTTAAATGTTTCCAAATTACTCCAAAGCTGTATTTTTAATCACTTCTTATGGTCCCTAAAATTATGACTACTTGATGATACCACAATTTGCTCAGTTATTCTGAAATGGAAAGATATAATAGATAAACAGGATATTTTTACAGCATGATGTTACTAGAAAAAGAAATATTTGCATGGGAAATTTTCCCTGATTCTTCAGGTTAGCAATAGTTAAGTGATAAGTTCTTTGCAGAAATGCCAAATTCTGTGAGCAAAGTACAAAAAGGAGACTCAAAACTGAGAATCTCCATTTCTCTGCCCTTGTGATTTTATAACACAAGGATTATCCTGTACACCAGGACCCTCTTTCTAGTCAACTGGTGGATAACTTCTTCAAGATGTGGAAAATGATCCTATGGGAAGTGAATGAACATCAAAAATACTTTCTCAGCAAGGCATTAATAACTTTAGTTACTAGCAGAATAGTATTCACAGACTCTGCATATCTATAAGTATGTATATATATATAAATATTATATATATATATATATTTATGAAAGGTACCAATGATGTTATTAAATAAATTTCTTCATTCTTGCAAACTTTCCTACAGCCTTACAATGGCAAAATTGGCAAATCACACAGTATGATTGGACCAGGGAAAGAATTGGTGGCAACAAAGATATTCATCTCTCCTTTTACTTAGGGTTCCTGGTAAGTTGCATAGGAGCAAAATGTGAGAGTAACATAGAAGGATATCATGTAGGTGGCTTGTGAATGTTTCCTGAATACATCAATAGACATATCAAAATATTAGTTTTGTATTTTATTTTGATCTCATTTTCTTCTTTTTTTTCTCATTTTCTTCTAATAGGCTCTTGTTGTGAAAAAGATGTCTGACAAGAACTGCACTGTTGTGACTCAATTTATTATTTTGGGGTTAACAGATGAGCCAACCCTTTGTATCATTCTCCTTTTGATATTTTTAGGTTTTTATGCTGTCACCTTAATTAGTAACCTTAGTATAATCACATTGATCAGAAAAAGCTCCCAACTTCACACGCCAATGTACCTTTTTCTCAGCCATTTGGCTTTTGTGGATATTGGATATTCCTCAACTGTCACACCTGTTATGCTCAAGAACTTCCTTGTGGACAAAACCATAATCCCTCTTGGAGGTTGTGTGACACAACTATTCTTTGTAGTCTTCTTTGGGACATCTGAGGGATTTCTGCTGACTGTGATGGCCTATGATCGGTATGTGGCAATCTGTAACCCCCTACTTTATTCTGTAAACATGCCCCCTAGGATATGTGCTCTGTTACTTCTCTTCTCCTACCTGGGGGCTTGTATAAATGCTTGGATTTATACTTGTTGCTTATTGAGCCTGTCCTTCTGTGGGCCCAATAAGATTAATCACTTTTTCTGTGATTATTTACCACTTCTGAACCTTGCTACATACCAAGATGATATTGTTGAAATTCTAACATCTGCCTCTTCTGGATCTATAATTGCATTATCTGTACTAATTATCATAATCTCTTATGCATCCATCCTCTTCTCTATATTGAAAATAAGCTCCACTGAAGGAAGATCCAAAGCTTTCTCAACTTGCACCTCCCATCTCACCACAGTCACTCTTTTCTATGGCACCCTTACATTCATTTATGTGATGCCCAACTCCAACTACTCAGCAGATGAGAATAAAGTAATATCAGTTTTCTACATGGTAATTATCCCCTTGTTGAACCCTCTTATCTACAGTCTAAGGAACAATGAAGTAAAAGGGGCCCTGAGAAAACTGATGAGGAGGAAACCTACTTTTTCATGAATTCACCTTAAGTAAATACTATGTCCCAGGTTTCAGGGATGCAAGGACAAATTGAGACATTACTTTCCTTTAAAGATCTAATATTCTTCTCACATGCTGCTTTAAATTAAGTGATACCAGCAACTAGGTTTTAGAAGGATACATGGTAATTTTATTTTGATGCGTTAGATTTCTGAATTTCAAGCTTGATTGCAAAGGTCTGAAAAGTTCCACAATCATGGATATACCCCCTCTGTAAAGGGCATGTAAAAGTGTCATATCTCTCTTCTTTGGGTTCCTGATCTTTTTGAAATCTTGCAACACTGATTTTACATTGATTTGTGGTAGTTATTGTTTCCATTTAAGTTCTTATAGTCATTGTGTATTGTTTTCCTTGCTCTGCTATCATCATTGTATAGCAAATTATGCAATTTTTTTCTGTTCCTATTCTTATTTTTTGGTTCTTTCCTATATTATAGTCATATTTTGTTATGTTCATATGCCACAATATGTGTTTCCATTCCTCAGACACTGACCATTAGCTTTATTTTCAGTTCCTTGCTACTCTGAAAGTGGCACTGCAACTATTTTGGTGCAAGTGAGGACTTTCTTTTTATCAATGTCCAACTAAATGTCATAATACACTTAAAAATGTATTATTTTTCCTATAACATGGTTCCTCATGGTGGATGAGAATGGACAAATACAAGAAGAAATTGAAAACATGGAAAAATGATAGAAATCAACAAAAATTCATTAAAAATGTTAAGCTTCTTCAACCTGAATACTTCTTTCTTGTTTAGTCCAACAGAGCTACACTAAATTATTTTCCTTTTCCACACATGACAGTCCATCTTCTGTGTCTTTTCATTGGCTTCTTACAGATCTGATATACTTGGTTTCCATGGATTTCCTTGAGATAATTCCAATCCAACTTTTGCAAGAAGACTTTTGGACCTCTCAAGCAAATAGCAACTTCCTCTCTAAGATGATCTTCCATCTACTTTTCATATGATTTTATATCCCTGATTCTATATTTTTTAATTAAGGAAAGATTTTACTTATTTTGAGTTTTTCAATTTTCCACCCAATCTTGCTTCCCTCCCCCCACTTCCCACAGAAGGCAGTCTTTTAGTCTTTATATTGAGATAGCAAAATTACATAATAAGATAATGGTTTTTTCCTAAATTAAAGGTAATAGTCCTTAGTTTTTGTTCAAACTCCAAAATTTTTCTTTTGATACAGATGGTATTCTCCATTGTAGATAGCCCTAAATTGTCCTTGATGGTTGCACTGATGGAATGAGCAAGTCCATTAAGGTTGATCCTCACCCCCATGTGACTGTTAGGGTGCATAATGTTCTGTTCTGCTCATCTCACGCAGGCTCAGTTCTTGCAAATCCTTCCAAGTTTCCCTGAATTCCCATCCCTCCTGATTTCTAATAGAACAATAGTGTTAAAACACATACATATACCACAGTGTGTCAAACCATTCTCCAGATGAAGGACATTCACTTAATTTCTAATTCTTTGCGACCACAAAGAGATCTGCTATACATATTTTTGTACAAGTGAAGTTTTTACCCTTTTTCATCATCTCTTCAGGGTACAGACCCAGTAGTGGTTTTGATGGATCAAAGGGTATGCACATTTATGTTGTCCTTTGGGCATAATACCAAATTGCTCTCCAGAAAGGATATATGAGTTCACAGCTCTGCCAACAATGTAACAGTGTCCCAAATTTTCCACATCCCTTCCAACATTGACCATTGTCCTTTCTGGTCTTTTTGGCCAGTCTGAGAGGTATGAGGTGGTACCTCAGAGATACTTTAATTTGTATTTCTCTAATAAGTAATGATTTAGAGAAATTTTTCATAAGACTATAGATCACTTTGATCTCCTCATCTGTAAATTGCCTTTGCATATCCTTTGACCATTTTTCAATTGGGGAATGGCTTGTTTTTTTAAAAACTTTGACTTGGTTCTCTGTATATTTTAGAAATGAATCCTTTGTCAGAAATTCTAGTTGTAAAAATTGCTTCCCAATTCACTACATTTCCTTTGACCTTGGTTACATTGGTTTTGATTGTACAAAACTCTTTTAATTTAATGAAATCAAAATTATCTAGTTTGGTTTTTAATGATGCTCTCCATCTCTTCCTTGGTCATAAACTGCTTCCCTTTCCATAGGTATGACAGGTAAACTACTCCTTTTATCTTCCAGTTTTGTATAACATTCTTTTTTATGTCTAAATCCTGTATCCATTTTGATCTTATCTTGGTATAGGTTGTGAGGTGTTACTCTAATCTAAGTTTCTTCCATACTAAATTCCAATTTTTTTGAAGAGAGAGTTTTTATCCCAATAGCTGGAATCTTTGTGTCCCTGCTTCTTTACATGATGTTTCTCCCAATAGAATGTAAGCTGCTGGAAAACTGGAATTCTTTTTTATTTTGTAATCCAAGTTATAGTATAGAATCTGACATATAATAACCCTGAATATCTACATCATCTCCCTGTTCTTAATATTTTCCTCAAAATTAGAAGACCAAACCTGAGCATAATATTTCCTATTTGATCTTATCAAGGATAAAAGCAGCAAAATGATCACCTCCCCAAATTGGATTCTATCTTCTCTTAATTCAGTGGAAATTTCTATTAGTCTTTGTTGTCATCATGATATACCATGCCAAAATGATGGCTTTTCAGCAGCAGATAGGTGGTGCAGTGGATAGAGCAATGGCCAGCCTCAGACACCTTATAATTAGCTAGCTGTGTGATCTGGGACAAGTCACTTAAGCCCATTACCTTGCCAAAAAAAAGACAGATTACTAAGGTTTAATATTTCAAGTGTCTTTTGAACTTTTAACTTTGATTATAATTCTGAATTCTGTATTCTGAGATGTAAGTCTACCTTTTGCCCCACAAGACATCCATTTAGGAAATAATAACCTTTACTATAAACTAATCATAATCAATTTCACAGAAAATTTTGAAAACTAAAAATTCCAGTTCCTCTGTCTCTCTTCATAATTTTCCTTTATATTATTGTAGAGAATAAATGGATTCTTGGGGCTCTTATTCCAAATTTGATATACCAAGTAATAAATTATGGCTCACAGAACAATGCTATCCCTATCAGTCATTGGGATTCTTGGTGTTGTAATAGATTGTGGTGTTCCAACTCCTGGTTCCAATTCAAAGTATTTTCCCAACATCAGTCTCAGTGCCAATTACAATCTCCCTGATCTGGTGTAGTATCTGGTGTTCCAGAGTCATTTCACCACTCATCATCAATTAACTTTATAAAAGTATATTTACTGAGAAGAGATAGCACGAACACAAATTAGAACCACAAACCAGTGCACCATTAGCATAGTCTCTCCTATGTCATCCACTCCTTGAGAGAAGAGGCTCAATATGAAAGCAGTAACAAAGCACTGACTCTTTCAACTTCACTTCCAAATGCGGTCATGCACATTCTCTTCCTTGTCTGTAGTTGCTGAGTTCCTGATTGTGAAATCAAGGGTTCTGGTTTCGACTTAATGTTGTGCTCCAGTATCCAAACTTCTGTCTCCATATCCAAACTTGTATTTTGCTCTTTTGATCATGTGAAATTTATATGGTCTCTACCTTCCCTAAGACTTCTTCACCTAATAAGTCAGAATAGGCATAACCTAGGCAGAAGCAACCACAAGGCCTTTGTGCAAGGATTCATGTCAACTCAGATGGAAAGTTGATGCCCCTGACTGTATTTGGAATGATTGAATTTTCCTGGCAGAAGACTTGGAGAAATAGCAATTGAATGTCTAGTATAATCACTAAAAACTGTCTAAAGCTATAAAGGAGACAACTACACTCTACTTTGGAGAGAAAAAAAAAGGTTAACATAGGCTTAACATGAGATAATTTTTGTTTCAGATGTTGCATAGGATTGGTGAATGGAACCTTAGGTAAATAAATTAGCATACTTTTAGGAGCAATATGTTTATCATTCAAAATCTGGAAAGTGAGGATGTGGAATGAAGTATGGAAGAACTGACTTTGAAAGTGTTCCTACAACTAATGTTTATATTATATGAGTTATTTTACTGCATCAGAAACACAGAATAAAACTGCTTGCTAAAAAAGGCAATTCGGGAGCCTGCAATGAAGCACACCAATTTGCTGATGTTTGTGGCTGATCTTGTGAGTTCTGCACCTCAACCCACTTAAACCAGCCTAGTGTGACTGATAGGGAAAGATGCTTAACAGAATTGGACATGGCTCTTGGGATGGAGAAAGCAAGGGAAAGGGGAGGGATATTTGGAACACAAATCTTACAAAAAATGAATGTTGAAAACTATCTTTACATGAAATTGGAAAAAATGGAGTACTATTAAATGCAAAAAATCACAAAAATAAACCCTATGATCATCTAATGATGTAAAATATCCTTCTACTGGATTGCAATACTTCCTTGGAAAAAACTGTCCTTTTTCTATGACAACTCATCCCCTATTTGGTAATCAATTATAAATTGCCCTTGTTCCTACTGGACTAAGGGTGCCATTGTAACTGGATTTGTGGACCTGACAAGCATGTCTATCTTTTCCATTTAGAGAATAATTTTATTCTGACACAAAATTCCCATATATTTGAGGGATAGGATGCTTGAATGTTGATAGTATAGCGGTAAGGTTCCTTTTGTATTTTGGAAGGCAATGGGGTTAAGTGACTTGCTGAAGGTCACACAGCTAGGTAATTATTAACTGTGCAAGGCAAAATTTGAACTCAGCGCCAGTGCTCTACCCATTTCACTATCTAGTTGTTCCATAAGGCTGCTTTTGAAAAGTTCGGTCACCTGTGTGAGAAATATCTGGGTGTGACTACCTGCTATAGAGGAGCATCTGAGACAGTTATTAGTGTATTTGTACATTGAAAATTGTAAACTGGGACTTCCGGCCAAGATGGTGGAGAGAAGACAGGCACAGTTCTAAAGTCTCCTGATCTCTTCCCCATCTATCACATGAAACAAACCTCTTAAAAGAAATCCAAACCAGGAAACCCAGAAAGAAAAGCCAGGAGAGGAAAATCTACCTCAGGATTTGTCTCCCACAGTAGCCTAGGCTGAGCACCAGCAGGTGAGTCTGGGCTCCAAGGGAAGATCAGCCAGATCAACAGCTGAATCAGAACCGGGAGTCTGAGCGCCTGAGAGCCGGACCTGCTGGATCAGCTGTGGGGCTGGATGAAGGGGGCTTGGGTCCACTGGGAAGCAAAGGTGCTGGTGTTGGTGCTGTCCCCCTGGAGCTTGGGGAAAGGGCTGTGGAGAGAGGTCTGGTGCAGGAGAGCTGCGGACACCATCCCTAGGCTCCTCAGGTCTGAGAAACTCTGAGTCCATGCCTCCATTGCACTGAGGCCTCTTCTCAAACAAATGCAAATTACTTCTGCCTCAGGCCCAGGTGTGTGAGCAAAAGAACCAGCCCAGCTGAGGAATGACCTCAGGCCAGGGTAAAGCCCACCATTGATTGAAGGCAGAAGAATTCAATAGCTCCAATTCCCTCCCTCAAGCAAAGGGAGAAGGCCTGGCAACAAAGGTCACAGACACCCCAGAGAAAGCAACCAGCACCTCCTACTGGCCAGCCAGAGAAACTGCACTCAGTAAAGCCTTTAGAGATCCCAAGCCCAGGTGAACCAGCCCCACCCAACTCAAGGTCTTAGCATAATGAAGAAGGGTCAGCAGAAAGGTGGATCCATAGAAAAATTCCTGGAAGGGAAAGAACCCAACCCAGAGAGACCTGGAACATCTGAGGAGAATACAATCTGGTCTCCAGCACAGAAAGACTTCCTTGAAGAAATAAGGAAGGAGTTTAAAAATCAACTGGAAAATTTGGGGGAGACAATTAATACCTTGCAACAAGAAAACAAAACTTTAGAAAGTAGAATTGGACAAACACAAAAGGAGAATAAATCTCTCAGATCATCAATTGGACAATTACAAAATGAGAATAATTCTCTCAGATCCTCAAATGAGCAAAGACAAAAAGAAATTAATTCTCTCAAAACCTCAGTTGGTCAAATGGAAAGCTCTTTCAAAAGTAGAATTGACCAATTGGAAGAGGTTAATGAAGAAAACTCCTCCCCCAAAAAAATAATGGAGTCTATAGAAACTAATGATGCCAGGAGACAGAGTCAGTTAAACAAAATCAAAAAATAGAAAAAATAGAAGCAAATGTGAAATACCTCATCAACAAAACCACTGACCTCGAGAATAGATCGAGGAGGGGCAACCTGAAAATTATAGGACTTCCTGAAAACTTTTAAGAGGATAAAAAGCCTGGACTTAATATTACAGAATCTAGTGATTGAAAACTGCCCTGATATCCTGGAATCGGAGGGCAAAGTAGTTATTGAAAGAGTACATCAATCCCCACCAGAAAAAGATCCTAAAATAAAAACACCAAGGAATGTTGTGGCCAAACTGCAGAACTATCAGATAAAAGAGAAAATCCTGCAAGCAGCCAGAAAGAAACAATTTAAATATCAAGGAGCCACAGTAAGGATCACACAGGACCTGGCTGCATCAACTTTAAGGGATCGAAGGGCCTGGAACGAGATATTTCAAAGAGCATGGGAGCTTGGAATGCAGCCAAGAATCTACTTTCCTGCAAAGCTGAGCCTTCTCTTCCAGGGAAAAAGATGGACATTTAACAAAATGGAAGAATTCCAAAAATTTCTGATGAAAAGACCAGAACTAAACAGAAAATTTGGGCATCAAACAGGAGGTTCAAGAGACACATGAAAAGGTAAAACAAAAGGGGGGGGCAGTAAAAGAAAAAAAAATTGCAATCCAGTAAGTTGGAACTGGCTATATCCCAGCATGGGGGTAAAAAAATAAAACAGATTCTCATAAACATTGAGAAATGTAACTCTAACAGAGAGAATACACCTAGCCAGAAATGATGGACATTCATGACCTATCTATGAGACTACTATCTAAAGGGATGTAACTGGCTTTAACCCCACTTGGGAGAAAGACTCTAATAACTCTCAAGAATTTTGACTTTATTCGATAGACTATACAGAACTAAAAGGGACAGACACTTAGAATTATCTATGACTTAGATAGAATGATCTAAAAAAACAGTACTGCCCTAAAAAGGAGGGACAGGAAAGAGATGGGAGGAGGGAGGGGATTGAATGGGGTAAATCTCATTACACTAAGATGTACAAAAAACCTATGGTAATAGTGGGGAAGAAGGGAGCACAGGAGAAACACTTGAATCTTCTTATCATCAGACTTGCCTTAAAGTCAACCTACACATACTCAGTTAACTTACAAAACATCTAACCTTTCAAGTATTAAAAGGAGAAAAGGGGAGGGGGGATGGAGAAAGGGAAGGGGAGTGAAGGAAATAAGGAGAAATAACAAAAGGAAGGGAAAGGAAAAGGGAAAAAGGGAAAGGGGAAAGAAAGCGGAGGGCGTGATATAGGAGGGCAAATACACTGAAGGGGGAGGTTTTCAGAAACAAAAGACTGGGGAATATGGATAAAAGGGGAGAAGGGGAAAAATACAAACAAAGGGAAGATAGCATGGAGGGCAATAATTAGTAATCATAACCTTGAATGTGAATGGGATGAACTCTCCCTTAAAACATAAGCAAATAGCAGAATAGATTAAAAACCAGAATCCTACAATATGCTGCTTACAAGAAACTCATTTGAAGCAGAGAGATACATATAGAGTAAAGGTAAAAGGCTGGAGCAAAATATATTTTGCTTCAGCTGAAGTAAAAAAAGCAGGGGTAGCAATGCTTATATCAGACAAAGCAGCAGCAAAAATAGATAGCGTTCAAAGAGATAAGGAAGGAAACTTTATCCTCCTAAAAAGTACCATAGACAATAAAGTAATTTCAATATTGAATATATATGCAACAAGTGCAACAGCACCCAAATTATTAGAGGAGAAGCTGAAAGAATTACAGGAAGACATAGACAGCAAAACTCTACTAGTGGGAGACCTCAACCTCCTGCTATCAGATCTAGATAAATCAAATCATAAAACAAACAAGAAAGAAATTAGGGAGGTAAATAGAAAAATTAGATATGGCAGACTTATGGAGGAAACTGAATGGGGATAGAAAGGAATATACCTTTTTCTATGCAGTACATGGAACTTGTACAAAAATTGACCATGTACTAGGACATAAAAACCTAATGATAAACTGCAGAAAGGCAGAAATAGTGAATACATCTTACTCAGATCACAATGCAATAAAAGACATATGCAATACTGGGCCAAGTAGATATAGACCCAGAACAAATTAGAAACTGAATAACCTCATTTTAAAAAAATGAGTGGACCAAAAAACAAATTATAGAAAGAATTAACCATTTTATCCTAGATAATGATAATAAAGAAACAACATACCAAAACCTATGGGATTCGTTCAAAGCAACTCTCAGGGGATATATTATAGCTCTAAATGCTTATATGAATAAATTGGAGAAAGAGGAAATCTATGAACTAAACATGCAACTAAAAAAATTAGAGAAAGAACAAATTAAAAATCCCCAATTAAATATCAAATTAGAAATTCTAAAAAGTAAAGAAGAAATTAATAAAATTGAAAACAAAAACTATTGAATTAATAAATAAAAACAAAAGTTGGTCTTATGAAAAACCAATAAAATTAATAAACCTTTGGTCAATTTGATTAAAAAAAAGAAAGAAGAAAACCAAAGTAATAATTCAACAAATTTGATAATCTAAGTGAAATGGATGAATATTTGCAAAAATATAACTTTCCCAGGTTAAATGAAGAAGAGATTAAATACCTAAGCAACCCTATCACAGAAAAAGAAATTCAACAAGCCATTACTGAACTCCCTAAAAAAATCTCCAGGGCCTGATGGATTCACAAGTGAATTCTACCAAACATTTAAGGAACAATTGGTTCCAATCCTACATAAACTCTTTGGAAAATTAGGGAAAGATGGAACTCTGCCTAACTCTTTCTTTGAAACCAATATGGTACTGTTACCTAAACAAGGAAGAGTTAAAACAGAGAAAGAAAATTATAGACCTATCTCCCTGATGAATATAGATGCAAAAATCCTAAATAAAATCTTAGCAAAACTATTACAACAAGTCATCACTAGGATAATACATCATGATCAAGTAGGATTTATTCCAGGAATGCAGGGCTGGTTCAATATTAGGAAAACTGTTAGTATATTCAATTATATCAACAACAAACCTATCAGAAATCATATGATCATATCAATAGATGCTGAAAAAACTTTTGACAAAATACAGCATCCATTCCTATTAAAAACACTAAAGAGTGTAGGAATAAGTGGACTATTCCTTAAAAATAATTAGCAGTATCTATCTGAAACCATCAACTAGCATTATATTCAATGGGGAGAGGCTAGAGGCATTCCCAATAAGATCAGGGGTGAAACAAGGGTGCCCATTATCACCACTACTATTCAATATTGTATTAGAAATGTTAGCATCAGCAATTAGAGAAGAAAAAGAAATTGAAGGAATTAGAATTGGGAAGGAAGAGACAAAACTCTCACTCTTTGCAGATGACATGATGGTCTACCAAGAGAATCCCAAGAAATCATCTAAAAAACTACTGGAAACAATTAGCAATTTTAGCAAAGTAGCAGGTTATAAAATAAACCCTCACAAATACTCAACTTTTCTATGTACATCTAGCAAGAAACAGCAGGAAGAGCCAGAAAGAGAAATCCCATTCAAAGTAACCTCAGACAATATAAAATATTTGGGAGTCTATTTGCCAAGACAGACTCAGAATCTTTTTGAAAACAATTATAAAAAACTTCCCACACAAATTAAATTAGATTTAAATAACTGGGCAAATATCAACTGCTCATGGATAGGTAGAGCTACTATAATAAAAATGACAATTCTACCAAAACTAAACTATCTGTTTAGTGCCCTACCAATCAAAATTCCAAAAAAGTACTTTAATGAGTTAGAAAAAAATTGTAAGTAAATTCATATGGAGAAATAAAAAGTCAAGAATTGCCAGGAGCTTAATGAAAAAAAAGTGCAAAAGAAGGTGGCTTAGCCCTACCAGATCTAAAATTATATTACAAAGCATCAGTCATCAAAACTGTTTGGTATTGGCTAAGAAATAGAGTGGTGGACCAGTGGAATAGACTAGGTGTAAAAGCAGGAGAGGATTATAGTAATCTGCTGTTTGATAAGCCCAAAGAGTCTGGACATTGGGATAAAAACTCCCTCTTTGATAAAAATTGCTGGGAAAATTGGAAGTTAGTATGGAAGAAACTTAGATTAGACCAACACCTCACACCCTTTATCAAGATAAGATCCAAATGGTTACAGGAAATAGACATAAAAAAACAATACTATAAGCAAATTAGAAGATCAAGGACTAGTCTACCTGTCACAGGGGAACAGTTTATGACTAAGGAAGAGTTGGAGATCATCACCAAAAACAAATTAGATGATTTCAATTACATAAAATTAATAAGCTTTTGCACAGATAAAACCAATGTAACCAAGATCAAAAGAAATGTAGTAAATTGGGAAAAGAACTTTACAACTAATGATTCTCACAAAGGACTCATTTCTAAAATATACAGAGAACTGAGTCATATTTTTAAAACAAAAAGCCATTCCCCAATTGACAAATGGTCAAAGGATATGCAAGGGTAATTTACAGATGAGGAGATCAAAGCAATCCATAGCCATATAATAAAATGCTCTAAATCATTAATTATTAGAGAAATGCAAATTAAAGCTTCACTGAGGTACCACCTCACACCTCTCAGATTGACCAGTATGACCAGGAAGGATAATGATCATTGTTGGATGGGATGTGGGAAATCTGGGACACTATTACACTGTTGGTGGAGCTGTGAACTCATCCAACCCTTCTGGAGAGCTATTTGGAACTATGCCCAAAGGGCAACAAAAATGTACATACCCTTTGACCCAGCAATACCACTACTGTGTCTATACCCTGAAGAGATGAGGGAAAAGGGTAAAAACATTACTTGTACAAAAATATTTATAGCAGCCCTGTTTGTGGTGGCAAAGAATTGGAAATCCAGTAAATGTCCTTCAATTAGGGAATGGCTTAGCAAACTGTAGTATATGCATGTCATGGAACACTATTGTTCTATTAGAAACCAGGAGGGATGGTATTTTAGGGAAACCTGGAGGGATTTGCATGAACTGATGCTGAGTGAGATGAGCAGCACCAGAAAAACACTGTACACCCTAACAGCAACATGGGAGTGATGTTCAAGCTTGAAGGACTTGCTCATTCCTTCACTGCAACAATCGGGAACAATTTTGGGCTGTCTGCAAAGGAGAGTACCATCTGTATCCAGATAAGGAGCTGTGGAGTATAAACAAAGTACAAGGACTATTCCCTTTAATTTAGGAAAAAAACAGATAGCTTATTGTCTGATCTTGTTACCTCTTAGACTTCTCTTTAAGGATATGATTTCTCTCTGTAAAAAAAAGGAGAAAAGGAAGGATATGATTTCTCTTTCATCACACCCACTTTGGATCAAGGTACAACATGGAAACAAAGTAAAGACTGACAGAATGCATTCTGTGGGGGGGATGGGGGAGGGAAGCAAGATTGGGGGAAAATGTAAAACTCAAATAATATCTTTAATAAAAAATAAACAAAATAAAAAAAGATGAACATATGTTTGAAGGAATTAACTTAATCAAGAAAAAGAGATAAAGGGAGTGTATACTATAGCTAATGACTTCACCTTTCTATACCTTTAACAAATATATACATACATGAGTAAATCCAAGCATATCTTATGGAATAAGCATAACTTTTGGACTTAACAATAAATCAAAAACTTTTATTAAAGACCTACTCTGAGTCAGACTGATCTTAGTAGCCAAGAATAACAATACAACTAACAAGCAAATGTGTAGCCAATAAAAATAATCGAATTTTTAATGAAACATAGTTTTAAGTTAAAATGTAAAATATGAAGAGGAAAATCATGTTTTTCACATTTCTAAAAATGATATTGCGGGTGAGGACCTTTATTTTTAGAAATTCCCTTCATTTACTGTTTATATCTAAATGAATTCTCACTATTTTAAGATGAATGTCTCCAAAAAAAAGAGCAAAGAGGGGAACTTTGAGGATTCAGGGATAAGGAAACAACTGGTTTCACTACTTACATCAATTGTGGAAACCCTGAGACCCTTGAGGATATTTATTCAAAGGAGAATGTTATTGATATAGATAAAACTTTTGTTTTGGAGACTTTTGAGTTTTAGAGAAACTCATTGGTCATACAATTTGGGAATATAGAAAAAAAATAGATGAGAGAGAGAGAATAAGAGAGAAATTATTTCTTACCCTGTGCCAAACACGTAAGAGTCAGTAAGATCTGAGTTCAAATCCAGTATCAGAAACTTACTAGCTGTGTGGCCCTGGGCAATCCATTTAAATTCTATTTGCCTTGTTTCCACCTCTATAAATGTGAACCCACAGGAAAATGAAATGACAAATCACTCCAGCATCCTTACAAAGCAAAAAATTGAGGAAGCACAGGGGGTCATGCAGAGTTAGACATGACTGATCAATTTTACAAGACAAGTGCAAGACCCATTGCTAAGTGTTGGGGGTATAAATACAATATAGCAAGTCTGACTCTGCCTTTAAAGATGTCACATTCTAATCATGAAAATAATACTAAAGGCATACAATATACAAGGATAGGAGACTATTCTTACAAAGGCATGGTGATAAGGGGAGTTTTATGGAGGTTTGGGCCATGGCAAGATAAGAGGGAAAGGCTACATGTCATAACCAGGGATTCAGAGATAGAGTCCAATTTTACACAGAGAAGAAGATGATCTACTTCATTAGATGCAATTTAATTCTGCTCATCATTAAGTTTTTTCTATTTGTTCTGGGATCCCTGGGGTATCACGCACATCAAATATTATATTTCTCATAGTTTGGAAGGTGTCTCCCACAGCAATTAATGTATAAGAGAATAAAGACCATATGAGGGAATTATGGTCTCCAAAGTTTATCAATTTATGAGTTTTCTTCTTTTTCTGAACCTTGAGATTTCAAGAGAGTAATAACAATATGATCCTTTCGGCATAACAGTCCAAAATATTTTATGACTCTGGGTGGCAGCTTGAAATAATTGAGTGTAATTGGATCTAACAATGATCTTCAAAAATTAATTCTACCAGTAGTAACACTGAAAGAAAATAATTTAGTGGAAAAGAGCAAAAAAATGAAATCTTTGAACTTAGTCAAAATATTCTTGATCTATCTCAGATAAACTAACTGTGCATCGTATTCATAAATAAGCTCCAAGAATGAAAGGAAGGAAGGAAGGAAGGAAGGAAGGAAGGAAGGAAGGAAGAAGGAAGGAAGGAAGAAAGAAGGAAGGAAAAAGGGATGAAGGTAGGAAGGAAAGGACAAGAAAGAAGGAATAAAGGAGGGAAGGTGGCATGAAGGACTCTAATAGTTTAGGAAACATGTTGAGCTGCTGTAGATGCTACATTTGTGTAACTTGGTTATCCAATTTCTGCCATTAATTTACATAATCTCCACCAGTCAGGATAAATTTTGTGCAATTTCTTGTGAAAGTTTCTTGAGCAGGAATTGTTAAGCTAAATACTTTTTTATATAAATGCTACACTTGAAATTTGTTCTATAACTCTGTTTTGACTTTCTCTTGGTTGAATTTATGTAGATGAAATTTATATTGTTCTTACTGCTGTTTGGGGCATTATTTTCCATTAGTTTTCTGAAATAAGAACAGAGCAAGTTATGCTGGTTATTTCTTTCTTTTTATGTAGTCTTGTTTAACCACATCATTTTTCATTTCTCAGTCATGACTCAAATGGAAAGAATTGGCAACATGGAATAAGGAGACATGGGTCCTAATCTCAGTCATGTCACTTACTATTTGCATGATGTAGAAAAAAAACACCTTCTTTCTCTCTAGATTTCATTACTTCCTCCATAAAATTAAGGGGTTATAAAAACAAAGTAAAAAACTAAAAACTAAGTGAGGGCCAATTGACTAAGAAAAAGCTGAATAACCTTTTTCCTATAAATGTCATAGAATATCATGCTAAAAGGAAATTGTCACTGAAATTCAGTGAAATTGGGAAGGATTTTATGATCTGTTACAGAATTTAAAAATAGAAAAAGGGAAGAATATACCCAAATGACTAGACTATTAATAAAATAGCATTAAAGGAAACCTAAAATATTAATTTAATTATTAGGAAAGGATAATTAAATATCATATAAATGAATAATATTGTATTTTATCCAAACCTCGGAGTCATTAATATAGTACTCACTTCTCATTAGTGGAGATCAATATACATAATGAGTTATAATGACCAATCTTGGTCCTAAAGAAAAGAAGATGAAAAACGCCTTCATTCTCTTCAAAGAGTGGGATAGAAGATTACATATAAAGAATGCTTTTTGGTGCACCTAGGTGGCATAGTGGATACAGCACTGGCCCTGGAGTCAGGGGTACCTGGGTTCAAATCCAGTCTCAGACTCTTAATAATTACCCAGCTGTGTGGCCTTGGGAAAGCCACTTAACCCTGTTTGCCTTACCAAAAAAACCCTAAAAAAAAAAGAATGCTTTTTACACAACCAATGGTTATATGCCAAGGCAGTCAATAGGTAACATTCACTATATCCTAACCAAGCTGAAAAGAAGAATTGAGTCAAGCAGCCAACAAAGGAGATTTTCTTGGCCCCAGAGACATAGGTCGCTAGGAAGTTAGAAGTGTAAACTGATGATTCCGAAAAGATAGGTTCCCGATGACCAAAAAATACATGTGAGTGTGCAGTTGAGAGTCTGTATGTATTTATAGTATTAGAATCATATTCCCCACCAGATTCACAAACTATACCATGAGGAAAAGGACAAAAAACACTACCTGCATCATAGGTTTCTGAGTTACCCCCACTAGGATGAATTGAGTTACAGTGTGATTAACTCTTTCCATTGTTTCTAAGGGTCTCATCTACCCTTCATTGAGGAGAGTGTTCATTGCAAAAATTATGTGGTCTATACCTTGGTAAAATTGTGAAGGAAGCAGTATTGCTCATTAGATAACCCAGAACAGTATAAAAAGACCTTGTAATTCTATACACTAATTATATCCTTTTATATGCTGATTCCATTGGTTTTTATTAAATGCATTAACCTACCACATGTCAGGGATGTATGTCTTTGTGTATATAAAAAGAAAACCAAAATTGCAATTAAGATAAGTATTTTCTATTCTAGTATCTGCCTGTCCTTTCAATTAAGACTTTTCTTGTCTTAAGTGAAATCAATGCTCTACTAGAAATTCAACATTTTCATTCATTTAATAAATCCATCAGTACTTATTAATTAAATGTCTGGTTATGAGATAAACAATTTACTTGATGTTGAAGATACAAATATTTAAATGATATTCCTTACTTTTACATATTTGCATTCATAGATACATACTTATCTGTATATGTACATATCATATATAAATATATAAATATGAAAGAGCTACAACTGTGGAACAGGAATATTACCATAGTAGCTTCTATGAAGTAGAGAGGCCACTTTTGCAATAGATAATAAGGGTGAGAATAAAGGCATGAATGTTTATCCAAAGTGAGGAAAGAAAGGGTAGTTGAGAAATTTTGTAGATATAGAATGAAGAAAATAATAGATGACTGGATTTTGGGGGTGAGAGAAAGAGAGAATTCAAGTATGATTTGAAACTTAATATCTTGTTATTCAAAAGAAGAATTATTGTGCCATGCACAGAAATGGGAGAATCCAGTGCAAACTTCTTTGTTTGTTGCTCCAGATTGCCTGTATTCTGGCAGTATTTACCTTTCCAACTTTATCTGTTAATATTATCCTCTATATGATCTAAACCCAACCAGATCTTGGTTGACCAAACACTCATGGGTTTCATGATCTTGCTCATGGTCTTTTCTAAGTCTGGAATCTCTTTTCTTCTCTCCTGTTGAATTCCTACTGATCCAATATAAAGGCCACCTCCTTCAGAAAGTCTTCTAAGATTTTCCAGCTGGAGGAGTTCTTCCAACCTCACTCAACACCTTCTTTGGCAACTCTCTGATTCCCTTTATATCTAACTTTGCATATTTTGTTGATTACTCTGCTTTACCCTTGTCACGTGACATCAAACTTCTTGATTGTTTCCTCATTGCTTCAGATTGGGCACCTTTCATCGTGTAGTATCATAATAAATATTTACTCTATTATATTTGGGGGATTTAAATAAAAATTGGTTCATTGAGACTTGGTGAGGCAATATGAAATAATGCATAAGAAAGCTGACCCTTCCCTCAGATGGACCCAAATTCCAGTTGCTTTCATCTGATACATACTATCTGCAGGAGTAAGCCACTTGAATTCTCTGTGACCTAAATTCTACAAGATTATAAAGTAGAAAGGAATTGCCATTCTGCAGCTAAAGTGAAAACTTCTTAACTATCTACGGAAGCCAAGATCCCTAAACAGAAAACACCATGAAAAAAATATTATCCAATTCCTTGCTGAGCCAGTAAGAGAAGTTTTGATTATCATCTCTTTCCCTGCTTATCTATACATTGTGTTCTAAATTCTAAAAGGTAGGCAACAAACAAAAGATTAGAAAGAAAGTCTAATTCTCCCCTGCTTTATTTGACCCTAGAGTATCCCCTTCCAGATTCTGCAGAGTCAGAAGGAAAGAGAAAACTCGGAATAATAAAGACATCTCTAATTGGGAATAGAGAAAGTAACAATTACTGCTTTTAGATATCAATCTTCAAATACAGGCTCTCTTTTCTCTCTTCAGTCTTCTTGAATTCAGTTGATAAATGGGACTTTACAAATTGTGTGAGTCTTGAAGGGACATGGGTGACTGAGTGAGGCACAGAGTTTATGTCATTCTCATGGGGACCTCAGAATTTTTGAGGCCAAGTAAGATCAAGGCTTCTTGAATTAAAAATTTATTAGTCCCACCTGCTCTATGGCTTTTTTTCTAGTCCTCCTTAAGGCTGGAATTTTCTCTTTCCTTCTCTGCTATTGGATTCCAACCCTTCTTTCAGCAGCTGATTAGATGCCACCTCCTTCATATAGTCTTCTCTGATACTCCTATTTGGACAAAAAAGTATAACTAAGCTCCAGTCCTTGGAGCAAACCATTCACTTTGATGCTGGGCAAAAGAGACTAGCAAGAGAGTGGGAAAAAAGAACAACAAAAACAGGACCTGGTTCTGCTATTAAATTGCTGTATGAACTTGGAAAAGTCCTTTCATATGAATTTCTTCAATAAGAATGAAGTTGATAGACAAAAAAGTGCCTTTTCAATCTGGGTATTTTTGCTATATATTCTAAGTTCCCTTATTATTCCAATATTCTCTACTCTAAAAACTGTTAGCTCTAATTTTTATAACTACTCATATCATTAAACATTTTCTGTTCTAAGTTTCCTTGAAGTTTAACCGTTATAATTTCTAGGTTCTAAAATTGCTTCTAATTTTTGATATTCTATGTCCTTAGATTCATTCAGTGTCAGATTAGATTCATTCAATGTCAGACATTCTTTAATAGAGATTTTTGACCTTGGTTTATGTATTTTTGGTTAATATTTTAATAATTATATTTCAATATATTTCATTTTCATTGTAATTTGTACACTTTATTTTGTGAACTTAAATACATTATGAAAAAGAAAGTCTACAAACTTCCAAATTGAACCATTTCTCAACACATTTTAAAAATACTTTCTCTAGAGACATTTTCTTTTTTTTTTCCTTTTATATACTTAGGGTTAAGAAAAGTGCCTGAAGCATAGCAAGCATTAAATGTGCACTCTATTTTGTTATACTTCTTTCAACTTTAACATTTCAAATTCATTTAAAAACAAATTTGTTCATTTCTAATAAGATAAAATTCAAATTTCAGCACCCCTGAGGTTTGCCTAGAGAATTGCATTTATTATAACTGGCAAAACATAGAAAGAAAAGTTTTGTTCTTTTCTACTGTTTTCTTTCTCTTCCAGTGTTACCTGTGCCTTTTCAGCACTATTATTACAAAGTAGAAGTTAATACTTCTTTTTTTCTGTTTGGCCAGTGAGTTGAGGAACTAGATAATCAAACTAGGTAGCAATGTTATATCTAATACATAAATAAGGCTCTGTTACTAGACAGTTCATAAATAGATTTTAAGATAGAAAGTATTTCATAGGATTTTTTATACCCTTTTGGTTTCATGATTATGTTTAAGTGAACCATGGGATCAAAAGCTCTGACCCTGGGAAAAGTAGCTAGCAACTTCAATCTTTGCATTTCAATGGAATCCTTTCTGGTTCTTTAGAAAGCATGCTGGGTTTGAAGTTAAAGGATCCAGATTTGGATTCCTCTTCTGCCACTTGATATCTATGCAAGCTTGCACATGTGAACTAACCACTTGGGTCTCAGGACCCCCCTTCTATAAAATGATATAACTAGAGAAGATGGCTTCTAAATTCCTTCCACCTTAAATCTACAATACTCCTGAATATAATTACTTAACTTCCAAACCATTATTTTAATGGTGAAAATTCAGATACTGTAACAGGTAGGTACACAACACATCTGGGTTCTGAAAGAACTTTCTTGCCCCTCATATCACCCCATGTTAATGAATACTTCATCTATTATGGCCTTTAGCAATCCTGGTAAGAAAAGAAAAATGTTACTGTTCCAGAATCCCAAGATATACAACTTACCAACATCCACAGGAACACTGCTATCACAATGCCATTCAAATTTCCAAATATTGGAGTATTTTTTATTTTCTCTAGCTTACCCAGACAATCAGAGCACCTTAGGTTTCCTGGCCAAGAGGAATTATTTGCAGAGTAAAATGTGTACCACACCAGGGAGTGATGGTCTTCAAAGTTGATTTCACCATGTTTCCTTCTCTTTGAATTCAGAATAAAATCACTCAAACCATTTTATTCCACAATCCAATAGATTTTGAGATTCTGGGTAAGATAATAGATTCTGTGTCTGAATGGAATTGATGTAACTTTCCAAGATAGCTTAGGATCCTGTCATCATCACTACCATCTCCAAAGTTACTTCTTTATTTAACAATGAGCAAATCATTTTTCTGGGAGAAAACAAGTAAATATGGAAAGGCTTTCATCACATTTGAGATTTATTTGACCTCTCTCAGATACATTAAGAGCCCCACAGATGCTTAAACCAAGAGTCACTCTAACCAAAATCTTCATTTCTATCTATAGTGCTGCAAAACAGCATGTATTATCTTGGAAAGAAAACTAAAGGACACAGAACCTGAGTGTAAATATCAGTTACCTTTTATGTATTATCTTAGAAAGAAAACTGAAGGACACAGAACCTGAGTGTAAATATCAGTTACCTTTTAACCAATCTGACTTTGGATCCTTTACTATTTTAGTGATTATAGTGGGAGTAACACAAGATCACAGCCTCAGTTTCCCCACCTGTAAAGTGAGAAGGTAAGGAAAGGTGCCATAAGGTACCTTCGAACACTCTATCTACTTTGTTACAATCTTTAAGTTTACAAAATGCTTCAATTCAATAAGAATTACATATTCAAGCTTGATTCTCAACAAAACCTATTCAAATGGAAAGTTTCAATATGTAATGTGCAAATTCAATGTGGCTACAAGTTAATATAAGATAATGAAATAGTTTCAAGAGGGAAAGGATACAAACCTTTGTAAATAGGGGCAGGGGGAGGGGTCAGGAAAGACATCATGTAGGAGATAGCATCTGAATTATGGTCTAAGGAAACTATGAGAGAAAGATGAAGAGGATAGGCAAGAGACAAGGAGAAGAAATGTTGAGCATGTGTGGGAAATACTTTCTCATATTCTTCTTCCAAGGAACATATATATATATATGTATGCATATATATATATGTCAGATAGTACAGACCAGAATTACAGAATACCAAACTTAAGGACAGATAGATGAACAGAATCCTGGCATGCCTATCACCATTGTTTGAACTCTCCAACTTAAAAACTTATTGATTTGGATTCACATGAGACTTTTGATGGAGTTCTATGTTATATATAAAACAATACGTAGGTAGAATGATCTAAAGTGAATATATAGAAAAACAGTAGGTATTGTGATTTAATGCAAAAACCATTAGATTAGCATTATTGGGAGACCTGACCTCATATTCTATATCTGACACTTGGGCATCATTTACACTCTACAGTCTTTGGTTTCCTGTTCTGAAACAAGGAGTTGAACTTTGCACTTTTTGAAGACTTGAACAGTTCTCCTTCAATCCATCATCTGGATATACATAACTGCATTGAAAGAGTAAAGTGCAAACCAAAGATAGGACTCAGAAGAGCTATGGTTTGAGCCAGTCTTTGGATGCAAAAACTAGTGATTTGATTTCTAGGACACTGTCTCCCAGTGAGTCTCCTAAAACCATTGTTTTTCCAACATACAACTGGACTTTGGGGGCAGATTGAACATGCTAGGATTTGATTCTGAAATGTAGAATGAAGAAAAAAGAATCATTAGGAAAATTTCTCATTGGAAGACTTGAGTCATTGATTGTATTGAAATTCCACAACTCCATTCAGCAGTATTTTACTAAATCATGGTCATTCATAGAGGGAAATGCCAATGATATGGCATCATTCTAAAGAAATATCATCCTAGGGGCGGCTAGGTGGCATAGTGGATAAAGCACCGGCCTTGGAGTCAGGAGTACCTGGGTTCAAATCTGGTCTCAGACATTTAATAATTACCTAGCTGTGTGGCCTTGGGCAAGCCACTTAACCCCATTTGCCTTGCAAAAAACCTAAAAAAAATATCATCCTAGCTGCGTGATCTTGGGCAAGTCACTTAACCTCATTGTCTTGCAAAAACTAAAAAAAAATACTGCAAGACTCAGAGGGCTTGAGTAACAGGAGCACAATCGTTAGTTTATTAATAGTATTTTTAATCATTTATTGTATTTATTATGTTATTTTAACATAGCCCATTAGTGAGTTAGTAATAGTACATTTTAATCAAGTATTTGATCTATAGACTCTCCTATAATGATCAATTTGGGGATACAAAATCAAGGGAATTTACCTAGAAAAAATAAAGGCAGCTAAGTGGCACAGTTATTGCTATTTAAATTTGGAGTCCCAATTTAATAGTTAATAGTTAAACAAACATTATAAAGTAAAAAATTGAGTTAAAAAATTGAGAAAATAATATAAACTGAATATATGCATAAAAATGCATACAAGAAATTTTAAAGGTTTCAAGTTTTGTCTTCTGTGGCATTTTATAATATTTAACTTTTTGACTTTTCAGATTGTGATTGAATTTCTTAAATACATCCGTGTAACAGTTTTTCAATCATTTCATAGAAAGTTAAAAAGATAATGAAGTCAATGCTAATTTTTAAAGCAATCCTAGCTCTTATTTTTATATCTTCTTCAATAAATAGTAAATCATTAACCAGGAGGAGAACAGTTGGTTGATTTAATATGAATTCCATTAACATTGTTGTTGCTATTCTTTTGGGTCTTATTGTTTTTGTTACCTTTATGCAATGAGGACAGAGTAGAGTGTACTAGTTATTTTGGGGTTTTTTCTTTTTTCATAGTCTTGCTTATCTACTTTCTCATTTTTATTTCTCAGACTCATATCTCAAATAGAAAGAAATGGCATCCAGGAATAAAGAGACATGGGTGGGTTCCAGTGTCAGTACTGTCATTTACTATTTGCAGAATCTTGAAAAAAATTCCCTCATCTTTCTCTGGATTTCATTTGCATCCTCTGTAAAATTAAGGGATTTCAAGAAGCTCAAAGGAAATGAGAAACTAAGAGCAAAGTGGTTACCAATTGACTAAGAAAGGGCTAAATAAACTTTTACATAGAAATGTAATGGAATATTATACTCAATACAGATGGTATGTGAAATTCAGAGAAACTTGAAAAAGATTTTATTATTGGAGAATTCAAAAATGAAAAAAAAGTAAAGAATATACCCAAATAATTAAACTATTCATCAAACAATAAAGAAAATCCAGAATATTAATTTTATTGTGTGATTATAATTCATAATATGTATATATAATTAATATTATTATATTTTACTCAAGTCTCAAAATCATTGGCTTGAAACTCTTTTCTCTTGGTCCTGAAAAAAAGGTGAAAAACATCTTATTTCTTTTCAAAGAATGGGTTGGAAGACCACAAGTAAAACATGCTTCATGTCCTACAAAAGTGGTCACTGTAATGACTTGTTCTGTTAAATCATTTTTAAAAAATATATGCTTCATATTTTGTTTTTTTAAGTTAAATGCATATTAATTTTAATGGTCAATATTTTCTTCTGAAATAATTTTGTACTTATTTATATAAATATTATGACCCCTTCATATGCCCCCAACAATAAAGAAGAACATGAAGCACTGGCATGTTATATTAATTGTTTGGCAAAATTTTAAAGTGATATGCTAGTCATGATTACTTAGAGCATGAACTTTACATTTTTCTTTGTGTATAAGCAATGACTATATAAAGGGAGTTCTCTTTAAGAGAAGGAGTTTCATACTTTTACCACTAAAAGCAAATTTTTCAAAGCTTGTCAATTTCAAATCGTCAAAGTTGGTTTTGAAAGCGATCATAGCGTATCTCTCTATACCAAGAATTCTTGAGAATTACAAAAATGAAGAGAAGTCATTCTATAACATCATCTATGGCTTAAATTATCACCATATTTACTAGAATACAAACTAAAAACTTGTCTTGATTCAGAGCTAATTTTACTTATGAAATTTAAGTTAGCAAGATTGTGTTGTAAAAATAAATTATAAATATTAGCCTTTTGTAAAATAGAACAAACAAAAAAGTAGACTCTACCTCCCAGAGTTGTGAGGACATTATCTGCTATATTAATGTTAACTATTATTTTTAATTTAAATTATAAAACATAGATACATAGACTGTATATTGACTACAAGAAAATGTAGTAAAACCTCTCCTTCCTTTTGATCTTCAGTCTTCTCATACTCAACATATCAAGGTATTTCATGGTAGCACACCATTATTTATATTGACAGGTCCCCTTTTTTCTCTGACTTTACCCTGAGGTTTGTGGTCCCAGAGGTTTAATTTTTGGTGACCTACGTTATCACTGTAGTCCAAGATATCATCTTCTGCATGTTTCCATGGACTGTGTACAAAAATTTATAATTGATCACTATATCATCTCAGAGGAAGCAATAGGACATCATCTTTTACCAGATTCTACCATTTTGAGCCAACATGTCCTCAATTTTATACTATTGTTTTGCTGAGTCATTTTAATGAATAAAGAATTTAAATGAGGAATGCTTGCTCTAAATATATGACATAAAACTTTTATTTTTAAGCGTGTGTGAATAAGTAATAACTAAGGTCTTTCCTTTCTTAAAATAGTAAAGACTATAATAAACAGAGGAGGAAACACATTTAAAAGAATATATAGTTTTAAATTATAATTGTAAAGTGACTTGTCTATCCTGAAAAATGATTTTTTAAATTTTTTGGAGAAAAGAATATAATGAGGAATACCAATACAATTTTTCTTTCCTTTTCTCCATTACAGCTTCTATTTAGATGACCTGTATTCTATCTCGCATTTTCTTCAAGGCGTCTTTGACATCTTTGTTCCTGAAGCTATAGATCATTGGGTTCAACATGGGCATTGCCACGGTGTAGAACACAGACACAATCTTATCCCTCTCCAGAGAGTAGCTACTACTAGGACTGGAATAAATGAAGAGATTAGATCCGTAGTATAGGGTCACAGAAGTCAGGTGGGAGCCACATGTGGAGAAGGCTTGAAGTCTGCCCTGAGTAGATCGAATCCTCAAAATGGTGGCAATGATGAAGAGGTAGGAGGCCAAGATGAGCACAGTGGGAGTGATGACATTAGAGGCTAGGATGAAATAGAGTACCTCCTGGTAACTGTCTTTCACATCACATGCCAGCTTCACCAGCAGGGGCAGATCACAAAAGAAGTCATCAATAACGGTATACCCACAAAAAGTCAGAGTGAATGTTTCACTTGTAATGATAATGGAGTTAATGAAACCTCCAGTATAAGAAGCTGCAACAAGACATGAGGATAATCTTGGGGACATAACCTGAGAATAGAGGAATGTCTTGGAGATGGCTACGTAACGGTCATATGCCATAGCGGTCAACAGGTAACATTCACTATAAGCTAGCCCAGCTGAGAAGAAGAACTGGGCTAGACAACCTGCAAAAGATATACTCTTATCATCAGAGACACATGTTAACATGATCTTAGGGGTATAAACAGTGGAATACCAGAGATCCAGAAAAGAAAGGTTCCCAATAAAGAAATACATGGCTGTGTAAAGTTGAGAGTCTGTACAAATTAAGGTAATCAGAGGAAAGTTCCCCAGCACAGTTAGGCAATACATTAGAAAGAATACCACAAAAAGAACCCGTTGCATCAGAGTGTCTGTGGTGAAACCCACAAGGATGAACTCATTTACAATGCAATTAACTTTCTCCATATATAATAGGAAAAAATGTCTAGGAATTAAAACTTTTTCAAAGGAGAATATTTGTTTATGGATATAATGAAATGCCTGGAAAAAGTCATTTTTAGAAGCTTGAATGATCACTTATTGGGGTCCTTGGTCAAGTTGTATTTGATGTCTTCTAAGTTTGCAGTTGGGTTGCTGAGTGACTCCATCTATACATCAAAGAGAAAAAAAAGACTGGTTTAAAACAATTATATTTGTACTTTCAGAAAGGATACAACAAATTACTTCAGAAACTGAAATAGAAGATGAAGAAAGAAAATAAAAAAGATAGTTGGCAGGACAAAGTGAAGTAACATAAGGTAAATGGAACAAATAAAGAGTAAACTAAAACTGAGTGGATTGGTGGGTAAGTGGGGGGAAATTTGAAACTCTAGAGCATGATTTGTTACAGGCTAAAGAAGAGGTAAAGTGTAGCTACTGAGTTGTTTAGACTAATTAAAGGAAGGTGAGTGGGGATTTAAAGTAATTGAAGTTTATTAGACTCCCATATAAATATCCCCAAATTGTTATTAAAAAGTTAAAAATGTCAGAATATGAGAGAAGAAAAATAATGCACAGAGGAGAGAAACATGTAAAAGATAGTTAAATACAGGAAAAAAAGTCTTGAGTTTGTTTATTTTTCCTAAAAAGGATAGGGAAGAATATTTAGAGGAGGAAAAGTTGTCCATGTTCTAAACAATGATAGTGTAAAGCCGCAGGAGGAAATAGAATGGGTCAAGAGCGTTTGTTATAGAGAATGGAGTTAAACTTGTAGAGAACTGAGTCAAATTTATGAGACTAAAAGTCATTCCCCAATTGGCAAATTGTCAAAGGATATGCAAAGGCATTCTCAAATGAAGAAATTAAAGCTTTCTATAATCATACAAAAAATGTTTTAAATCATTATTGATTAGAGATATGTAAATGAAAACAACCATGAGGTACCATGTCACACCTATCATATGGTCTAGAAACGAGAATGATATGGAAAAACTGAAACACTGAGGCTTTATTGGTGGAGTTGTGAACTGATCCAACCTTTCTGGAAAGCAATTTGGAATTATGTTCATGGAGCAATAAAAATGTGCATTCCTTTTGATTCACTAATGGACCCTATATCCTAAATAGATCATGAAAAAGGAGAACATACTCACTTGTACAAAAATATTTCTAGCAGTTCTTTTCATAATGGCAAAGAATTGAAAATTGAAGGGAGGCCCATCAATTGGGAAATGGCTGGAAAAATTGTGATAGATGAATGTGATAGAACTCTTATTGTTCTTCAAGAAATCATGAGGGAATTCTAAATAGCAAGGAAAGATGTGTGTGAACTCATGATCACTATGATGGATTTGATCATTTCTACAGTACAATCAATAATCAACAATGCTGAAAAACTTGTGATGGAAAATGCCATTCATATCCAGAAGGGGAACTGTGAAATTTAAATGCAGAACAAAGTTTACAAACTTCATTTTTTTAAAAAAAAGTTATCCTTTGAATTATGGCAGTTTTTAAATTTTTTTTCCATTTGGATATCATTCTTCCTTCACAATGTACATAATATGGATCTATGCTTAGCATGCTTATAGATGTAGAGCCTATATTACATTGCATTCTGTCAAGGGAGAGGGGAAGGGAGAGAGGGAGAAGAATGTAAAAAATGATTCTTAAAAACTATCAATACATGTATTTGGAAAATATAAATGAAGAAAGAAATGGAAAATAAAGAGTCTTTGTTGATTCATTCTCACAAATACTGATATGGCTATAACTGGTCTGATTAAAAAACAATAGAAATGACTATTTTTATCCAAAACATAGAAAAGAATCTTTAAGACTTATTAAAATGGAAAAGAACTAGCTACTCTCAATGATTTATATGGGCACAAATGATGTTTCAAAATGAAATTCTGAACAAGAACCTTGGGTCCATCCTGAAAGGTTATGTTTTCCTCATTCCTTTTTACTAAAAAAAAGCCATAAAAGAAGAATTATCAGTTTGAAAAATGAAGAACTGGCTAAGAAATCTCTCTGGTTTACAATATAGGTTGATCCTCATTTCCTCTTTCATGCCCCCAGATCTAATCTGTTACCCAGATCTGCTAATTTTACTTTTATATTTCACATAATTGCTTTTCTCCTCTGACACTGCTACCACTGATATAGGCCCTCATCAGCATATTAAATTATAACAATAAGTTCAAATTGCTTGTTCAACTCAAACCCACTGAGCAGTCAAAGATACTGATAAAGCACATTTCTGACTATGTCATTCCTCTCAATAAACTCTTTAAATGTCATTGACTCCCTACCACCTAGAATATAATATAAAATCATGTACTTGCCTCTCAGTCCCAAAAGTTATTTTTATAACAAAAGATCAAAAATTAAGATGTATGAAGATGTAAAACTATTACATGTAGCTATGTTGTATCTGCCACTTTATTTTTCAAATAATGTTTTTCAAACTCAAACTTCTCAGAATATTAATAGCAATCAGAGTTTTTGCTATTGGTATTCTATCTCTCGGTTTTGATGGGTGTCCTGAAAAACTGTTCTTAGTTCCAGGGTCCAAGCACAAATATTGGATAGGTGATGAGTCTATCTTGCTCATTTCCAAATATTTAGCAGCAAGTGTCTTCTAAAGAAAGTCGTTTGGTAAATGTTCTAGGTGTATATTTATAGTTTAGGCAGATGGTTGATATAGTGGGGAGAGTGCTGGGTTTGGGTTCAGTAAGGAGACTTGAAATCCAGTAGACATTTCTTATCTATGAATGCTTCAGAACATTATTTAATTCTGTCTGCCTTAGCTTCTTCATCTGTGAAATGAACACATGAATATAGTTGTGGTACTCAGCCATTTGTAAAAACTTCATGTCCTACTTCGCACAATACTTACCACATTGCTATGCATCAGATATCGAATAAAAACTTGCTCCCACCCCCTACTACCACTTCAATGTGAAAGCAAAGCGCAATATCCAGCTGTCACATGCACTAAAGTCATTTAACTAAAGTGTGGTATGTGGAGACCAAGAGATAGAGTGAGTACAGTCAATGAGAAAGCAGCTAATATCTCCTCAAAGTGATTCCAGATGAGGAACATTCTTCAGATCTCTTCCATTTCTGCTCTTATGACTGCTACTGTTATGTCAATACAAGGGCCAGCCTTTGTCATTAGAAAAATATTCATTTTTAAAGCAATTTAAGCCTGGATTATTCTTGTCTAAGTAAAGAAGACATTACATTATTTCTCATCCAAATCTTATTGTGCAACAGGTCTCCAAGGTTTAAGAGTACTAATAGGCCAGGGAATACATAGCCAAGATTGTGAATTGTCTGTATGAATTCAGTATTGGTGAAGAGTGCAGAGTTAGCCTTGCAAAGAGTTAGCGAGTTAGCCTTGCAAGAATTTAGCTTCCTCTATGCCCTTAGAAACATGTTACAATTAAATGGAGGGAAGGTCTACAATGAGCATTTTTTTCAAAATTAGTCTAAGGATGAACTATGTTTAATGACCAAGGGGAGCAATTGTTATCTCTTGGTAGGCAGCATTCCCAACAGAGGATAATAATTGTTTTGAATGTAAACTGGGGAAAAAGCTTATATTGTCTTATACTTTTTTAGGGTTTAGGTTCAGGGCCAAGAATGTGTCCATTTGAGATTTTTTTCACAAATTATAAAGAGAAAAAAAAATTGAATGATTAGTGTACAACACATGCTGTTATAAAAGTTCCCCCAAAAATTTCTGAACTCAATATTCAAATGATTTCAATAAATTCTACTCCAAATTTCTATTTATTTTTTTATTAGAGATTTTGACTTTTACAATTTTTCCCCCAATCCTACTTCCCTCCCCCACGCCCCCACCACACTGAAAGCAATCTGTCGGTCTTTACTTTGTTTCCATGTTGTACGTTGATCGAAATTGAGTGTAATAAGAGAGAAATCATATTCTTTAGGAAGAAACAAAAAGCCTAAGAGATAACAAGATCAGACAATAAGCTATCTGTTTTTCCCCTAAATTAAAGGGAATACTCTTTGAACTTTGTTCAAACTCCACTGCTCTTTATCTGAATACAGATGGTATTCTGCAGACAGCCCAAAATTGTCCCCAATTTTTGCACTGATGGAATGAGCAAGTCCATCAAGGTTGAACATCACCCCCACGCTGCTGTTAGGGAGTACAATGTTTTTCTGGTTCTGTTCATCTCACTCAGCATCAGTTCATGCAAATCCCTCCAGTCTTCCCTGACTTGCCATCCCTCCTTGTTTCTAATAAAACAATAGTGTTCCATGGCATACATATACTACAGTTTGTTAAGCCATTCCCCAATTGAAGGAAATTTACTTGATTTCCAATTCTTTGCCACCACAAACAGGGCTGCTATGAATATTTGTGTACAAGTGATGTTTTTAGCTTTTTCATTATCTCTTCAGGGTATAGACCCACTAGTGGTTTTGCTGAATCAAAGGATATGCTCATTTTTCTTGTCCTTCAGGAGTAGTTCCAAATTTCTATCCAGAAAAGTTGGACAAGTTCACAGCTTCACCAACAACATAATAGTGTCCCAGATTTCCCACAACTCTTCCAACAATGATCATTATCCTTTCTGGTCATATGGGCCAGTTTGAGAGGTGTGAGGTGGTACCTCAGAGGAGCTTTAATTTGCATTTCTCTAATAATTAATGATTTAGAGCAATTTTTCATATGGCTATGGATTGCTTTGATCTCTTCTGTAAATTGCCTTTGCATATCATTTGACCATTTGTCAATTGGGGAATGGCTTTTTGTTTTAAAATTTTGACTCAGTTCTCAGTATATTTTATAAATGAGTCCTTTCTCAGAATCATTAGTTTTAAAGATTGTTTCCTAATTCACTACATTTCTTTTGATCATGGTTACAGTGGTTTTATCTGGGAAAAAGCGTTTTAATTTAATGTAATTGAAATCATCTAGTTTGTTGCTGGTGATGTTCTCCATCTCTTCCTTAGTCATAAACTGCTCTCATTTCCATTCATCTCACAGGTAAACTAGTCCTTCACCTTCTAATTTGCTTATAGTATTGTATTTTATGTTTAAATCCTGTAACCATTTATATCTTATCTTGGTAAAGGGTTTGAGGTGTTTGTCTAATCTAAGTTTCTTCCATACTAACTTCCAATTTTCCCAGCAGTTTTTATCAAAGAGAGAATTTTTATCTCAATAGCTGGACTCTTTGGGTTTATCAAACAGCAGATTACTATAATCATTTCCTGCTGTTGCACCTAGTCTATTCCACTGGTCCACCACTCTATGTCTTAGGTAATACCAAACAGTTTGGATGACTGATGCTTTATAATATAATTTTAAATCAGTTTGGGCTAAGCCCATTTCTTTTGAACTTTTTTTTTCATTAAATCTCTGGAAATTCTTGACTTTTTATTTTTCCATATGCATTTACATACTACTTTTCCTAACTCATTAAAGTACTTTTTTTTGGAAATTGGATTGGTGGTACATTAAACAGGTTGTTTAGTTTTGGTAGAATTGCCATTTTTATTATATTAGCTCTACCTATCCATGAGCAGTTGATATTTGTCCAGTTATTTAAATCTGATGTAATTTGTGTGAGAAGTGTTTTATAGTTATTTTCAAAAAGTTTCTGAGTCTGTCTTGGCAAATAGACTCCCATGTATTTTATATTGTCTGAGGTTACTCTGAATGGGATTTCTCTTTCTAGCTCTTCCTGCTGCATCTTGCCAGTCATGTATAGGAAAGGTGAGGATTTATGAGGGTTTATTTTATAACCTGCAACTTTCCTAAAATTGCTAGTTGTTTCCAGTAGTTTTTTGGATGATTTCTTGGGATTCCCTACTTAGACCATCATGTCATCTGCAAAAGAATGAGAGTTTTGTCTCTTCCTTCCCAATTCTAATTCCTTCAATTTCTTTTTCTTCTCTAATTGCTGCAGCTAACATTTCTGATACGATATTGAATACTAGTGGTGATAATGGGCATCCTTGTTTCATCCCTGATCTTATTGGGAATGCCTCTTGCCTCTCCCCATTGAATATAATGCTTGTTGATGGTTTCAGACAGATACTGCTAATTATTCCTAAGGGACCATCCATTTATTCCTACACTTTCTAGTGTTTTTAGTAGGAATGGGTGCTGTATTTTGTCAAAAGCTGTTTCAGCATCTATTGATATGATCATTTAATTTCTGATAGGTTTGTTGTTGATATAATTGATTATACTAACAGTTATCCTAATATTGAACCAACTCTGTATTCCTGGGATAAATCCTACTTGATTATAATGTATCATCCTAGTAATAACTTGTAATCATTTTGCTAAGATTTTATTTAAGATTTTTGCATCTATATTAATTAGGGAGATAGGACTATAATTTTATTTCTCTGTTTTAACTTCCTGGTTAGGTATCAGAAATCATATTGGTTTCATAGAAAGAGTTAGGCAGAGTTCCATCTTTCCCCATTTTTCTGAAGAGTTTATATAGAATTGGAACCAAATGTTCCTTCAATGTTTGGTAGAATTCACTTGTGAATCCATCAGGGCCTGGAGATTTTTTCTTAGGGAGTTCAATGATGGCTTGTTGAATTTCTTTTTCTGAGATAGGGTTGTTTAGGTATTTTATCTCCTCTTCATTTAACCTGGGTATATTTTTATAAATATTCATCCATTTCACTTAGATTATCAAATTTATTGGCATAGATTTGGGCAAAATAATTTTGAATTATCACTTTACTTTCCTCCTCATTGGTGGTGAGTTCACCTTTTTCATTTATGATACTAGCAATCTGGTTTTCTTCTTTCTTTTTTTTAATCAATTTGACCAGAGGTTTATCAATTCTATTGGTTTTTTTTCATAAAACAAACTTTTGGTTTTATTTATTAATTCCATAGTGTTTTGCTTTCAATTTTATTAATTTTCCTTTAATTTTTTGAATTTCTAATTAATAGTGGATTCGTTATTTGTTTTTTTTATAATTTTTTATGCATGCTTAGTTCATTGATTTCCTCTTTCTCAAACTTATTCGTGTAAGCATTTAAAGATATACTATATCCCCTGAGAGCCACTTTGAGTGAATCCCATAAGTTTCGTATGTTGTTTCATTATTGTCATTATCTAGGATAAAAAGATTAAATCTTTCTATCAATTGTTTTTTGGTCCACTCATTCTTTAAAATGAGGTTATTCAGTTTCCAATTGGTTGTGAATCTATATCTCCTTGAACCAATAATGCATATGACTTTTATTGCATTGTGGTCTGAGAAAGATATTTTCACTATTTCTGTCTTCCTGCAATTGATCAATAGAATTTTATGTCCTAGTACATGGTCAATTTTTGTTTAAGTTCCATGTACTGCAGAGAAAAAGTTATATTCCTTTCTATTCCCATTCAATTTCCTCCATAAGTCTACCATATATAGTTTTTCTAACAATGTATTTACCTCCTTAACTTCTTTCTTGTTTCTTTTATGATTCGATTTATCTAGATCAGAGAGCAGGATGTTGAGGGTTCCCACTAGTAGAGTTTTTGCTGTTTATGTCTTCCTGTAGTTCTTTTTCAGCTTCTCCTCTAAGAATTTGGATGCTAGCTGATTGGGTGCATATATATTCAGTATTGAAATAACTTTATTGTCTATGGTACCTTTTAGGAGGATAAAGTTTCCTTCCTTATCTCTTTTGATGCTGTCTATTTTTGCAGCTGCTTTGTCTGAGATAAGGATTGCTACCCTTGCTTTTTCAGTTCAGCTGAAGCAAAATATATTTCTCTCCAACCTTTTACCTTTACTCTCTATGTATCTCTCTGCTTCAAATGAGTTTCTTGTTAGCAATATATTGTAGGATTCCAATTTTTAATCCACTCTGCTATTCACTTACATTTTAATGAAGAATTCAACCCATTCATATTCCAAGTTATGATTACTAATACTTTATTGCCATTCATAATAGTTTTCCTCTGTTTGTATTTTCTCCCTTCCACCCCTTTATCTGTATTCCCCAGTATTTTGTTTCTGAATACCACCCCCTTCAGTGTGTTTTCCCTCCTATATCACCCCTTCCCCTTTCTTTCCCCTTTCCCTTTTCCTCCCTTCCCTTCCCTGCCTTTTGTTAGTTCCCCTTTTCCCCCCTTCCTCTCCCTTTCTCCACCCCCCTTCCCTTTTCCTGTTTTAAAACTTGAAAGGTTAGATGTTTTTTAAGTTAACTGAGTATGGGTAAATTGATTTTAGGTCAAGTCTGATGAGAGGAAGATTCAGGTCTTTCTCATCTCCTCCCTTCTTCCTCTCTATTATCATAAGTATTTTCTACCTCTTAGTATAATGAGATTTTCCCCATTCAGTCCACTCCCTCCTCCCAAATCCTTCCTGTCCCCCTTTTTAAGGAGGTAGTGCTTTTAAAATCATTCTGAGTCATAGAAAATTCTGAGTTTCCATCACTTCTAGCTAAGTACATTCTATCTAATAGAGTTAGAATTCTTGAGACTTATTAGAGTCTTTCTCCCAAATGGGGTTAAAGCCAGTTACATCCCATTGGATTAGATTAGACCAACACCTCGCACAATTTACCAAGATGAGATCCAAATGGTTACAGGATTTAAACATAAAAAACAATTCTATAAACAAATTAGAAGATCAAGGACTAGTTTACCTGTCAGATCTATGGAAAGAGGAGCAGTTTATGACTAAGGAAGAGATGGAGAACATCACCAAAAACAAACTAGATGATTTTGATTACATTAAACTAAAAAGCTTTTGCCCAGATAAAACCGCAGTAACCAAGATCAAAAGAAATGTAATAAACTGGAAAATGATCTTTATAACTACTGATTCTGAGAAAGGACTCATTTCTAAAATATACAGAGAACTGAGTAAAATTTTCAAAACAAAAAGCCATTCCCCAATTGACAACTGATAAGAGGATATGCAAAGGCAATTTACAGATGAAATCAAAGCAATCCATAACCATATGAAAAAACGCTCTAAATAATTAATTATTAGAGAAATGCAAATTAAAGCTTCACTGAAGTACCACCTCACACCTCTCAGACTGGCCATTATGACCAGAAAGTATAATGGTCATTGTTGGAAGAGTTGTGGGAAATCTGGGACACTATTATGTTGTTGGTGGAGCTGTGAACTCATCCAACTTTTCTGGAGAGAAATTTAGAACTATGCCCAAAGAGCAACAAAAAATGAGCATACCCTGTGATCCAGCAATACCATTACTGGGTCTTTACCCTGACGAGAAGTAGAAAAGCGGTAAAAATATCACTTGTACGAAAATATTCATAGCAGCCTTTTTTGTGATGGCAAAGAATTGGAAATCACATAAATGTCCTTCAATTAAGGAATGTCTTAGCAAACTCTGGCATATATATGTCATAGAACACTATTGTTCTATTAGAAACCAGGAGGGATGGGAATTTAGGGAAATCTGGAGGGATTTTCATGAACTTATGCTAAGTGAGATGAGCAGAAGCAGAAAAACACTGTACACCCTAATATGGAGCTGTTATTCAAACTTGATGGACTTTCTTGTTCCATCAGTGCAACAACCAGGGACAATTCTGGGCTGTCTTCAATGGAGAATACCATCTATATCCAGATAAAGAGCCGTAGAGTTTGAACAAAGTTCAAGGACTATTCCCTTTAATTTAGAAAAAAAACCAGATAGCTTATTGTCTCATCTTGTTATCTCTTAGACTTTTTGTTTCTTCCTTAAGGATGTGATTTCTCTCTCATTACACTCAATTTCCATCAATGTACAACATGGAAGCAAAATAAAGACTGACTGACTGCTTTCTGTGGGGGGGTGAGGGAGGGAAGTAAGATTGGGAGAAAAATTGCAAGACTCAAAATCTTTAATCAAAATTTTTTTTAAAAAAAGAAGGGGAAAATAGTCTGTAATCTGGCCATTTAAAAAAATTCATATATGGTAAAAACAGTTGTTAAACATTACTATTTTTAAACAAAATGGTCACAAATAAGAAGTGTATAAATAACTTTAAATTACTACATGTAGTTTTGTTTTATCTACCATACTTCAGACACAGAATACCATGATCAGATCTGGCTTCCTATTTTTAGAAAATATGGAAAATAGTGAGGGAATCTAGAGGATTACTATGATGATGGTCAGTCACAAGTATTTACAGGATTTATTATGTCAGGTTATATGCTATATAGTATAAATTTATATATATGTTACAAATCATATATATATATATATATATATATATATGTTACAAATCATATATATATGTGTATAAGTATAAATTAAAAAATACAAAGGAAAATACAAAAGCCCTAGTTTCCAAGGAGCGTACATTTTGTTGATAGAGACAAAATGCAAATTGCTAGGTACATACAAATTATAGGCAGAGTAGATGGAAGATCATCTTAGAGAAGAGGCAACAGTTAGGATGAGAGGCCCTGAAAGGTTTCTTGCAGAAAGTAGTATTCCCATTGTCTCAAGGATGTACTAGAAACCTAAGGGACAGAAGTTGGTGAGCAAAGTATTTCAGCTCTCTGAGAAAACCAGTTCAAAAATACCAAGATGGACTGTCCTTTGTGGGAAAAGCAAATAATCTAGTATAGTTAGATTGGACTAAACAGGCAAGATGTAGTCAGGTGAGGAAGTTTGATTTTTGTTTTCCATGTTTTCAGTTTCTTCTAGTTTTTCTCCCTTCTCACCCCCTTATGGAAATGTATTGCACAAGGGAATAAGAATGCAATTTTTCAGCTGTTTTATGCCATGAAGATGGTCACTGATTAAAGGGAAAGTCATTGAAAACCCCCAAACATTTGTGGCACCACATTTGTGGTATCAAGGAATTGGAAACAAAGGTGATGGTCAGTAACTGAGGAATGCCAAAACAAATAATGGCACATGAATGTAATAGAATATGGATTTATCACAAAGAAAGAAACAAAAAGAATGGGAACAGGACAAGCTTGTTTGATTTGCTAGACAATGATGATAGCATAACCAAGAGCACAACACACATGATGACTAAAAGAATATAGATTAAAATAAAACTGCCACAAATTAAAATAAAGTATAATCAATATAAAATCAATGTTGCAAGATTGTAAACAAAACCATGAAATCAAAGAGGAGCAATAAGACACTTTTACATGCACCATTGCAGAGAAGATCCATATTTGGGGAAATTTTCATATATTTTCAGACTTTTGCTATCAGCATTTAAATTCAAAAATCTCACACATCTAAATAAAATTACGATAATATATTTTCTAAAATATAATTATTGGGATCACTTATTTCTAAATATTGTGTAAGAAGAATATCAGATTTCAAAGGAAAGGTAAAGGGATGTTTAGGCAGTGAAGTGGATAAAGCACTGGCCCCAGAGTCAGGAGGACCTGATTCCAAATCTGGCCTCAGACAATTCATAATTACCTAGCTGTGTGACTTTGGGTAATTAACTTAACCCCATTGTCTTGCCAAAAAAAATAAAAGCAATGTTTCATTTTTTCCTTGAATCCCTCAAGCCTGAGACATATTATATACTTGAGATGAATTCATGAAAAAGGATGTTTCCTTCTCATCAGTTTTCTCATTGCTCCCTTTACTTCATTGTTCCTTAGACTATAAATCAGAGGGTTCAACAAGGGGATGATTTCCATATAGAAAACAGACACAACTTTATTCTCATCTGTTGAGAAGCTGGACTTGGGTGTAGCATAAATGAATGTAATAGTGCTATAGTAGAGAGTGACTGCAGCAAGATGGGAGGTGCAAGTTGTGAAAGCTTTGGATCTTCCCTCAGTGGAGCTTATCTTTAAGACAGAGAAGAGGATGGATATATATGAGATTATGATAATTAGCACTGTGATTACAATTGTGGACCCAGAAGAGGCAGAAGGTAAAATTTCAAGAATATCATTTTGGTATGTAGAAAGTTTTAAAACTGGTGCATAATCACAGAAAAAGTGATTAATCTTATTGGATCCACAGAAGGACAGGATCGATAAACAATGAGCATAGATCCAAGCATTTATACAACCCCCTAAGTAGGACAAGGTAAGCAATAGAGTACAGATACTATGAGACATGTTGACAGAATAAAGTAAGGGGTTACAGATTGCCTTATACCGATCATAGGCCATCACAGCCAGCAGAAAGCACTCAGTTGTCCCAAAGAAGCCTACAAAGAACAGTTGAGTCACACAGCCTCCAAGAGGGATTATGGTTTTGTCCACAAGGAAGTTCTTGAGCATAAGAGGTGTGACAGATGAGGAAAATCCAATATCTACAAATGCCAAATGACTGAGAAAAAGGTACATTGGAGTATGAAGTTGGGAGCTTTTCCTGATCAATGTGATTATACTAAGGTTACCAACTAAAGTAACAGTATGGAAACTGAGAAATATCACAAAAAGGATAACACGCAGGGATGGGTCATCTGTTAATCCCAAAAGAATGAATTCAGTCACAGTGGTGCAGTTGTTGCCAGACATCTGTATTGGAAACAGCCTATTAGACAGAAGAAAATGAGAATAATATTAAATATAGCACAAATATTTGTTTATGTTCATTGGTATATTCATAACTAGGCAATCTATTACATTACTAGTGTACTGTCTTATTTCATTCTTTTTTCATATGTATCATGGCATGGTGCCCATAAACAAAGGAGAGATGAATATATTTGTTGCCACTACGTTTATTCCCTGGTCGAACTATAGTGTATGATTTGCCAATGAGAGAAATTATCTTAAATATTACATTTTTCCTAAAATAGTTTCTTACTCCCAATGCTAAACTCATTCTTATTCTCTTCTCAATCCAGTAAAAATGTTACAAAATATTAGATACTATTTATTTAAGAGATAATACTGACTGCAACACTCTTTTATGATATTTATGACCACAGCAAAATGAATGACTTAAATAAAGTAAAATTTGTAGAGTCCTGATGTAATTTTTCAACACCTCGTTTGCAACTAGGACCTTGCAACCTACTTTTTATGACAAAAGACAGGTTGTTTCTGTGAGATCCTTTTTCTTTCCTCTTCTACACTTCATTATTCCTTAATAACTTCCTCTATTATTTTTGCACAATTTGTATCAAAGAGATAGTACTTTTCTCCTGGGCCAATACATTGATCTAATCCTTCCTATTTTAATCTTTAGTTTTTCCTTTTGAAAATAAATTATCCTAAAATTATTAATCTTTTTACCTTTAGCTTTCTCCCTTCTTCCTATAAATGCACCCAGATCTGGCAATCTCCTCTCTTTTACTATCAGCTCTTGGGGGAAATCCTGCCATTGATGATTCCACTTCCTCTCCTCTATACACACATGATAAAGAATAGAAAGGGAGTTTCTGACTCCAGAGTTCCAGTAGCACTTTTCTCTGCGAAGTTAACAATATTTCCCGAACCATAATGTTATGGTAGTCATCGTACAATTCATAGATGGTCAGAATTCTTAGAGATTTTTTCAATTTGTTTATTCAATGCTTGATGATTTATTGACTCTTGGTCTCTTGGCTGGACAAGACACAGGAAGTCACCTACTGGATACTTTTTGTTCATGACTTTGTCTGACACAGGCTCTCCTGGTTCTATTATTTCTCCTACCTATCTGAGCTTTCTTTCTCAGGCTCCTTTGGCAGATCCTTATCCCTGTGCTACTTCTAGACCACACATTTCCCCAGGCAGACTCTTCCTGGTTTTTATACCTTCTCAGTGTTTTCACCATCTTCCACTGCCATGGCACCTCCATCCAAATCAATCCTAAGTCCATAAATTCTGTCCTGCACTCTATTTCACTCATCTCTAATAATTTTACATCGGTCACCAAATATCCCCCAAAGCATTTGAAACTTAATAAATTTCAAAGAGAATACATCTTACCTTCAACCTTCAAATCTAAAATGAGTTACCTACTCAAGCTTTATTTCTGTTGAAGGTCCGACTATCCTTCCAAGAAACCCAATTTAGAATCCTGAAATCAGTCTTTACTACTTTCTCCATCTTGCATTTCCTAACCAGTGAGCTGCCAAATATAACTACTTCTACATCTACAACATATATGTCATATCCTTTCATGTCCCTGAAATAGCCATTGCTTCACTCAGGTTTTCTTCTCTTCTCACTTAGATTATTGTAAGAAGTTTTTAAATTTGAAGTTCACTCTTTCCTTCCTCTTAAATTATCCTCTAAAACCCTACAAGAATAATCTTCCTAAAGCACATGGCTAATCATTTTACTTCTTTACTCAGGTCTTGAACAAAACCCTTATTTCCTTGAAGACAAAATAACAACCACTTACCTTGTTACTTAAAGTCTTGCAAGATCTGAATCCAGTTTCTTTCTTCAGATTTTTTTTCATTGTACTCTCAAATATGTATTCTGTATTCCAGCCTAACTGGTCTACTATCTGTTTCCCTGAATCAAAATTTTATCCCCTTCTATGTCTCTTAACAGGTCATCCTCCATGTTCCAAATGCCCCATCTCATCTCTGCTTCTTAAAATTTCAAGTTTCCTTCAGCTAATGCCTTGCCAGTTCAATAAATGTATTTCCCAAAGCTCTTTCCCACCTCAAACTTATTTTATATTGACTTATTTATGTCAATATTTTATCCCTTCCTCACAAATAGAATTTAAACTCCCTAAGATTAAGGTCTCTTTTGTGTTTTCTTTCAATTTTTTGTGCCTTGGACAAGGCTTTCTGCATATTATCCATAGAAAACTTTAGTCAAATGGAGGGCACCAACACACATTTGAAAACTTTAAGTTTCTTTTCAATTGGTAACATAATCATAATATGCATGTAAGAAAACCTCAAATAGCTAAAAACCACAATTTAAATTTCATAAATTACTTTCCTCCCACAATTTTTAGGGGAAAATATGGCTATTCTCATTTCATAGGTGAAGTAATTGAGGTTCACAGAGGTAAAGACCCACACAGTCACAGTCATACTTGGTAAAACTAAGATATGGAATTCAAACCCAGCTCTGCTGGTTTCACATTCAATTCTCTTTCCTCTATATCAACCAATGAATATATTATTGAAATTCCTAAAGCAAAAGCTTCAGTGTAAGCCATGGAAATGTAATATATGAAACAAATATACCTATTCATATAGAAAGAACATTATTTAAATATTGTTATCTAATCATGTTCTATCCTGTACTTACTGTTTGTAGTGATGTTTCAGGATGTATGGTATGACCTAGGGTAGATCAAAATCTATGTATTAATATGTTTTAATAACATTTCAGGCATATAACTCACTTGAAAATCTTTGACTTTATATGGTACTACTGGGTAAATGAAAGGCCAAATCAGGAATGAATCATACTCATTATTTCCAGGTGGTAGGGTGATCAAAGCCCTATCTAAAACTGAAATCCATCTAAGTTTGGCAAAGTAAGAAGAATAGATGAGCCCCCCCTGACATGAGCTGGATACTTTTTGGAGTAAAACCAAGAAAAGCAGTGGTACCTATTGATACAAGTAGTTGATGATTTTAGCTTCCGAGGAACTAGCTATGAATTAGTGAGGAAATATTTATATTAAGTTTTGTAGCATTTGGGATATAAACCCTTGAGTATCATAAGATGAACTACAGTTGACATCATCAAAATGCCATTTGAAATCCACTGAGACTGATACAATTGCTCAAGCACAGTTAGGTTCTTTGAGAAGTTCTCTAAATTCTCAAAGGGCTTCATTTATTATTTCTTTGTCTATGTTCATCTAGACTTTTTTTTAAATGGATTAATTATAAAGCCATACGACCAAACCAAAAAGTATGAGCTACTATGAAAGCTCTCAAAAATAAACATGTTTCATTGTTCAATAGATATGGAAATTGGTTCTCATTACTTCAATCTGATTCATTTTGGTTCTATTATCATTCAATGAGAAATTTCCAAGAACACTTGAAAAATCTAAAATTAAAAAATTTTCAATTATCATGGAAGGCAGAACTCTGAAAATCATTTCAGTTATATAAGCTATCATCTGCTGTTTTTTCTCAAGTTTATTTATACCAAATAACTTTGCACTTTAATTATTAATTTTTGCAGTTCAAGTGATTCCAACAGTTCATTACTCTTTTTAAATTCAGCCCAGTTCTAAGAGTTCTAAGAAACTTCTTTTCCATGTTGATATCAGAAATATTTTGAGAATATCTCTCCTGGCTCTATACTTCTTCAAGGTATTTTCATTAAAAGTCTGCATGTCATTTAGGAAGGAGTCCTTCAGTATGCGGTATTCTATCCTCACCCCACTACATGTATAAAATACAATATAAACTTGATTGTTCATATACCTCTTCACTTCTTTTTATACTGTCATCATCACCATGGATTAAAAAAGGATCATTTTTACCCAGAATATTTTGTATTTGCAGCAGGCACCTCACCAAAGGTTACTCAGTTTGGTTTTGATCCACTGACTACAGAGGGACTTTGTTTTAAAGAGGTAGGGTCATTTCCTTTTTCTCTAGAAAAATTTGATGAGAGGCAAGATATGTACATTTGAGAGGATGAGTCTGATCACATTGTACAAGAAATTTAAGAGAAGCTGGAGCTGTTATCACTATGGTTGGGGTGGCATATGAGCAGCAACTAGAAATTCATCCGTTTTGGTCAAGGGAGCAACCAGAGAATTCTGATTGGGAACTGTTTCTCAGTTTTCAACTGTCTCTCCCAGTTTGGGAAAATGTATATTAATTCAAAAGTTTTTTTTGACTTATCTAATTTATATTTCTATGAATTAGATATGGAATCAGCTAAAAGTATTGCAGCATTTCCTGGTTCATTTGTGTTTCATTATTGAAAATGGGATGCAATAGGCACATAAGTTAATAAAATAAAAAAATACAAAATAATAAGAAATCATAAGTGACTAAAAATTTACAGAAAATATAGACAATTTGAAAATATCAGGATCTTCCTGCCTGGTATCTCTGAGCTTTCCTAAAATGTTTATGTAGATTTTTATTCTATAACTTCCCAAATGGGGTAAAAGCATGAATCTGATTTCATCCTTAGACTAACATGAACCAATCATTTTTTTTCTGCTGAATAATTTGACAAACTCGCACAGTTGGGCACATAACCTTTCCCACTCTTCCAATGCTTAGTTTAGATTCTTCTAAAATGGTGAAGCCAGTGGTAGGAGCAGAAGAATCTCTGGAAAAGACTCTCAGAATTTACATTAGAACAATGAAGGCCAGAAAGGAATAGATTAAGATTCCTAATTTGCACTCACACATACAACCCTTCTTAATCATGCTGCTTCACATTTTTTTTTTACTTCATGAGTGAAGAGAGCCACAGTTTTCATCCCAGGTGACCAGTCTATTAGTGATGATCTTCATTATAAATAGATGGTCTCTTGATAAAACCATATTTTAAGTCTTGATAGTAAAGAACTTTGGAAAGTATGTGATCCAGTGCCTCAAAGTAGGAGTGACTCATCCCTCCATGCTAGGACAAGAATTTGAAACTGAATTCCCTGCATTAGGCTTGGAGTCAGGAAAGAGCGAGTTGATAGTCATGTGTGTTGTTGACTGATCAAAACACATTTGATATATGTTCACCACTAGATCCCACCTAATAGAATGAAAACTAGCATTCTGAAGCATGAGTAGAGATATTGGCCTGGACACATAAGAAGATTGAAAATCATTCCATAAGATGACTGATTCAAGCAATTCAGGATGTGCACTCTGGTAAAGATATTGTGTTGATAAAAATCCACACAAAAATATAGTCTCCTCTGAGCAAAAAAAAAAAGTTTAATTTTGTTTTTCTTGAGAAAAATGTGCACTCCAAGTCTCACAAAGATAGTGAAGATCCAGGAGCTGGCTCAAATTGACAGTCAAGCAAGATAATATGACCTAACACAATCCCCTCCTCCTCCCTATCGTCCCTCTCTGTCGACTCTTTGATTAGTTTTCAGAGATAAATTCTACTTGTGAAAATCTACCCCAGGAACAAAGAGAAGAATGAAACGTTTTCATAAATATTACCTCACTATCCTAATAATGAGAATAACCTTCAGGATTATAACTATCTTACTGAAGTGATGTAACTTGTCTTGGAATGCAAGGTATAGGAAGAGTCTACTTATCATCCAATAAGAAGAGGTTTATGAGCTTCATTGGAATTCAAGGTTTTTCTCATGGGAACAGTCTACTGTTCACCCAGTTAAGATTGCTTTCTGATCAAATAGGTGACTAAAAATGCAAGATCTCTCTGGAAACATTTCACTGTTTCTCACCCTCACCCCCCCCCCCAACAAAATCAGGAGTGTGCCTGGCTTCGAATGCAAGATTTCTCTCCCTCATCTAAGAATAGTCTAAGAGTCATAGTCTTCTCTTTGTTTAATGATTTTTTTTAACTCAGAGATAACTTCACTAGTAATATTAACTCTTAAGAGGGAATACTCTACTCAGTATGGTCTAGAAGGTACTTGATAATTTCCTCCAAATAGTATAATAGCTTTCATGTGGAAGGTTCCAAAGAAGAGAGCCAGGCGCAATAAGAAAATATTTCAGAGACAGTCTTTATCTTGACATCAGAATAAGCTGATCTTTCCAAAAGAGAAATGATTTCCCATGACAGGCAGTGATTTTCCCAAGACTTTATGTAGGGGAAATTATTCCTTGAAATTGATAGTCTTTTAAGAATAAAATTAATTTTAAGCTCTAAATTAAATCTCAAAGTTACAGGCTTTATACCAAAAAAGTCACAAATTGAGATTTTATATGAAAATGTAAAACTATTCCATGTAGCTTTGTTGTATCTGCCATTTTCATGTCTTGAGTAGTATTTTTCAAACTCTAATCCTAGAAGATTAATAGCAACCAGATTATTTACTATTGCTACACTATTCCTTGCTTTTGAAGTGTACCCTGACAGGTTGTCTCTAGTTCCAGGGTCTACCTGCAAGTCATGCATATGTGCTGAGTCTATCCTGCTCAGTCCCAAAGTTCATCAGCAAGTGCCCTCTAAACAAAGGCCTTTGGTAAAATTCAAAATGTACATTTAAAGTCTAGGTAGCTGACTGGGACAGTGTGTACAGTGCTGGGTTGGGGTCAGGAAGGCGAGTTGAAAACCAGTCTCAGACATATCTTCGCTATGGACTCTTCAGAAAGTCATTCAACTTCTGTCTGCCTCAGCTTCTTCATCTGGAAATGGACAAAGTAACAATAGCTATGTTATGCCTTCATTTGCAAAGATCTAATTATCTTCCTTGGACAGGGTTCACCACATGTTACCTACTACATGTTTAAATAAATGCTCATTTCCTTCTCTTTGAAATACTTACAAGTGAATGCAAAGCCCAACTTCTAACTTTCATGTGCATCAAAGTCTTTTTATCAAAGGCTGCCCAAGAGGCAGAGTGAAAATGGAAACTGAGAAGGTAGGTGGGGGCTTCCTCAAGGTGATTCCACACAAGGAGCTTGCTTCCTCAAGTCTCCACTTTTCCTTCTCTTATGACTTCTACTGATATGTTAATGCAAAGACCAGTCTTGTCCTTAGGATAAGTAGTTTTAATGCAATTTTCGGCTGAATTGTTCTTGCCTAACTAAAGAACATATTTTCTTGTTGCAGTATTTCTCAACAAAATCTTCCTGTACAACAGTCCTCTAAGGGTTAGGAGTATTAATGGGCCAGGAAATGCATCACCAAGATTATGGATAGTCTGTATGAATTAAGTATTGGCCAAGAGGGGAGACTCAAGCTTGGAAAGCAATAAGCATTTTCCTCTAGGGTTTTAGAAACATATTACAATTAAATGCAAGGAAGTGCTATGGTGATCATTTTTTCAAAATTAGTCTAAGGATAAAATAAAATATTTTTAGCAACTGTAGGGCCTAATTGTTATCTCATGTCAGGCAGCATTCTCAATACATATGTTAATAATTTTGTTTGCAAACGGGGAGGAAGGTTGTATTATCTTATATTTGTTGTGGTTTCACTTCAGGCGTTGGAACAAAGCACATTTAAGCTTTTCTCAAAAATTAAAAAAGGAAAAATTGATCTTCTAGCATACAACTTATGTGGTTACAGAAGTTCTCAAAAAAATCTCTGAACTCCCCATTGAAACAATTCCAATACATCATACTCCAAGTTATGCTTTCTCCCAGTTTAAAATTTTCAATGTACAAATACACTAATAAGTGTTTCAGATGGTCCTCCATATCAGATCAAGTCAGCCACAGATATTTCTCACATTGCTGAATGACTTTTATAAAAGCAGACCTTATGGGACAGCTAGATGGTGTAGTGGATAGAGCACTGGCCCTGGAGTCAGGAGGACCTGAGTTCAAATTCTGCTTGCACACTTAATAATTACCTAGCTGTGTGGCCTTGGGCAAGTAACTAAACGCATTGTCTTGCAAAAATGTAAAGGAACCTTACTGCCATATTGCCAACATGCAAAAATCCCATCCCTCAAATATATGGGAATTTTGAGTAAGAACAAAATTATTTTCTAAATGAAAAAGATAAACATGCTTGTCAGGTCCATGAATCCAGTTACAATGGCACCCTTAGTCCAGAAGGAACAAGGGCAATTTATAATTGATTACCAAATAGGGGAGGAGTTCTGATAGAGAAAGAAGAGTTTTTTTAACAGGAAGTAGTGTAATCCAGAAAAAAGGATATTTTGCAGCATTAGTTGGTCATGGGGCTCGATTATTTTTATGTTTTTGCATTTAATAGTATTTTATTTTTTCCAGTTACATGTAAAGAAAGTTTTCAACATTGATTTTTATAAGGTTTTGTGTTCCATGTTTATCTCCTCTCTCCCATGCTTTCCCAATCCCAAAAGCCATGTACAATTCTGTTAAAATATTTTCATATCAGCCACATCAGACCACAAGACTGGTTTAAGTGGGTTTAAGGTGCACAGCTCAATGAGATCAGCCACAAATACCACCAAATTGGTTTGCCTCATTGCAGGCTCCTTGAATTGCCCTTTTTAGCAAGTAGCTTTACTCTGTGTTTCCGATGCAGTAAAGTAACTCACATAATATACACATTAGTTGTAGGAACACTTTCATAGTCTATTCCTCTATACCTCACTCCACATCCACACTTTCCTGATTTGAAATTATAATCACATTGCTCCTAAAAGTATTTTAATTTATTCACCTAAAGTTCCACTCACCAATCCCATGGAACATCTGTAACAAAAATTATCTCATGTTAAGCCTAGGATAAACTTTTTTTCCTCTAAAGGACAGTGTAGTTGCCTCCTTTATAGCTTTAGACAGTTTTTAGTGATAATACTAGACATTCAGTTGCTATTTCTCCAAGTTTTCAGCCAGTAAATTTCAATCATTCCAAATACAGTCAGGGGCATCATCTTTCCACCTGAGTTGATATGAATCCTTGCACAAAGGCCTTGTGGTTGCTTCTGCCTAGGTTGTGCCCATTCTGACTTATTAGGTGAAGAACTCTTAGAGAAGGTGGAGATCTTATTAATTTTACATGGTCAAAAGAGCAAAATACAAGTATTATATGTGGAGACATAAGTTTGGATACTGGAGCAGAACATTAAGTAGAAACCAGAATCCTTGACTTCACAATCATTAACTCAGCTCTTACAAACAAGGAAGAGAATGCGCATTCCCACATTTGGAAGTGAAGTTGAAAGAATCAGCGCTGTGTAACTGCTTTCTTATTGAGCCTCTTCTCTCAAGTATTGAAAGTTATAGGAGAGACTATGCTAATGGTACACTGGTTTGTGATTCTTATTTATGTTTGTGCTATTTTTTCTCAGTAAATATACCTTTAGAAAGTTAATTGATGATGATTGGTGAAATGGCACCTGAAAACCAGGTACTACATCAGATGATAGTTTCATGGAGATTGTAAATAGCACTGAGATTGATGTTGGGAAAATACTTTGAATTGGAAACAGGAGTTCAAACAGCACAATCCATTATGGTTACCTCAAGAATCCTGATGACTGATAAAGATAGCCTTGTTCTGTGGGCCCTGATTTATTACTTGGTATATGAAAGTTGGAATAGGTGCCCCAAGAATCCATATGATATCCATAATAATATTAAGGGAAATTATGAAGAGAGAAAGAGGAACTGTAATTTTTAGCTTTCAAATTATTCTATAAAATTGATTATGATTAGATTATAGTATAAGGTGATTATTTCCTAAATGGAAATCTTGTTGGGCAAAAGGTAGAATTACATCTCACAATACACAATGCAGAATTATAATCAAAGTTAAAAGTTAAAATGGTGCTTGAAAAAATGAAACCTTAGTAATCAATTTTTGGGGGGATTTTATTTTTGGCAAGTCAATGAGCTTAAGTGACTTGTCCAAGATCACACAACTAGGTAATTATAAGGTGTCTCAGGCTCGTAAGTGCTCTACCCACTGCATCACATATGTGCCCCTGAAAAGTAGTCATTTTTGAGTGGTATATCATGATGAAAACAAAGACTAAGAGAAATTTATATTGAATTCAGAGAAGATAGAATCCAAAGTTGGTAATGTGAACATTTTGCTGCTTTATTCCTCAAAAAGATCAGATATCAATTATCATGCTCAGGTCTGATCTCCTTATTTTGAGAAAATATTAAACAAAGGGAGATGATGTGGAGTGGATTGCCAACAAGGTAGTCAACAAGGTTATTCAGGGTTGTTATATGGGAGATTCTATTTTATAAGTTGTATTTCAAAACAAAAAAGAATCCCAATTATCCAGCAGCTCACATTCTATTGGGAGAGACACTATGTAGTGAAGCAAGGATATATAAATTATAGGCAGAAGAGATGGAAGATCATCTTAGAGAGGAAACTACTGTTTGCTTGAGAGGTCCAAAAGACTTCTTGCACAGAATGGGATGGGAATTGTCTCAAGGAAATCCCAGGAAATGAAGTGTACCTGATCTGTGAGAAAACCAGAGAAAAGACACAGAAGATTGACTGTCATGTGTGGAAAATGAAAATAGTTTAGTGTAGCTATGTTGTACTAAACAAGAAAGAAGTATTCAGGTTCAAGAAGCTCAACATTTTAAATGAATTTTTATTGATTTCTTTCATTTTTTATGTTTTCAGTTTCTTCTTGTATCTTTCCATTCCCACCCATCATGAAGAACAAGTCCACAGGAAAAATAATACATTTTTTCAGGTGTTTTAAGACATATAGTTGGACATTGATAAAAAGCACAATTCTCACTTGCACCAAAATAGTTGCAGTGCCACTTTGATAGTAGCAAGGAATTGAAAACAAATCTAATGGTCAGTGACTGAGGAATGGAAAAACAAACTGTGGCCACATGAACATAACAGAATATGACTATACCACTTGAAAAAACAAAAAAAGAACAGGAAACAGAAAAAATTACTTGATTTGCTACACAATGATGATAGCAGAGCAAAGAAAACATTATATAATGATTATAATAATTGAAATGGAAACAATAACTACCACAAATCAATGTAAAATCAGTATTGCAATATTTCAAAAAGATCAGGAACCCAAAGAAGAGAGATACAACACTTTTACATGCCCTTTACAGAGGTGGGGATATCCATGATTGTGCAACTTTTCAGACCTTTGCAATCAACATTGAAATTTATAAATCTAGCACATCAAAATAAAAATACCGTGTAGCTTTTCTAAAACCTAGCTGCTGATATCTCTTAATTTTAAACAGAATGTCAGAAGAATATTACATCTTTAAAGGAAAGTAATGTTTCAATTTTTCCTTGCAACCCTGAAACCTAGGACATAGTATTTACTTAAGATGAATTCACGAATAAGGATTATATCCTCCTCATCAGTTTTCTCAGAGTCACTTTTACTTCATTGTTCCTTAGATCAGAGGGTTCAACAAGGGGATTATTACTATGTAGAAAACTGATATTACTGTATTCTCATCTGCTGAGTAGTTGGAGTTGGGCATCACATAAATGAATGTAAGGGTGCCATAGAAGAGAGTGACTGCAATGAGATGGGAGGTGCAAGTTGAGAAAGCTTTGGATCTTCCCTCAGTGGAGCTGATTTTCAAGACAGAGAAGAGGATGGAGACATAAGAAATTATGATAATTAGTACTGAGATCGCAATTATGGATCCAGACGAGGCAGATGTTAGAATTTCAACTGTACCATCTTGGTATGTAGCAAGGTTCAGAAGTGGTGAATAATCACAGAAAAACTGATTAATCATATTGGGCCCACAGAAGGACAGGCTCAATAAGCAACAAGTGTAGATCCAAGCATTTATACAAGCCCCCAGGTAGGAGAAGATAAGGAATAGAGTACAGATACTAGGGGGTATGTTGACAGAATAAAGCAAGGGGTTACAGATTGCCACATACCAATCATAGGCCATCACAGCCAGCAGAAAGCACTCAGCTGTCCCAAAAGTCTACAAAGAACAGTTGGACCACACAGCCTCCAAGAGGGATTATGATTTTGTCCACAAGGAAGTTCTTGAGCATAACAGTTGTGACAGATAAGGAATATCTAGTATCCACAAATGCCAAATGGCTGAGACAAAGGTACATTCGAGTGTGAAGTTGCGAGCTTTTTCTGATCAATGTGATTATAATAAGGTTACTCATTAAGGTGACAAAATAAAAACCAAAAAATATCAGAAGGAGAATGACACAAAGGGTTGGCTCATCAGTTTACCCCAAAATAATGAATTCAGTCACTGCATTGCAGTTGTTGCCAGACATCTGTTTCACAAGAGCCCATTAGATAAACATGTGGGAAAAAAGAAAAAAATCAGATTAATATAAAATACAAAACAAAGATTTGATATATTGATATATTCAGGAAACATTCACAAGCCACCTACATGATATCCTGCTATGTTACTCATTTTTTGCTCCTATGCAACTTAGCAGGAACCCTAAACAAAGGATATATGAATATATTTGTTGCCACCAAATTTTTTTCCCTGGACGAATCATACTGTGTGATTTGCCAATTTTGCCATTGTAAGGCTGTAGGAAAGTTTGCAAGAATGAAGAAGTTTGTTTAATCACATCATTGGTATGTTTCATATTAATATATATATATATATATATATGTGTGTGTGTGTGTGTATTATATATATATATATGTATATATATATATATATATATATATATATATAGGCAGAGACTGTATCCAAATGTGTAAATACTATTCTGCTAGTAACCAAAGTTATTAATACCTTGCAGAGAAAGTCTTTTTGATGTTTGATCACTTCCTGTAGTATCATTTTCCACATCCTGAAGAAGGTATCCACTAGCTGACAAGAAGGAGAGTTCCTGCTTCCAGGACAATCCTTGTGTTATAAAATCACAAGGGAGGAGAAATGGAAAATCTCAATTTTGAGTCTCCTCTTTGTATTTTGCTCACATAGTTTGACATTTCTGCAAAGAACTTATCATTTTGCTAATTGGTAACCTGAAGAAATAGGGAAATTTTCCTATACAAATACTATTGTTTCTAGTAATGTCATGCTGTAAAAGTATCTCATTTACCCATTATATCCTTCCATTTCAGAATAACTGAGTAAATTGTGGTATCATCAAGTAGTGGGACCATAAGAAATGGTAAAAAAAATACAGTTTTGGAGTAATATGGGAACTCTTTCTTTAATTGATGCAGTGTGAATCTAGAACAATTGATGTGATAAATAATATTCCTCAAAGGGGAAACCACCTTGAAAAACCTGAGATCTTGGATCTGAGTATTGATAAATCATGTCATCATAAGTCTGATGGGGAAATATTTTCTACCATTTCTTAGAAGAAAAGTTATGGACTAGAGGTACAGAATAAGGCATGAATTCTCAGAAATGGTGGATTGGTTGATTTGTTTGCCTTGATGATACATATCTCTTATAAGAGAGGGCTTCCAGTGAGAGCAACTAATTAGGGAGTGAAATGCATGAATGATGAAAGAAACAAGGTCTAAACATTTTCAAAGTGCTGCCCCCCAAAATCAAGTAGTTCAACTTTACATGTGTCATATATATATATATATATATATATATATATGAATATATGTATATATTATATTTTTCTTTTTTAAAGATTTTATTTATTTTGAGTTTTACAATTTTCCCCCAATCTTATTTATCTTCCAACCCCCTACAGATGCAATTTGCCAGTCTTTACATTATTTCCATGGTATTCATTGGTCTAAATTGAATGTGATGAGTGAGAAATCATATCCTTAAGGAAGAAACATAAAGTAAAAGAGACTGCAAGGAACCAGTTTTTTCTTCTAAATTAATGGAAATATTTCTTGCTCTTTGTTCAAACTCCACAGGTCTTCCTCTGGATACAGATGGTATTCTCCATCACAGATAGCCCCAAATTGTCCCTAATTATTGCACTATTGGAATGAGCAAGTCCATCTAATTTGATCATCACCCCCATGTTGCTGTTAGGTTGTATAATGTGTTTTTGGTTCTGCTCATCTCACTCAGCATCAATTCAAGCAAATCCCTTCTATTATAGAGCTGTTATACTTGTGGATGAATTAGCATTTGAAGAGCTCCATCAACTTTGATCCTGATAACAATGAGAACACCAGTCATTTTTTTTCTCTATCACATGTCACAATGATATTAATGATTTTTCAGTTTAAAAATTGCCTCTCCCAGTTTTCAAAAGCTTATACAAATTCAAAAGATTCTTGTTTTATCTAGCTTATTTATAGTTCTGATAAAATAGCATTATTATATGCCTTCATATAAAAATATATTTGGAATGAGATGCAATAATAGAGGTCAAGGCAAGTGAGCAAAAAAACTACAGAAAATATAAATAGTTGGAAAATATTAGGATCTCTCTGCCTGGGATATCTGAGCTTAATTAAAAGGCTCATGTAGATTTTTATTCTATAATTTCTCAAAGTGTGGTAAAAGCTTGAATCTAGTTTTATCTTTGTACTAACTTGAACCCAACATTCATTTCTGTCTGGTGAACAATTTGACAAGATTACATGGTAGGACACATAGCCCTCTCCATTCAGCCTATGCTTCCAAAATGATGAAGCCAAAGACGAGCCAAAATAGAAAATTTCATTTGGTGATAATAGGCATTGAGTATCCAGAAAGCACTCTCAGACTTTGTATTAGAACAATGAGGGTCAGACAGGGATAAACTAAGACTCTAATTCTTTCTCTCCTGCCGCAACATAGCAGATTAATTTGATTTTTACACATACAACCCTTCTTAGACATGCTGCTTCACATTTTTCTTTGATTCATGAGTTCTGAGAGCCATAGTTTTCATACCAGAAGGCTTCACTGTGGTTCTCTTGCCAGCACCATATTTAAGCCTTTACAGCAGTGGAGAACTTTGGAAAACATGTGTTCCAATGGTACAAACTGGAGCACAAGCATCCCTCCATGCTAGAATGAGAAACTGGAGCTGGATTCACTTTCTAGTCATGGAATCAGGAATGATGATTGTCATGTGCATAGTCTGACCAAAACACATTTGGAGACCTTATGCTCAATTCTTGATCCCACATATTAGGATGGATACTAGCATGCTAATGCACCACTGGAGAAACTGGTCAGATTTATAAGAAGAATGCAAATCCTTCCATAAAATGAGTGGTTCAAGTATTTGGGGATGTGCACTCTAGAAAAGATAGGATTTAGAAAGGATATAATAGCTTTCTCCAAGTAGTTCAATAACTTATATGTGGAAGGGTACAGAGAACAGAAATAGAAATATCAGAGACAACCTATAGCTTGACATGAGAACAAATATGCTAGCAATAGGATATCTCCAAAACAGAAATGATTTTCCTTAAAAGCTAGTGATCTTCCCATCACTGGATGACATTAAGGAAGAGAACTATTCTTTGAAATTGTCATTCTTTTAAGAAAACATTGATTATAAGTTTTAAATTCATTCTCAAAGTCACTTGTATAAGAAAATGTAACAAATAAGATGTATGAAGATGTGAAACTATGACATGTGGTTTTGTTGTTATCTGTTACTTTTATTTTGCAACTAATGTTTATCAAACTCCAACTTTTCAGAAGATTAATAGTAATTAGTGTCTTTACTATTGCTATTCTATCTCTTGGTTTAGATGGGTGTCCTGACAAACTGTTCTTAGTTCCTGGATTCAAGCACAAATATTGGATAGGTGATGAGTTTATCTTGCTCATATACAAATATTTAGCAGCAAGTGTCCTCTAAATAACATCCACTGACAAATGTTCCAGCTGTATATTTATAATTTAGGCAGATGCCTGATATATGACTGGGGAGAGTGCTGGGTTTGGGGTCAGGAAGGAGGCTTGAAATCCAGTAGATATTTCTTATCTATGAATCCTTCAGAACTTTGTTTAACTTCTGTCTGCCTCAATTTCTTCATCTCTGAAATGGACACATGATAATACCTGTGTTACAAGCCATTTCTAAAGACCTAATGGCCACTTAGCACAATGCTTGCCACATTGCTACACATCAGATGTCTAATAAAAACTTGTTCCCTCCCCCTTCTACCACTTCAAAGTGAAAGCAAGGGCCAACATCCAACTGTCATATGCACTAAAGTCATTTAACTAAAGTGTGGTACATGGAGACCAAGAGATAGAATGAGTATAGACAATGAGAAAGCAGCTAATATCTCCTCAAAGTGATTCCAGACATGAGGAGCATTGTTCTTCAGATCTCTTCCATTTCTGCTCTTATGACTGCTACTGTTATGTTAATACAAGGGTCAGCCTTTGTCATTAGACAAATATTTATTTTTTAAAGCAATTTAAGCCTGAATTATTCTTGTCTAAGTAAAGAATACATTACATTATTTGTCATCAAAATCCTATTGTGCAACATATCTCCAAGGTTTAAGAGTGCTGATGGGCCAGGGAATGCATAGCCAACATTGTGAATTGTCTGTATGAATTCAGTATTGGTCAAGAGTGGAGAGTTAGCCTTGCAGGCCTTCAGCTTCCTCTATGGCTTTAGAAACATGTTACAATTAAATGGAGGGAAGGACTACAATGAGAATTTTTCAAAATTAGTCCTAAGGATGAACTATGTTTAATGACCATGGGGAGCAATTGTTTTCTCTTGGTAGGCAGCATTCCCAATAGAGAAGATAATAATTATTTTGAATGTAAACTGGAAAGAAGCTTGTACTGCCTTATACTTGTTATGGTTTGAGTTCAGGGGAAAGAATGTAGCCCATTCAAGTTTATTTTCACAAATTATAAAGACAAAAAAAATTGAATGTTTAGTGCACAACATATGCTGTTATAAAAGTTTCCAAAGAAAATGTCTGAGCTCAATATTCAAATGATTTCAATAAATTCTACTCCAAATTTCTATTTCTTCCAGTTCAGAAGATTCCATTTCAATATACATTAATAAATGCCTCAATTGGCCCACTATTTCAAGTTATGTCAGTTCCAGCTATGTCCCACACTGCTTTCTCGCCATTCCCTGAAGAACTACCTTACCACCATATTATCAACAAGAAAAAATCCACCACTTAAGTATAGGGGAGTTTTGGTTGAGTCACAACACAATTATTCACAAAACAAAAAAATAGATATGTTTGTCAGGTCCCCAAGTTAGGAAACAGGGACAATTTATGTCTGAAAACTACTTAGGGGAAGTGTTGTGGTAGAAACACTTCAAGAACAATTGGGAACCAGAAGAAGGATATTTGGCAAAATCAGTTAACCATAGGATTCCTTTTTTAAATTTTTTCACTTAATAATATTTCATTTTTTCCAATTACACATAAACATGGATTTCTTTCCTAACTCGATATTTCATTTTCCAGTTAAATGTTATAGAATTTTTCAACATTCATCCACTTGCATATTTATAAATTATATGTCTTTCTACCACCTTCCATTATACCCAGGGCCCCTCAGAAGCAAACAATCTGGTAAAAATTGTACATGTACATTTGTGTTTAACACTTTTACAAATTAGTCATTTTTGTGTATGAGGAATCATGATTAATGGAAAAGGAAAAAGAATCATGGGATAGGAAGGAAAGTAAAAAACAAGTTTTAAAAAAAGTGAATATAGCATGCTCTCACTTTATGTGGTAGTTTTTTGTTTGTTTGTTTTCTTTTTCCTCTGTATGTTGATGGCATTGTCTGTAACAGGTCTCCCAGATTGTCCTAGATCTCTGAACAGCTGAGAAGAGCTGCATTCATCATATTAGAGTAACACAAAATATTATTGTTAATGTGTACGATGTTGTCTTGGTTCTGCTCCCTTCACTCAGAACCAATACTTGAAATTTCTTCCATGCTTCCCTAAAGTCTGACCATTCATGGTTTCTTATATAATAATATTCTTTAACTTTCATATATCATGACAAGTTCAGCCATTTTTCAGTTAAAGGATAGCCGTCAGTTTTCAATTCTTTACTGCTATAAAAAAGAGCTGCTTTAAATATTTTTCAACATGTGGAACTTTTCCCATTTTTTTATGATTTCATATGAATATAGGCCTAGTATTAGTATTGCTGGGTCAAAGGTTATGATCAGCTTTATTGCTCTTTGGGCATAGTTCCAGATGGCTCTCCAGAATAGCTGGATTGGTTTAGAACTTCACCAAGAGTGTATAAACATCCCAGTCTTCCTACAGCCTCTCCAACAATGATCATATTTCCTTTTTCTCATCTTAGGCAATCAGATAGAAATTACAACTTAAACCCATAAAAAAGAAAATAAAAAATGAATAAAAATATTGGATAGGAGCATAACCAAAACCAGTATGATAGTCCATGGAAACTCTCAACAATTTTTCTTGCTCAACATGTGGCTATTATGATTGTGACAATGTTGACTAGATATGATATGAAATGATAATGTTAGGCCTTCATTCTGGAAGAAAACCATGGCATCAGAAAGACGTTGTCATGACTTATATATGAATTGGATGTGAGTGAGTAGAATGCTGTGCAAAGTCAACAACCTCAAGATCTCCTCAAGAGCCATCTGGACCCAGTAGCCAGATATAAATAAAGATTATTGGAGATGACCCTGGATTTGAGGCCTGCCAGTTTAAGTGACTTGCCCAAGGTCATAGAGTTAGTAAGTGTCTGAGGCTATTTTTGAACTCAGGACCACCTGAGTTCAGGGCTGGCACTCTTTCCCTGCACCATCTAGGAAACTAGGAAGATAATCAAGAAATCTAAAAGTTGAGAAGGTCCAGGAGATATGATTATATCTCAAATTTTCAGAAAAATATAATGGATTTTTAGGACTAGAGCTCTGTAAGAAAATTTCTTCTTGTTACCTTTGTTGAAGGACTATATGTGATTTGATTCCGTTTTTGAAATGTTTCCTTACTGCCTCATTCTTTGTAAAAGAATTACATAAGGGGTGGCTAGGTTGCACAGTGGATAGAGCACAAACCCTGGAGTCATTAGTACCTGAGTTCAAATCCAGTTTCAGGCAATTAATAATTACCTAGCTGTGTGGCCTTAGGCAAGCCACTTAACCCCATTTGCCTTGCAAAAACCTAAAAAAAGAATTACATTAATTTACACCTAATTTTTATTTTTTTGTCTAATTTATCTATTTTTTCAATTTCATGTAAACAACATTTGTTAACATTATAAAATTTTGAATCCCAAATTTTCTCTTTCCCCTTCCTCTGACTGAGAAAACAAGCAAGTTGATATAGGTAATATTTACAAAGTCATATAAATCATTTTCACAATATGTGGTATATGAAACTACTGATTAAAAATCAAGAATAACAAAGACATTTTAAAAGTGTGCTTTAAGGTGGATAAAGCACTGGCCCAGGAGTACCTGGGTTCAAATTCGGTCGCAGACACTGAATAATTACCTAGCTGTGTGGACTTGGGCAAGCCACATTTGCCTTGCAAAATCCTAAGGAAAAAAAAGTGTGCTTTAATTTGCATTTAGACTCCATCAGTTCTTTCTCTGGGATTGGAGAGTATTTTTCGACATAAGTCTTCAGAACTTTCTTGGACTGTGGAGAATGACACAGTCATTCACAATGGATCATTGCACAATATAGCTGTTACTCTATACAGTGTCCTCCTTCACTCATGTAAACCTTCCCAAGGATTCTGTATGGATCCTGCCTCTCATTACTTAGAGCACAATAGTATTCCTTCACCATCATATACTAACTACTACTTGTTCAGCTATTCCTAGTTGATAGGCATCCCCTCAATTTCCAATTTCCAGTCACCGAAAAAGAGCTGCTAAAATGTTTTCATACCTACATGTCTTTTCCCTTTTTCTTTAATCTCTTTGGGTTACAGACTTAGTAGTGTTATTGCTGAGTCAAGGGGTTTGTACAGTTTGATACCTCTTGGGTTTAGTTCAACATTGCTATCCATAAATTTGTATCAGTTCAAAGCTCCACCAATAGTTCATTCATGTTCCAATTTCCCCACAATCCCTTAAAACACCTGTAATATTAGGCAATGTGATAGCTGTCAGATAGTCCTCAGAGTTGTTTTAATTTGCAATTCTTTAATCAATTGTAATTTAAATCATTTTCTTTCATATGGCTTTCTAGAGAGAACTTTGATTTCTTCTGAAAATTGCTGCCTCATATCCTTTGATCACTTATCAATTGGGAAGTGATTCATATTTTTAAATATTGACTAATTTCTCTACAGTTTTTAAAAATGAGTCCTTTTTCAGAAAAACTTACCATAAAATTTCCTTCTCATCTTGGTTACATTCAAAACTATCTGTTTTTATATCCCATAATGCCTTCTATTTCATGTGTATTCATAAATTCTTCCCTTAGTCAAAAATCTGACCAGTAATTTATTCCGTGTTTCCCTAATTTGCTTTTATTACCACCCTTCATGTGTAAATCATGTACTCATTTTAAATATATTTCAGTATACAATTTAAGTTGTTGGTCTATATTGAATTATTGCCAAACTGCTTTCCAGTTTTCTGAGGAATTTTTGTTTGAGACTGATTTCTTGTGTCCCAAAATTTTGGATATTTGGGTTGTCCAAAACTAGATTATCATGGTTATTTACTGGTGTGTATTATATACCCAATCCAGTCTACTGACCCGCCACTCAGTTTCTTAACCAGGACCAGATGGTTTTGATGACTACCATTTTGTAATGTAGTTTGACTCTTTTTCATTGCTTTAATTTGCTGGACTTTTTATTCTTTCAGATGAATGATGTTCTCACTTTTTCTAGCTCCCTTTTAGGTATAACTTGCTCTTGCATTCTGGTGTGATTTATAGCAAAATGCAGGATATAATTCAACTACTCAAGAATTTTGCCCACTTGTTGATCACTGGACATGTATGCCATTTCATTGAGAGTAATCATAGTGAATTTGATGTTTGTACATAGGTTTGGTCTGGCCTTATATTCCCACAACTATTCTAGGCCAATCCTCCCCTTACTTTTCTAGGTTCCTACCTAGTGGACATGAAGATATTTTAGTGTCATTCTAGGGGCCTGAGCCTCATTACAAATGTTGTTCTGTTAGCTGACAATGATCATTACCCAAGTTCCATTGGTCAAATTAAGACCAAGGAGACTTTACACAGGATATTTCCATGGAAGATATAGCAAACACAAAAGGACCAATAGTGCGGAATACCTAAAATAGGAACTTATTCTCTTCTATAAGACCTTAGTCCCAGGGGACAGTGGACTCAATGCTACCACAGTTTCTTTTGTTGTTTTGTTTTGTTATTTTTGGTTTTTTCTTCTTTTTTAAATTAAAGATATTATTTGAATTTTACAATCCCCCCAATTTTACTTCTCTTCCCCCCACATGAAAAGCAATCTGTCAGTCTTTACTTTGTTTCCATGTTGTACATTGAACCAAATTGAGTGTGATGAGAGAAATCATATCCTTAAGGAAGAAACTTAAAGTATAAGAGATAGCAAGATCAGACTTTAAGATATCTGTTTTTTTGTTTAAATTAAAGGGAATAGTCCTTGAACTTTGTTCATACTCCATGGCTCTTTATCTGGATACAGATGGTATTCTCCTTCGCAGACAGTCCAAAATTGTCCCTGGTTGTTGCACTGATGGAATGAACAAGTCCTTCAAGGTTGAACATCACTCCCATGTTGCTGTTAGGGTGTACAGTGTTTTTCTGGTCCTGCTCATCTCAGTCAGCATCACTTCATGCAAATCCCTCCAGGCTTCCCTGAAATCCCATCCCTCCAGGCTTCCCTGAATTCCCATCCCTCTTGGTTTCTAATAGAACAATAGTGTTCCATGACATACATATACCATAACTTGCTAAGCCATAACCCAACTGAAGGACATTTACTTGATTTCCAGTTCTTTGCCACCACAAACAGGGCTGCTATAAATATTTTTGTTCAAGTAATGTTTTTACCCTTTTTCCTCATCTCTTCAGGGTATAGACCCAGTAGTGGTATTGCTGGGTCAAAGGGTATGTACATTTTTGTTGCCCTTTGGGCATAGTTCCAAATAGCTCTCCAGAACTGTTGGATGAGTTCACAATTCCACCAACAGTGTAATAGTGTCCCAGATTTCCCACAACCCTTCCAACATTTATCATTGTCCTTTCTGGTCATATTGGCCAGTCTGAGAGCTATGAGGTGGTACCTCAGAAATACTTTAATTTGCATTTCTCTAATGAGTAATGAGTTACAGCACAGACTTACCACAGTTTCTACATAGCATTCTTCCCCACCATGTTCTCATTCAAATGTGGTAAAGCAACTGGATGGATCTGAAGTTTAAATATTACTAGGCTTTGTCCTGAAGGTCCCTTCCTCAGAACCAGGATGCTAGACTCACTACTTCATTCCTGTATCTCCACCTGGTTTGCTCTCTTGACCCCTTCCTCATCCCCTAAAATGTTTCTATGAGAAACGGGTGAGTTTCATTAAAGTGCACAAGAATTTTAAGAGACCCTGGAGCTGCTGTGGTGATGAATAGGACAGTATTTGAGCAATAACTTGAGCTCTTTTCCTTTTGGTTGGGGAGCAATGTGAGAATTCTATCTGGGAGGATTAGTCATTTGCATCCCTTCCACCCAGCACAAACGATATCATTGATCAGTCAGTTCTTCACCTCTCTCCCTAGGTGGGAAAGCCTGTATTAACTCAAATGTTTTCCTGTTTCATCCAAATGATTTCTATTTCTATTCAATGAACATTGCCATGTGGCATCAGTTAAAATGTGGTTGATCATAGCAATTTCCAGTTCACAACTGTTTCATTATTGGGAATTGAGAGGCAGTGACAGGTTACCCAGAAAATATGACAGATGAAAAATATTTTTGAAAATTATCAGCAGGGCAGCTAGGTGTTTCAGTGAATAGAGTACTGGCCCTGGAATCAGAACAACCTGAGTTCAAATCTAGCCTCAGATACTTAATAATTGCTTAGTTGTGTGACCTTGGGCAAGTCACTTAACCCCATTGGCTAGCAAAATCCAAAAAACAGGGGAAAAAAGAAAAATATCAGGATCTTCATGCCTTTAAAACTCTGAGATCAATTAAGAGGATCAAATTAACTTTTCTTTCATAATGTTGAAAGTGATGCAAAAGCATGAATCTAATTGTTGTCCTTAGGCAAATGGTGAGTCCAATAACTATTACACAGTACGGGTATATTGTCCTTCCCTTTTTGTTCTTGTGCAAAGACCCCCTCCAAAACTGGACCCAAGATGGGGTGCTGAAGTGAAAGTCTCATTTGGTGCTAGGAAGAGAGGAGTAGCTTGAAAATACTGTCATTGTTCACCCTAGAAAGGTGAGGATGAGACAGAGATGAATTATTAATTCTAATCCTTTGTCTCTTGTTTCAGTCTAGCATAATCATTTCACCTTCCACATATAACTCCTCCTAGAAATTCTACTTCACATTTTCTTTGTTTCCTTAATAGTGACAGCCACAGTTTTCATCTCCAGTGGTCATTCTACCAGGCCGAATTTCATTAGACTGAGATAGGCAGGTTTCTCAAATGCAGAGATGGTTTTTTGGCAGCACCATCTTTTAAGACTTTATGGCAGGGGGTAGCTAGGTGGTGCAATAACCTGGAGCAACAACCCTGGAGTAAGGAGTACCTGAGTTCAAATTCAGACTCAGACACTTAATAATTACCTAGCTGTGTGACCTTGGGCAAGTAACTTAACCCTATTGCCTTACTAAAAAAAAATGAAGACTTTACAGCATAAGAGAACTTTGGAAAACTTGTGTTCTAGTGACTCATTCTTTGAGAACTCACAAAGCCACCATAATAGAATAAAGAATTAGAGAAAAAGAATGAAGAATTCCCCCATTGCTATTCATTCTTAAAGAGAATTAATGACACCAAAAGAATGTCTTGAATTTTACTTGAATTGGATTTAAGTGAAGAAGAACTGCATAAAGTTCAACCTCATTATCTCCTCCAGCATCTAACAAAGACTAGTGATAAGACAAAAGTCAAAACTGGTCCAGGATGCAATGGATGACGATTGTTCTAAATTAAGATCTTTCAATATTTCCCAAATCACAATGTTATGGCATTCGTCATACAGTTCATAGATGGTCTGGATTGTTAGAGATTTTGTTTGATTTGTATCATTAGTACCTGGGAAAGTGATTAAGCAGTATGTGCTTATTCAATGCTTGATGACTGATTGACTCTTGTTCTCTTTGCAGGAAAAGACACAGGAAGTCACTTGCTCTTGTTGATTACTTTTTTGTTCATGACTTTGCCTGATGCAGGCTCTCCTGGTCCTATTATTTCTCCTACCTATCTGGCCTTTCTTTCTCAAGCTCCTTTGGCAGATCCTTATCGCTGTGCAACTTCCAGACCATACATATTTCCCGAGGCAGACCCTTCCTGGTTTTTATACCTTCTCAGTGTTTTCACTATCTTCCACTACCGTAGCACATCCATCCAAATCAATCCTAAATCCGTAAATTCAGTCCTGAACTTTAATAATTTTACATCGGTCCCTAAATATCCCCCAAATATTTCAAACTTAACAAATTTCAAAGAGGAAAACATCTTACCCTCAACCATCAATCTAAAATGAATTACCTACCTAACTTTTTTTGCTGTTGAAAGTCCCACTAACCTTCCAAGAAATGTAATTTAACAATCCTGAAATCAGTCCTTACTATTTTCTCCATCTTGCATTTACTAACCAGTTAGCTGCCAAATATGACTACTTCTACATCTACATCTACATCAGCATCTACAACATATATCTCATACCCTGAAATATGTCCCTTGAAATAGCCTTTGCCTTCACTTAGGTTTTCTTCTCTTCTCACTTAGACTATTGTCAAAGTTGTTTTAAATTTGAAGTACAGTCTTTCCTTCCACTTGAACAATCCTCTAAAACCCTACAAGAATAATCTTCCTAAAGCACAGGGCTAATCATTTCACTTTGTTACTCAGGTCTTGAACAAAACCCTTATTTCCTTGAAGTCAAAATAACAACCACTTACCTTGTTATTTAAAGTCTTGCAAGATCTGAATCCAGTTCCTTTCTTCAGACTAATTTCATTGCGCTGTCAGATATGTATTCTATTTTCAAGCCTAGCTGGTCTAGTATCTATTTTCCAGAATCAAAATTTTATACCCTTCTCTGTCTCAGAACAGGTCCTCCTCCATGCTGCAAATGCCCTACCTCATCTCTGCTTCTTAGAATTTCAAGCTTCCTTCAGCTAATGGCTTACCAGTTCAATATATCTGTTTTCCAAAGCATTTTTCCACCTCAAACTTATCACATAGTCACTTATTTACATCAAATTTTTATCTCTTCCTCACAAATAGAATGTAAAGTACCCAAGATTAAGGTCTCTTTTGTGTTTTCTTTCACTCCTCAGTGCCTTAGACAAGGCTTTGTGATTATTGTCCTTAGAAAAGTATTAGTTAAATGGAGGGCACCAACACACATTTGTAAACTTTAAGTTTCATTTCAATTGGCAACATAATCAAAATATGCATATAAGAAGAATTCTAATAGCTAAAAAACCACAATTTAAATGTCATAAATTAGTTTCTTCCCCCAATTTTTTTGGGGGGAAATTATGGCTATTCTCATTTTGTAGATGAAGTAATTGAGGATCACAAAGGTAAAGTCAACCACAATTACAGTCATAGTCAGTTAAACTAAGATACAGAATGCAAACCCAGTTCGACTGGGTTTCAAGTTCAATTTTCCTTCTTCTACATCAACCAAGGAATATTTTACTGAAATTCCTCCTGCTAAAGCCTCAGGGTGAGACATAAAAAAGTAATATATGAAACAATTATACCTATTGATACAGAAAGAGCTTTCCTTAAGTAAGGTATTGTTACCTAATCATGTAGGATCATATGCTCATTGTTTGTAGTGATGTTTCAGGATGTTTGATATGATAGGGTAGATCAGAAGTATGTACTAACATATTTTAATAATGTTTCACACAGACAACTCACTTGAAAAGCTTTGACTTCATATGGTGCAACATGGAACCAGGTAAATGAAGGCCCAAAGCAGGAATGAATCTTACTTATTAAGGCAGAGTAGTAGGGTGACTCAAGCCCTATATAAAACTGAAATCCATCAAAGCTTGGCAAATTAAGAATAGATGAGCCCTGCTCACATGAGCTGGATACTTCTTTTAGAGTAAACCCAAGAATAGCAGTGGTACCTATTGATGCAAGTAGTTGATGATTTTAGATTCTGAGCAACTAGTTATGAATTAGTGAAGAAATGTTGGTGTTAAATTTTGTAGCATTTGGGATATAATCCCTTGACTGCCTTAAGAAGAACTACAGTTGACATTATCAAAATGCCATTTGAAATCCACTGAGATTGATACAATTGCTTAAACACAGATGATTTATTTGAGAAGTTCCCTAAATTCTCAGAGGGTATCATTCATTATTTTGTTGCCTATGTTCATCTGGAGTTTTTTAAAAGTGAAATAACTGTATAGCCATTTGACCAAACCAATAAGTATGAGCTACTATGAAAGCTCTCAAAACTCAAGATGTGTCAACTGGCATTCATTGTGACAATGTTCAGTAGGTATGAAAATTGGTTCTCATTATATCAATCTGATTAATTTTGGTTCTATTATCATTTAATGAGAAATACTAAAATAAAAAATTTTAAAGTATCACAGAAGGCCGAACTCTGAAAATCATTTCAGTTATATAAACTACCATCTGATCTTGTTTACACAAGTTTATTTATTCCAATTAACTTTGTACTTTAATTAATAATTTTTCCAGTTCTATTGATTCCAATAGTTCAATACTCTTTTAAAATACAATACAGTTCTAAGAGTTCTAAGAAACTTCTCGTTTCCATGCGGACATCAGAACTATTTTGAGAATATCTCTTCTTGAACTAAAGTTCTTCAAAGCATTTTCATTAAACGTCTGCATGCCATTTAGGAAGTAGTCCCTTCAGTGTGTAGTATTCTATCCTCACCCCAATATATATATATATATATATATATACACAAAATGTGCACAAGTGAGAGGATGAGTCTGATCACATGGTGCAACTCTTTCAAGAGAGCCTGGAGCAGTTATGGTTATGGATGGGGTGGCATTTCCTTTTTTTAAATATATTTTTATTAAAGATATTATTTGAGTTTTACAATTTTCTCCCCAATCTTACTTCCTTCCCCCCCCCACCCAAGGAAAGCAATCTGTCAGGGAGAAATCATATCCTTAAAGAAGAGACAAGAAGTCTAAGAAGTAACAAGATCAGACAATAAGATATCTGTTTTTTTCCTAAATTAAAGGAAATAGTTCTTGAACTTTGTTGAAACTCCACATTTCCTTATCTGGATACAGATGGCACTCTCCTTTACAGACAGCCCAAAATTGTTCCCGATTGTTGCACTGATGGAATGAGTGAGTCCTTCAAGTTTGATCATCACTCCCATGTTGCTGTTAGAGTATACAGTATTTTTCTGGTTCTGCTCATCTCACTCAGCATCAGTTCATGCAAATCCCTCCAGGCTTCCCTGAAATCCCATCCCTCCCTCCTGGTTTCTAATAGAACAATAGTGTTCCATGACATACATATACCACAGTTTGCTGAGCCATTCCCCAATTGAAGGACATTTACTTGATTTCCATTTCTTTTCCACCAAAAACAGGGCTTCTATAAATATTTTTATACTAGTGATATTTTTACCATTTTTCATCTCTTCAGGATATAGACCCAGTAGTGGTATTGCTGGATCAAAGGGTATGCACATTTTTGTTGCCCTTTGGGCATAGTTCCAAATAGCTCTCCAGAAAGGTTGGATGAGTTCACAGCTCCACCAACAGTATAATAGTGTCCCAGATTTCCCACAACCCTTCCAACAATGATCATTACCCTTTCTGGTCATATTGGCCAGTCTGAGAGGTGTGAGGTTGTACCTCAGAAAAGCTTTAATTTGCATTTCTATAATAATTAATGATTTAGAGGATTTTTTCATATAGCTATGGATTGGTTTGTTCTCCTCATCTGTAAATTGCCTTTGCATATCATTTGACCATTTGTCAATTGGTTAATGGCTTTTTGTTTTAAAAATATGACTCAGTTCTCTGTATATTTTAGAAATGAGTCCTTTGTCAGAATCATTAGTTGTAAAGATTGTTTCCCAATTTACTACATTTCTTTTGATTTTGGTTACAGTGGCTTTATCTGTGGAAAAGCTTTTTAATTTAATGTAATCAAAATCATCTAATTGGTTTTTGGTGATGTTCTCCAACTTTTCCTTAGTCATAAACTACTCCCCTGTCCAGGTAAAAATAGTCCTTGATCTTCTAATTTGCTTTTATTATTGTTTTTTATGTCTAAGTACTGTAACCATTTGCATCTTATCTTGGTAAAGAGTGTGAGGTGTTGGTCTAATCTAAGTTTATTCCATACTAACTTCCAATTATCCCAGCAGTTTTTATCAAAGAGGGAGTTTTTATCCCAATGGCTGGACTCTTTGGGTTTATCAAACAGCAGATTACTATAATCATCTCCTGCTTTTATACTCTATTTCTTAGCCAATACCAGTTTTGATGACTGATGCTTTATAATATAATTTTAGATCAGGGAGGGTTAAGCCAGCTTCTTTTGAACTTTTTTTCATTACGCTCCTGGCAATTCTTGACTTTATTTCTGCATATGAGTTTACTTACAATTTTTTTTCTAACTCATTACAGTAATCTTTTGGAATTTTGATTGGTAGGGCACTAAACAGATAGTGTAGTTTTGATAGAATTGTCATTTTTATTATATTAGCTCTACCTATCCATGAGCAGTTGATATTTGCCCAGTTATTTAAATCTGATTTAATTTGTGTGAGAAGTGTTTTATAATTGTTTTCAAAAAGATTCTGAGTCTGTCTTGGCAAATAGACTCCCAAGTATTTTATATTGTCTGAGGTTACTTTGAATGGGATTTCTCTTTCTAGCTCTTCCTGCTGTTTCTTGCTGAATCATATATAGAAAAGTTGAGGATTTATGGGGGTTTATTTTATAACCTGCAACTTTGCTAAAATTGCTAATTGTTTCCAGTAGTTTTTTAGATGATTTCTTGGGATTCTCTAGGTAGACCATCATGCCATCTGCGAATAGTGAGAGTTTTGTCTCTTCCTTCCCAATTCTAATTCCTTTAATTTCTTTTTCTTTTCTAATTGCTGATGCTAACATTTCTAATGCAATATTGAATAGTAGTGGTGATAATGGGCACCCTTGTTTAACCCCTGATCTTATTGGGAATGCCTCTAGCCTCTCCCCATTGAGTATAATGCTTGTTGATGGTTTCATATAGATACTGCTAATTATTTTAAGGAACAGTCCATTTATTCCTATACTCTCTAGTGTTTTTAATAGGAATGGATGCTGTATTTTGTCAAAAGCTTTTTCAGCATCTATTGATATGATCATATGGTTTCTGATAGGATTGTTATTGATATAATTGAGTATACTAACAGTTTTCCTAATATTGAACCAACCCTGCATTCCTGGAATAAATCCTACTTGATCATAATGTTTTATCCTAGTGATGACTTGTTGTAGTCATTTTGCTAAGATTTTATTTAGGATTTTTGCATCTATATTCATCAGGGAAATAGGTCTATAATTTTCTTTCTCTATTTTAACTCTTCCTGGTTTAGGTAACAGTACCATATTGGTTTCATAGAAAGAGTTAGGCAGAGTTCCATCTTTCCCTATTTTTCCAAAGAGTTTATATAGGATTGGAACCAATTGTTCCTTAAATGTTTGGTAGAATTCACTTGTGAATCCATCAGGCCCTGGAGATTTTTTTTAGGGAGTTCAATAATGGCTTGTTGTATTTCTTTTTCTGAGATAAGGTTTTTCAGGTATTTAATCTCTTCTTCATTTAACCTGGGCAACTTATATTTTTGTAAATATTCATCCATTTCACTTAGATTATCAAATTTATTGGCATAAAGTTGGGCAAAATAATTTTGAATTATTACTTTAATTTCCTCCTCATTGGTGGTGAGTTCACCTTTTTCATTTATAATACTAGCAATTTGGTTTTCTTCTCTCTTTTTTTTAATCAAATTGACCAGAGCTTTATCAATTTTATTGTTTTTTTCATAATACAAACTTTTGGTTTTAGTTATTAATTCAATAGTTTTTTTGCTTTCAATTTTATTAATTTCTCCTTTAATTTTTAAAATTTCAAATTTGGTATTTGATTGGGGATTTTTGATTTGTTCTTTCTCTAATTTTTTTAGTAGCATGTTTAGTTCATTGATTTCCTCTTTCTCCAATTTATTCATATAAACATTTAGAGCTATAATATATCCCCTGAGAGTTGCTTTGAATGAATCCCATAGGTTTTGGTATGTTGTTTCATTATCATTCTCTAGGATAAAATGGTTAATTCTTTCTATAATTTGTTTTTTGGTTCACTCATTTTTTAAGATGAAGTTATTCAGTTTCCAATTTGCTCTGGGTCTATATCTCCTTGGCCCAGTATTGCATATGACTTTTATTGCATTGTGATCTGAGAAAGATGTATTCACTATTTCTGCCTTTCTGCAGTTGATCATTAGGTTTTTATGTCCTAGTACTTGGTCAATTTTTGTATAAGTTCCATGTACTGCCCAGAAAAAGGTATATTCCTTCCTATCCCCATTCAGTTTCCTCCATAAGTCTACCATATCTAATTTTTGTAACAACCTATTTACCTCCCTAATTTCTTTCTTGTTTGTTTTATGATTTGATTTATCTAGATCTGATAGTGGGAGGTTTAGGTCTCCTACTAATAGAGCTTTGCTGTCTGTGTCTTCCTGTAATTCTTTCAGCTTCTCCTGTAAGAATTTGGGTGCTGTCCCAGTGGGTGCATATATATTCAATATTGAAATGACTTTATTGTCTATGGTACCTTTTAGGAGGATAAAGTTTCCTTCCTTATCTCTTTTAATGCTATCTATTTTTGCTGCTGCTTTGTCTGAGATAAGGATTGCTACCCCTGCTTTTTTTACTTCAGCTGAAGCAAAATATATTTTGGTCTAACCTTTTACCTTTACTCTATATGTATCTCTCTGCTTCAAATGAGTTTCTTGTAAGCAGCCTATTGTAGGATTCTGGTTTTAATCCACTCTGCTATTTGCTTATGTTTTAAGGGAGAGTTCATCCCATTCACTTTGAAGGTTATGATTACTAATTATTTATTGCCCTCTGTGCTATCTTCCCTCTGTTTGTATTTTTCCCCTTTTCCCCCCTTTTATCCATATTACCCATTATTTTGTTTTTGAATACCACCCCCTTCAGTGGGTTTGCCTTCCTATATCACAACCTCCCCTTTCTTTCCCCTTTCCCTGTTCCCTTCCCTTCCTTTTCTTATTTCCCCTTATTTCCTCCACTCCCCTTCCCTTTCTCTGTCCCCCCTCCCCTTTTCCCCTTTTACTTCTTGAAAGGTTAGATGTTTCATAAGTTAACTTAGTATGTGTAGGTTGACTTTAAGCCAAGTGTGATGAGAAGAAGATTCAGGTGTTTCTCCTCTACTCCCTCCTTCCCCTTTATTACCATAGGTTTTTTTGTACCTCTTAGTGTGAGATTTGTCCCATTCAATCCCTTCCCTCCTCTGGTCTCTTTCCTGTCCCCCTTTTTAGGGAGGTAGTGTATTTTTTTTAGATCATTCTATCTAAATCATAGAAAATTCTGAGTGTCTGTCCCTTCTAGTTCAGTATATTCTGTTGAATAGAGTCAAAATTCCTGAGAGTTATTAGAGTCTTTCTCCCCAGTGGAGTTAAAGCCAGTTACATCCCATTGGATATCAGTCTCATGGATAGGTCATGGATGTCCATCATTTCTGGCTAGGTATATTCTCTCTGTTAGAGTTACATTTCTCAGGATTTATGAGAGTCTCTACCCCCCCACCCCATGCTGGGATATAGCCAGTTTCAACTTGCTGGATTGCATTTTTTTCCTTTTACTGCCCCTCCCCTTTTAATTTTTTTTACCTTTTCATGTGTCTCTTGAACCTCCTGTTTCATGCCCAAATTTTCTGTTTAGTTCTGGTCTTTTCATCAGAAATTTTTGGAATTCTCCCATTTTGTTAAATTTCCATCTTTTTCCCAGGAAGAGAAGGCTCAGCTTTGCAGGAAAGTAGATTCTTGGCTGCATTCCAAGCTCCCATGCTCTTTGAAATATCTCGTTCCAGGCCCTTCGATCCCTTAAAGTTGATGCAGCCAGGTCCTGCGTGATCCTTACTGTGGCTCCTTGATATTTAAATTGTTTCTTTCTGGCTGCTTGCAGGATTTTCTCTTTTATCTGATAGTTCTGCAGTTTGGCCACAACATTCCTTGGTGTTTTCATTTTAGGATCTTTTTCTGGTGGGGATTGATGTACTCTTTCAATAACTACTTTGCCCTCCGATTCCAGGATATCAGGGCAGTTTTCAATCACTAGATTCTGTAATATTAAGTCCAGGCTTTTTTTCCTCTTAAAAGTTTTCAGGAAGTCCTATAATTTTCAGGTTGCCCCTCCTCAATCTATTCTCGAGGTCAGTGGTTTTGTTGATGAGGTATTTTACATTTGCTTCTATTTTTTCTCTTTTTTGATTTTGTTTAACTGACTCTTGCTGTCTCATGGAGTCATTAGTTTCTGTAGACTCCATTCTTTTTTGGGGGGAGGAGTTTTCTTCGGTAACCTTTTGCAACTCCTTTTCTAATTGGTCAATTCTACTTTTGAAAGAGCTTTCCATTTGACCAATTGAGGTTTTGAGAGAAATAATTTCTTTTTGCATTTGCCCATTTGAAGATTTGAGAGATTTGTTTCATGGTTGCAAGGTATAAATTGTCTCCCCCAAATTTTCTAGTTGATTTTTAAACTCCTTCCTTATTTCTTCAAGGAAGTCTTTCTGTGCTGAAGACCAGATTACATCCTCCTCAGAGGTTCCACGTCTCTCTGAGTTAGTGTCTTTCCCTTCCAAGAATTTTTCTATGGATCCACCTTTCTGCTGACCCTTCTTCATTTTTCTGAGACCTGAGTTTTGGAGGGGCTGGTTCACAGGGCCTTGGGATCGCTAAAGGCTTTACTTACTGAGTATGGTTTGACTGGCTGGCCAGTAGGAGGTGCTGGTTGCTTTCTCTGGAGTGTTTGTGACTTTGGTTGAGACCCTCTCCTTTTCCTTGAAGGGAGGAGTTGGAGGTATTGAATTCTTTTGCCTTCAATCAATGGTGGGCTTTACCCTGGCCTGAGGTCATTCCTCAGCTGGGCTGGTTCTTCTGCTCACACACCTGGGCCTGAGGCAGAAGTAGTTTGCATTTGTTTGTTAGGGGAAAAGTCTGAGTTGCAATGGGACTCAGACCAGAGGAACCCAGGGATGGTGTCCGCTGCTCCCTTGCTCCAGAATTCTCCCCACAGCCCTGTCCGGGACTCCAGGGGGACAGCTCCAACACCAGCACCTCTGCTCCCCTGCAGACTCATGCCTCCGTGGTCCAGCCCCACCTCTGATCCAGCAGGTCCGGATCTCTGGCCTTCTGACTCCCGGTTCCAATTCAGCTGCTAGTCTGGTTGATGGGGGCTGATCTTCCCTCTGGGCCCAGACTCACCCGCCTGAATTCAGCCACAGCTCCTGCTAGAGACAAATCCCGAGGTAGATGCTCTTTCTTCTGGCTTTTCTTTATGGTTTTTTTTTTTAGTTGGATTTCTTTTAAGAGGTTTGTTTCATGTGGTAGATGGGGAAGAGATCGGGAGGCTTTAGAACTGTGCCTGTCTTCTCTCCGCCATCTTGGCCAAAAGTCCCATATGCTCATATTAACAGGGGAAAAGGAAGGGTACCAAAAAGAGCAATCATTGGTCACATATCTATATTCAGCTCTCATTACCCAAGGTGAAAAGCTGGTGTGTTGATCAGGATGTATATGTATTATTAAATACCTAGATTTTATGCTTCCAACATTGTACTTCTCATTTATACAAATTTATTCTTCATCATGACACATGAATTTTTCATATGAATTATTTGACCAATGAGAATGAAAAAAGAATGATCTTAATGTGACATTTATTAAATCAATTCTATTTTTGTTCCAGATAACTCATTGTTAGAATGACTCCTTTCTGCCCAGCCTTACCAAAATGAATTCATAGACTTCTTTTTTATAATTATGAACCAGGGAAATGACTTTTAATCCTTGCATGGGTTATATATTTGATATTTTTGTCATATTAATGTTGGAATAGTACATTACCTCCATTATCTCATTTGATTCCATATCCCCTGTGAGCTAGATATGATCATTATTCTTTCCACTTTATGGATAAGGAAACTGAGGGAGGTTAACAGGGAAGGTTACCCCGAGGCCAACTGAACCTGTCTTCTTGAGTTGCTATATTTTCCAAAGTTAAATTCTTAGTGTGTCCTTGAGAGTAGAATAAGCCAGAAGACGGGTATGTGGTGTCATATGTGTTCCAGGCTAAGAGCTATGAAGGGTTAACACAGAAATAGTTATGTACTTTAACGAGCAAGATGTACTTCAGAGCTTAGATAAGGGAGTAGCTGCATGTCTGAGCTAACAAGATGTATTCCCGGGCTCAGATAAGAAAGCACATTCTGAGAAAATACCTTCTGCAGCGTTCTCAAAACATTCTGCACTCAGTTTCTCATAACACCGTTTGGTTCTCACACCATTCTGTATTCTATTTCTGAAAACATTGTTTGGTTCTCTAAACATTCACCTAAGACATACAAAAGGAAATGCATGTGAAAAAAATGCTTGCTAAAACACTTATGTAAGTGGTTACATAAATGAAAAGTTTAAAAGTATGTATCCTGTAATCAATAAATGAACCAGCCTATGCATCATATTGGTGTTGGCACTGAGTTCCCTCCTATTGGATTCAACATCTGGTGACCCCAACCTGATGTAAGTGAGTCGAATGGGGAGAAGACATCCCCGAACGAGTCGGTAGGGAAGTGCTACCGCTCCCTCGCTAGGTCACTCAAAGAAAAGAAGACTTGGCCAAGGCTGACCGGTGAGTCAGGAATTTGGGGATGGGAATGGCTGCATCAGCCACGGAGCACACCGTGCTCAATACCTTAGAGGATTTATCAAAAAAATATGACCTGCCTGTTAAGAGGCCAGAAATTTCCTGGGTATTACACTGGGGAAGAGATAAGGGCATAATTACTAAGACTGACGAACTCTTCTCCTTGGAAAAATGGGATGAGCTGGGAAAAAGCTTATGGGAAGTACAAACTAAGAACAAGAAAGCCCAGAGACTGGCAGAACCATATGGCACGCTTTGTAAAATTATGCAAAGAGTCCATGGGGAAGTTCAGGTCACGGCTGCCATGTCATCGGTCTTTGAGGGATATAAGAAACCCATAAATGATCCCCCTGATCCCCATGGTCATGATAAAGGACCTGATCCCCCCTGTGATGACGATGGATCTTTGTGGGCCTGTCCTACTGTGACTGATGCTGAGAGAATAGCTCTTGGAGGCAGTTCGGATGATATGCCTCCAATGCTAGGAAAAGACTTACTTAACCCTCTCCTGCTTCCTCCCCCTTTTGGGGGAGAGACTCTTTGTGCAGCACCCAGTGCTCCTGCTTTAGATACACCTATGGAAATAGATCCAGCCTCCAGTTCCCTTGCCCTCTGATGAGGAGGAGGTGACTAATACAAACCCTTATGCTGAAATATTGGAAGAATTGTGCCGTATTGATGAGCCCTCCTCCAAAAAAGAAAGGAGGGAGGCATATGATAAGGCTATTAAGGCAGTTAAAAACGGACTTGCAGCACTGGAGGGAAAGCAAAAGGCTGCACAAAGTGCAGAGGGAGATGTGTCTAATAGACCAGTAGAATACAAGTCTGTTACAGATGTTGAACAGGATCCCCAGATCCTGAATGATAAGAGGCTAGCCTGGGATGGTATCAGGCAAGGAATCATTTCTATGGAAGAGGCAAAGAATTGGCTGGAGTCAAAATATGGTATTTTTGGAAGGTGGACCACAGAAGAAAAAAGAATAATGGGAATAGCTTCAGAGGCTGAGAGTAAAGGCTTAGACTATTGCAGAAAGGAAGATTTAAGACACACAAAAGACAAGATGAAAGGATGGTTTCCAGAGAAAAAGGAACCACCCCCTCAAGGGGATCCCTCTTATGACTTTTCTAAACAGTGGCGTGCTGTGTTAGAAAATGCCACCTTAATGGGGGATCTATCCATTGCCCCGGTGTCTTATCCAGTAATAGTGAGGAATGGCAATCAGAGGCAATGGGAACTGCTGGACTGGAAGCTTGTGGCTGGTATACAGAAATCTGTACTGTAGTATGTATCAAAAAAGAAGCTTGTACAGAACCAGGTTTCTGCCCTCCTCACTCACTCACAATTTGTGCTGACGGATACTAAAACCTTGATGGAGCTCATTTTAACACCCACAGAATATATGCTATTTCTTGCAAAGTGGCAAGAACGTTTGGAAATGAAACAAGTTGAAAATTTGCAATTGCCAAATGGGGACCCCCTGCAGCTAGCTACTATTGATATGCTTACTGGACGGGGCCCTTTGCTGACCCCCAAACACCGGCTGGTCTGCATGAAAGAATTTTGCAGCAATCACAGAAATGTGCTCTGGCCGCTTTTCAAGCACTCCCACAATTAGGCTCCCCCTCTTTGCCATATACAAAAGTACTTCAAAAGCCAGATGAACTGTTCATGCAGTTCGTAGACTGGCTAAAGGAAGCTGTTGATCTTGCCCCTAACATTCCCCCTGAAATGAAAGCTTTGATGATTAAGGAACTTTCATTGCAAAATGCCAATACAAACTGTAAAATACTTATTGCTCTCCTCTGCAACTTTAGTGCAGATGATAGAAGCCTGTTCTGGGGAGAGACTTCTCTGGGAAGAGGAGAAAGCGAACGTACATGGTGCTGCTCTCTCCCGGCTTTACAGCAGCAGAGGGGGAATGGACAGAATGACGGAGTTTGCTATAACTGCAATCAAAAAAGGACATCTGGGAAGGAACTGCCCTAAAAGGCGAGGGGGACCCCCGAGAAATGGTGACGGTCCAGGACTGTTTGCTGGCACATGCAACAAGTGTGAAAAGATTGGACACAAAGGGTCTATGTGCCGTTCAAAGTTCCACAAGGATGGCAGCCCCCTCAATCAGGAGGGAAATGGCCATCCTCGCGGACCTGTGGGTGTGGGCAACAAATACCCACTGGCACTGGCTGCCTCAAGGACCTCCGCTCAGCCACAAGAGGATCAGCTGGAATCGACCTGGCAGTGACCGAGGACGTCATCATAAACTCCTCAGAGCTACAGTTCATACCTATGGGGGTGAGAGGTCCCTTAGGTAATGGACTTGCAGCATTGTTGATAGGGAGATCTTCTGCATCAAAAATGGGAATTTTTGTGCTACCTGGTTACATTGATGCTGATTATACTGGGGAAATCTTGATAATGCTACATGTCTTTGCTCCCCCTGTCTCCATCAAGGTGGGGACTAAGATTGCTCAATTGATTCCTTTTGTTCCCTGCGTACCATCCCCCGGGGGAGGCAAGAGAACTGGCGATTTTGGCTCCACTACACTGCTTACTGTGGCTTTTGCAGAAAAAATGACCGTTGCCCAACCTACCCGGCAAGTAGACTTTGTAGGAAGGATGGCACCTCAATAACATCCAGGGCTTTGTTAGACTCCGGGTCTGATGCTACTATCATACCTGATCATACATGGCCACCTCATTGGCCCACCCACCAGGTAGCTGCGGTGCAAGGGATAGGGGGGAACGACATCCCCACAAACCACCTGCCAGTCTATAGATTTGATCGAGGTGCACGATGGGGAAGGGCATGTTGCTCTTGTTTGCCCGTGTGTGTTGTCAACCTCTCTCTGCTTACTGGGGAGGGACACCCTGGCACAGTAGGGTGCATATCTTGCCACGGCACCCCCTTTCCCCTAGCGGCCTCTGCTATCTCCGGCTCCCGGCCCACATTGAAATTGACTTGGAAAACTCAGATTCCCGTATGGGTCGAGCAGTGGCCGCTTCCCCAAGAGAAGCTGGAAGCTTTACAACAATTGGTTCAGGAACAAGTGGGAGCGGGGCACATACGCCCCTCTACCATCCCTTGGAACACCCCGGTGTTCTGCATCCATAAAAAATCTGGTAAATGGAGACTCTTACAAGATTTTAGAGCAGTGAAAAATGTGATGGAGCCCATGGGGGCATTACAACCGGGCATACCCAACCCATCCATGCTGCCACGAAATTGGGTATTAACTGTGATTGACTTGAAAGACTGCTTTTTCACAATTCCCTTAGCCGAAGAAGATTGCAAATACTTTGCCTTTTCTATTCCCACCATAAATCCTCGGGCACCTATGCAACGATACGAGTGGGTTGTGCTCCCACAAGGAATGAAAAATTCCCCTACAATCTGTCAATGGTTCGTGGATCTTGCGTTAAAAGAATGGAAACGGACATACCTGGAGGCCATAGTTTATCATTACATGGATGATATCCTGATCTGCACCCTGCAACCCCTGCCTCCGGTCACTTTTCCAGATCTTGAAAAAACCCTGTCATCTTATGGGCTCATCATTGCCCCAGAAAAAATTCAGAATGCTCCCCCATGGAACTATTTAGGACTGCAAATAATGGCAGAGCGAATTTATCCCCAGAAAGTCTCTATTAGAAGAAATGTTAAGACTGTAAATGATTTGCAACGTCTCTTGGGCGACATCCAGTGGTTAAGAACGTTTGCTGGCCTAACCACTGAAATGTTACAGCCTTTGTATACCTTACTCCAGGGTGAAAAGACCGTCACAGAACCATGTGAGTTGTCCCTGGAAGCTAAAGAAGCCTTGGACAAAATAGAGGAGAAAATCTCCTCGGCTTTCCTTGATCGCTTTGATGAACATTGTCCTATCCATCTGTATGTTTATCATAAAATAGATGCCTTGGCTATAATAATTGGGCAGCAAAAAGAAGGGTCACTCGCTATTTTGGAGTGGGTTTTTCCCACTACCCTGCGCCGGACCACAACACCTTTGTTTGATTTTCTGGGACTTTTGATCTTGAAATCCCGCCACCGTGTGCGTGTTCTGGTGGCAATGGACCCTGTTGTATTACATTTGCATATCGAAAACATGCACGAAGAGTTTCTACAGGAGATTATGCTGCAGCATCCCATCTTGGCCACGGCCGTGCATGACCTGCCCATTTCTCCTCATTTCCCTGCTAACCCTATTTTCTCCACTGCTCTGCCTCTCCAATATAGAAAGCTGTTTCAGGACCATCCAATTACGGATGCCCTGGCTGTATTTACTGATGCTAGTCATAAGACTCAAACTTATGGGTACGCTTACAAGGGAGGGGAGGATTGGGTGATTCAGACTTATACGGGAAATGGGTCCGCCCAGCTTTTGAAACTGCTGGCTGTGGTACAAGTATTTGAAACATTCTCCACTCAGCCGTTGAATGCAGTCTGTGATTCCTCCTATGTTGTTGGCATCCTAACCCACTTACCTTATGCTCTCCTCAAAGAACAGATACGGTCTTCTGTCTCCCCAGCCCTCTTCAAATTCCAAGGACTTTTGCACCTCAGAAACCACCCTTATTGGTGTACTCACATCTGGAGCCACATCTCCCTGCCGGGACCATTTACTGAAGGAAACAATGTCATTGATCATGCTGTAGGCCACCCTATGAGGGCTGTAGCCGCTGTACAGACTTTACATCAGCAGGCTCTTGCCTCATGTTCCTTTTTTCATCAATCAGCCAAAGCTTTAACACAGACCTTCAAACCTGCCCCTGGCACAGACGAGAATGATTGTTGCCTCTTGCCCTGACTGCAGTAAAACAACCCCTCTGCAAAAGGACGGAACCAATCCCTGAGGATTGGAGCCCCGCCAGATATGGCAGACCTATGTCACTGATTTCCACCTTTTGGGAAACTGAGGCAAATACATGTGACAATTGACACTTGCTCAAAAGCGATATGGGTCACAACTGCACCCTCTACTAACTCTAAACACTCTATCCGACACTGGCTGCAAGCTTTTGCAGCCCTGGGCATTCCCTAGCGTATCAAAACTGATAATGCCCCGGGCTGTACCTCCCAGAGAGTATCTCAATTGTTCCAGTTGTAGGGTATTGAGCACAAGTTAGGCACCCCTTATAATTCCACGGGACAGACATTAATTGAGAGGGCTCATCAGGATGTTAAGAAATACTTAGCCTTGTTTTTAAAAGAAAAGGGGGAGGCTGGGGGATCAGCGCAAAACATAGTGAGCAAAGTGATTTATGTTTTGACCTGGCTTAACCCTAGGCACTCTATCTCAGATAACAAGCCCCTTTACTTTCACTTTTCAAAGAATGCGGCACACTTTGCAGATGTTGACATTTCTGTCTCTGTCTTTGATCCTAAGACTGCCCAATGGGACAATTCCTATCGATTACTAACCTGGGGACAAGGGTATGCGTGTGTTGTTTCAGGTTCATCGAAACCACAGTGGGTTCCTGCAAAGTGGGTAAAACCTCACCTGAAAGATGATACTTCTTCTGCTGGCGCTTGCATCCTGCCCCGCCACGGCTCTTGTGACTCATCTGATTCCTAAGGATCTACAGCATCAAGAAAATATGTGGCTTGCACTGGCTAATGCTACAGGACAGCAACAAATGTGTATCTCCCTGAAATCAGCTGGTGATCCCTTCAAGACATGCTTCACAGGGATCCCCCTGGACCCAGAGAACATCAAACAGAGACTGAAAGGGTACTATGGACAGTTAAGGGGAACATGTAGGAGTTTTCAGCAGTATGGTTCTTGTGCATGTATGTGTGATAAGCCGCAAAATTATACCTGGCCATCCCTGAAAAATAGTTGTAGATTAAGAGCTATATTAAAGGCTTTAAATAACACAGAAACCACAGGAAATAAATCTCTTGTGGAGCGTTCCCCCTGGAATAAAAGAGAATATCACTCATCTCCCACATTGTAGTCTTGTGAGCTCCCCACAACTTTATAATGCTACAGGAGCTTTTATATTTGGAGGTTTAGAGTATTTTAAAGAAAACATGCCTTGGGATTCCCCTAAGTGGGAATGATTCACTAATGTGTCAGGGCATTCTCATTATTGGAATTTATCAAAAACAGAATGGGGGCTCCTTGAAGTACGAATTGAGGGAACGAAGTCATTACCCTCTGGAGTATTCTTGATATGTGAAGACAAGGCATACAGCTCTATCCCATGGTGACCTATAGGAGGACCTTGTTATCTAGGCCTATTAGCACTAGTGTCCACACCATACCTTAATTTCTCCAGAAGCCCTAGGAAAACAAGGAACATTCCTCTGGCTTCCAACTGTAATAAAAATGTTAATTTTATATCAGTATCAGAAGCAATAGCCACATCCTTTTTCACACCAGGGGTAATGACATGTATTAATTATAATACCATGAAAATACTTTTGCATGTTGGGCAAAAGCTCAGGCTGACATTACGTCCATGGCTTTAATGGATATAATTATGGATGTACAGAGCATTCACAAGGCTACACTACAAAATAGAGCTGCAATAGATTTCTTGCTTTTATTACATAATCATGGTTGTGAGGAATTTGAAGGCATGTGTTGCTTTAATATTGCAGATAATAGTGCTTCAGTCTATGCTAAAATCAAAAAATTACAAGGAAATCTTGATAAAATAACTGTACACGAAGATTTCTTTAAGGATTGGTTAAAATCTTTAGGATTACCTGCTTGGCTTTTGGCAATTGTAAAACCTATAATTGTAATTTGCTTTATACTTGTTATATTCTTGTTGTTTGGACCATGCATCCTTTTGTGTTGTCAGAGATCTCTAGAAAACATGCTCTCCCAGGCCTTTAAACGAAAAGGGGTAGATGTGGTGTCATATGTGTTCCAGGCTAAGAGCTATGAAGGGTTAACACAGAAATAGTTATGTGCTTTAACGAGCAAGATGTACTTCAGAGCTTAGATGTCTGAGCTAACAAGATATATTCCCGGGCTCAGTTAAGAAAGCACATTCTGAGAAAATACCTTCTGCACTGTTCTCAAAGCATTCTACACTCGGTTTCTCGTAACACCGTTTTGTTCTCACACCATTCTGTGTTCTGTTTCTCAAAACATTGTTTGGTTCTCAAAACATTCACCTAAGACATACACAAGGAAATGCATGTGAAAAAATGATTGCTAAAATGCTTATGTAAGTGGTTACGTAAATGAAGAGTATGAAATTATGTATCCTGTAATCAATAAACGAACCAGCTTATGCATCATATTGGTGTCGGCACTGAGTTCCCTCCTATTGGATTCAACACAGGTATCAGTATCAGTCTGTACCAGATTTATAAGCTGTCTGTGCAGCTGATCTACTTTCAGGTAAGCTGAACACCTTCCCTCTATGATCCAATATTCCTTAGTCCTTCTTCTCTTAGTACTCTTTCCTCGTCCCTTGACATTTTAGAAGTGATAGCCTTCGATTATTAACATGAAACTTCTGTTTTTTAACTTATAAATATACAAACTTTTGCCTGGATTGTGAATTCCTTCACACTTGGTTCAATAACTCCCTTCTTGGGGATATTGTGAAATAAATTCTGTTCAGTTAGGGGTTGATCTGGATTATCATTGCAGTCCCTTTTACTTGTTAAAAACTTACTAAATTTTCTTCCTTATGGAAAACTGGGGTCTAATTCAGAGAGGAAATTCATATGACACAAAGAAAAGCAGGAGAACATAGTATACAGATACAAAGGAACAAAAACCAAAATTCAATCATTAACATCAACATTTACAAACTTGAAGTCCCTGAAATTTATTTTGTTCAATCGACACATTTCATCTTGGATAAAATGTCTAGTTCCTGGAACATCTTTCCTTGCAACAGTTTTGAAAATCTCTTGTCCTCACGATGACCATTTGAGTGGATTTTCTTTATTATTTAAAGTTACTTGAAAAAACTCCTTAGCCATTTTTGCTAACATCATTTATAAAACAGATCTCAATATAAATTTTAATGTCTCAAAGTTTCCTTCTTTAATAACTAGCTCACATAGTGAAAACTAGTTGGAGTCTTGTGGTTCTGATCTAATCAATAAGAGGAATAAAAGTATCTTTGTCAAGAAAACTCCAAATGAGGTCACAGAGACCCAAATGACTCAATAAGAGCAGTGGGTTCTTTCCAATAGAGAATTTGGTTCCTGCAATGTCCCAGAGTGAACCTAGTTTCTCACTCTGCTTCTGCTTTTGGTCTTCTCAATCATGGCCATGGGCCCACAGAGAACATGTTTTTAAAAGACATTTCTTTCTGAGCCTACTTGACTCATCTGAAAAGTGACTATTAAGCTAAAAAGCAATTTGGAATGGGAAGGAGGATGAGTTATCACAGAATGGGAGAAACAGGGTAGAAGTTTTCACATTATATAGACCATGATATTTGCTCTTCATATGACTTTCAAAGAGGCAGGAGTGCTGGTGTGACACTTTGCAGGCTGAGCTACAACATGGATTTGTCCATGAAGAAATGGGAGTCAAAGATAATGGATAGAAATTATATTGATCCACTTCCCATAGAAATGCCACCTGCTCCTAATGTGTGATCCTGGTGATCTATGGCTAAGATCTTTTTGCTAATATTTTATTCAAAATTTTGCATTAATGTTATTTAGGGTAGTTGGTCTATAATTTTATTTCTGTTGTGGCTCTTCCTTCTTTAGATATTAGCACCATGTTGGTGTCATGAAAAAAAAATTGTTAGGCCTCTTTTTTTGCCCTTTTCCCCAAATAGTTTATATAGTCCTAAAGTTAAATATGCTTTCAATATTTAGTCAAATTCATGTTTAACCCATCTAGCCTTGGGAATTTTTTCTTAGAGTTCATTGATGAAACTCCTACAACTCCTAGAAGCCTCTAGCTTAGCAAAATACAGAGAGCAAAATGAAGGAGGACTGCTGGTTCCCCTTAAGTCTTCCCAGAGTCTTTTCCTTTTTCCAAAGTACAGTTGGTCTCTTCCATTTTTCCTTTGGAAACTCAAAGTCAGAAGTATCCAAAGTAATTCAATGTTTGAACACTCTGGAATTTCATTATGGTAATCTGTACCTCTTATTTTCTTTCTTAAGTTTCTTTCTTTCTTAAAAATGGGGGTCTTTTAAGAATGCATTTTCCTGACTGATTAATCTGGTCCATTTGTATTTTTTGCAAATATGAATCCATTTAATCTAGATTATGAGAGTTATAGGCATATAATCGGGCAATTAGCTCTTATTGCTTTCATTTGCTCTTTGTGAGTGATGAATTCAGCCTTTGGGATTCTGATACTCTTATTTGGGTTTTCTTCCGTAAACCAATTCTTAGTTTTATTTATTAGATTGAAGATGTTCCTGTTTTCAGTTTTATGAATCCCTCATTTGATTTTCTGGATTTCCAATTTGGTATATATATTGGGGATTTTTGGTCCTTTTTCCATGTTTCTCATTGGTGTGCTGAATTCATTGATCTACTCTTTCTCTATTTTAAGGATACCACATTTATAGATACACATTTTCCCCATGAATACCGTTTTGGCTGCATCCCATAAATTTTGGTGTGTTATCTGATAATTGTCATTCTCTTCCATGAAATGAGTCATGTTTCCATGATATATTCTTTAAAGATTCCTTTTTCAGGATTAATGAACCAATTTCTTCTCAGCTTTAAATCTTTCTTGCCATGACACTTTATGAAATGTAATGGTTGGTTTGCTATGATCCAAAAAGGATGCACTTAATAGATCTTCCTTTCAGCATTTGATTGTGAGTTATTTTTGCATGTCCTAATGACTGAACAGTTGAGAAGGCTACTGAGAAGGCATATTCCTTTCTGTCCCCTTTCAATGGTCTCCAAAGGTCTATGATACCTAGCTTTTCTAACATTCTATTCACACCCTTAACATCATTCTTTGCTGAGCCAGGTCAGTTAGGCCTCATTTGCTGATTTGTTTTGGGCCGAGAGGCTTCCTGCAGCCTTACCTGGATACCATCTGCACTGGGCCATGCACCCCCTTTACCCAATTGTGTCAGACCTCCACTGGAGTCCTGTGAAGTTACCTTGTCCTGGAAACTTGTTTCACCCTGTTCTTTTGTGGGTTCTGTCACGTCAGAGTTCCTGTTGAGGCTTGAATTAAAATTGTTTCAATTAAAACTGCAGAGACCTCAGGCCACTTCCTGTCTTTTTGCCATTATCTCATGACATTTAATGGGAAGAACTACCTTAAAATGTTGGAAAGTAGGAAGGAACCAGACAATGTTTTATTTTTTCATATTGTAAAGATAATAACAACACTTTCCTGAATAATGGAGTAAGAATCTTTTCAATTTCTGAGAAGTGTAACAAGAATTAACTGAGATCCTATCTTTAAAGCTAGAAATACTAGCTACTGCTATTTTTGTCTTATAAATCTCTCCTTTTTCACATGCTACATCTTATTCATACAATGGCAGCTTATTTGTCCTCTTGCTAATCTTCAGACTTAGCAACACTTTCCAAATTCTACTCTGGTCTCAAAGAAAAGTCAAAGATCTCTGAATCTTCTTCAGAAGTTGAGGCTCTTTAACCTCTTGATGCTTCCCTTCAGCATTCTTTCCAGAAGTTTCATGAAGGATCAAGTTGTACAAGCCACATGTCCCAATCCATTGGTTATAGTGTCCTTTAATCCTAAATGGAATGCAATGATTAGAATCAAAGCTAAATCTTCCATTGATGCAGGTTGAGTTTTGGAATTCAAAACCTTCAAATATCCTTCCACTTTGTGACACCAACTACATGTTCTGGGCATTCCAAAGTGATTTTGATATATCCAGGAATGCGTTATTCTCTAATGTATTCCTTTAACAACCAAAAACTTCAAATGTTTCCTATATAATGAGGGCAACACAACAGTATTTGGTGCCAACCTTTCTAGGACAGCAGTCTCCATTCTCAATTTTCAGAATCATCTTTCACCAAGGTCTTTTATAAAGGAGGGTTTCATGTGTGAGTTAGGCCTGTTCCTTGACCTGTAACATGGGTGAGTCACTGGGTGACTGTCCCAAAGGGTCTCTAGCCTTTTTGACCCCCATCATTCTCCAAGGGATACTTTCATTCTTCCCAAGAGAAGATGCAGAAAATTGGGACCAGTAATCATTTCTCTCCTCCTCAGTGAGACAAGATATGGATGAAGAATTCGATCTCTGTTCTCTTAAATGCTATTAGTGTAGGGCATATGAACTAGTTCATTCTTACTACTGGTATTTTTTTCATTATTGGGAGGAAGGGGGATGCCAAAGCACCTAATACAAATTCCACTATGTGCACACAGTTTGAATAGCAAGAGAGTCTAAGCCAGAGACAGTTCTTGAGCTCACTCAAGGGAGACTTCTAGAACTCTATAATGTAGCAAAATTAAAGAGCAGTGATGGAGGTTGCTGGTTTCTCTAATGGCTTCTCAGAGTCTTCCTTCAGCCAGCTGAGATAGAGTTCACCTCTTCCATCTTTCTTCTTGAAACTAATTCAGAAATTCTCAGAATACTCTAAAGTTGGAATTCTTGTTGTTTACTAAAGATTTTGGGACCTCTGTGACTCTAGACAACTTTTCCTTACCACTCACTGAGAGCAGAGTATTCATTGCTACAACGAGGAGCCCCATACCAATGGGTTCAGGGTCTAAGGTCATGTTTCTATGAATCTTGTGAGGGGGGAGAAACCTATTAGGAATGACTGATGAGTCCATCGCTATGACTTGTGAGAACTAGGGTAACCTTCTTTTAATCCCTTTCTTTAATCACAGTTGATACTTTAGACCATAAGTTTTAAACCATTCAAGTTTCTTTCTCTTTCTGGGTGCATTGACCTATTGATAGCCATCTTTAACATAGTGATAGGTGAAGAAATATCTTCTATTCTGGTCTTGCCCTGGATTCGTTTTTTTTAAAAAATCCATGCCTGAGGCAGAACCTGCAAGATCATTTCTTCATTAGATTTCTAGTAGCAAGAAAAGATATTAGTTGAAGTTGAATATTTGCCTTGTGAGACATTTCTTGACATGTTATTCACATGAACAACAATTTTACATAATCTATCAGTTTATGTCAATTCAATGTGAATTTGGGGTCTGTGACAATTCATGTAGATAGATCCTTTCATGCCAGGACAGCTCAATAGGGTACAGGAAGCTGGTAAATCCTGTCAAATCTTTTGTCCTTAGAGATTGAAACTTTTGCTCCTGGACTGAATAAATTGTTGTATCCCTGAGATAGAAACTAGGATGGAAGTTTCCTTCTTCATCAATTTTTTCCCAGACATAATCAGAGCCCATACTAATCATGTCCGACCCACAGGTAGACAATACTCCTTATATTTAAACAGAGGCTGTGTTCTCTTGTAACCTTATTAATATTCTATTTAATTGCTGATCTCTTGGTATCACCAACAATTTCAATGAACTAGAAAACTTTGGGTAACAAAATAAAAGATACTGTTATGGTTTCTACAGTTAGACAATCATAAGGTATGGAAGGTGGGGAAAGAATCAACTTTGGGTCTATTTCCTTCAGACTGGATTCTCATTTCTGTGATGTCCATAGAATCAAGGACTCTTCTTGGCACTCCTTTCCCTATTATAGCCTAGTCTTTCCTTTGCTCTATGCTTGCTCCAACATCTAGAACCTAGTCTTCCCGTTTTTCTCAGATTTTCAGACGACTTTTCCATTTGTATCAAAATAGTCTAGAGTGCGAGACAAGTCTCTTGCATCATCAAAAAAAATATATTGAATAATGCTGAAATCTGTTCATGCAAATGTGAATCTGTGAAACATAATTTAAAGTTTTATTGTTCTGGATCCAACTCCCATGGAAATATATAAAATAAAATAAAGTCTTGAGACAAGGTCTCAATAATCCTTGCCCTGAGGCTAGGCTGCATGGTTCAATTAAGTTTCTGGGTTGCCTCTCATTTCTCATTATTTGTTAGAAAATTTAAAAAAATTCTCCTATTACCTGTCCCCATGGAAGAGAAAGTAACATTCAACTGTTCCAGCTTCCATGTTTTCTAATTATCTATCTAAGTTTCCACCCTGAAGGCCTTTGGGACTTCTACTAGAATTCCAATAGTCATAGCTTATATGTGAAGGAATTATCTCTTTAAAACAAAGAGAGCTCTCAGCTGGAAGAAGAGAAAGGCTCTTTTTGTCAAATGGAAAATTCTCCTGAAGTTCTATCGAGTCCAGATAAGAAGTTACTTCCCCTACATTTTTGTCCTTATTATCTATCTCATTATCCCAGAGCCACATGAGCCCTTTGTGAGTTCAAAGCTTTTCCTCCAAATTTGGTTCACCAATGAAAAGCCATTGGTTCCTTTTCAAATATTGAATCATCCAAAAAACCCTAGCTTTTTCTGGAAGCCCAGTTATACATGCTGTCACTAGGAGTCAGTAAAGCAAATGGGATATTTGGATAGCCCACCTAGAGGAAATGGTGATATGAATATGCAAGTGTTTGAGATTTGGTGCTTGGGAGAAAGGGTATGATTCTGTGTATGCTCATGTATACACATGAGCGTGTGATATGAACTTAGGGAATTCTGAAGGCAATTGGCCACCAGCTAACAATTCATCATTCCTCCTTCAGTATCCTCACAGGTGAACTAGGGGTCTTCATTTCATTCACCATGAAAGATTTTGGAATGATCTTTTATTTCTTCTTCCATGGTATTTCCATCTATGCCTACTTAACACTCCAAGAGCATGCACCTATATAACAGAGTAGTGGGGATTTTATTTTCTCAAATTGGAATTGCTTTCTCTGCTGTTATGGCTTCCCTTTGTTCAGCAGCCACAGGTCAAGACCAGTGGAACCCATGATGGACCAACTTATGTTGTCTAATGCCATAGTGCTCCTCTCCCAGGGATGCCCACTGGCACTCTTCCATTTAGAGAAAGGATATTTCCTGGGAAATGCAGGTTGTAAAATGGTATTTTACCTTCATTGTGTTACCTGAAGACATTCCATCTCTACCACCTGCCTCCTGAGTGCTTTCCAGGTGGTCACCATCAGTCCCTGCCATTGTAGCTTGGCGAAATTCAAAGTCATATTTCCAAAGTTCATTAGACCATCATGATTCCTCTGCTGGATATTCAACATGCTCATAGAAATGAGGGTTCCATACATAGAAAAGAATCGAGGAGTGTCAACAGCAGCCATAGAGGTGGAATGGATCTCTTTTATTGCTAGAGGGAAAGGGCACTTAAAGTGCTTGCCATCTTCCCTTCCCTTTGAGATATGTTGTTAGTAGGATGCATGGTCTTCACCAGTAGCGACATGATATTTTCACTATACAGACATCATCAGAGAGTCCATCATATTCACAGCAGTTCTCTGACTCCAAGGACATTTCCAGAGACAGAAGCCAGTCAAACCATCCTGCTGCTGGTGAGCATCTTTGCCACTGCTTACTGTACCAGTTGTGGCTTCACACTGTACAAAGTGTATGTGATACATTCGGTGCCTGGGTAGCGGCTGTGAGTACACATTGCCCCTTTTTGTTGATTCATAGGGACCCTGAACCCTCCAAGTCCTGCTCTGCTCCCTGATAGAGGCCAAGTCTATAGTCTGTCTCCAAAGAACCATCAGGGCTTGTGAGTCATTCTGTAGTATCTGGGCAAGATTCCTTCGTGAAGATGCCTTGGAAAGACCTGACTGAGCTGTCCTTGTCCAAGTAGATAGGTCAAACCAGGATCTATGGTGGTAGGAGATGTCAACTTTTCTCAACCCTCACTATGTGGGACAGAGAACCCAAAGAAGGATTTGGGGCCACTAGGACTCCAGGTTTTTATTCACTTCTAGTATTGGCTCTTCCCTGCCTGATCCCAAAGTCTCTAGTCAGCATCATCAGATATTCCTTCTGCTCCAACACTCTGCATTTCACTTATCTCTTCTCCCTTTGTTCCTCACCTACTATCTCCCATCTTCACGCTTTTATACTGAAGAAAGACTCCTTACTTCCTACTACTTTCACATCAGCGAAATTCATCGGGTCTCTCACTTTTTAGATGAAATTTAGATATTGCCTGTATGGGAAGCCTTTAACAATCTTTCACTTTCTTAGACATTCTTCTTTCATAAACTGCCTTGGATTCAATTGCTTTGGGTTTACTTGTATTAATTTACATTGTATTTATGCTGCATGAATTTATGAAAGTCCTTTTTGTTTCCTCTTTACAATGGAAATTCCTTCAGTACAAGGACAGTTTTGCTCTTCATATTGTAATCCCAGCTCCAAGTGAATATCCGGGCATATAGTCACCACTGAAAATATACTTGTTGCTTCGTTGATTGATAGGTTTTCCTGAAATGAGTGAGTGGGCTTTCTTATACCCGCCTCATAGCAGTCATTTTGTGCCTACGCTATATGGCAGGTCAGATCTGTAGGACAATGAGGACTGTCCTTTACTAAAAAGAGCTCCAGATTTGGGAGGAGAAGCCCTGGGAGTTCAAACATTCTCTAATTAAGATCCTGTGTAAAGTTCAAATGATTTTATAGCAGCTCTTTTTGTAACAGTAAAGAATTGGAAATTCAGGGGTTGTCCATTAATTGGGAAGGGGCTGAATATGTTATAGTATAGGTCTGTTATGGAGTTCTATTGTTCCATAAGAAGTCAGGAATGACTAGACTTTAGAGAAGTATGGGAAGAATTACATGAACTGAGTCTGAGTGAAGGGAGCAGAATCAAGAAAATATTGTATACTTTAATAGGAAGAATATGAGTTAATCAATGATGATGGATGCAGCTTTCCCAGCAGTTCAGACATGAAAGATAACCTTGGAAGACCTGTTATGGACAAGGTCATTCATATCCAATGGGAAAAAACCCCCAGAAATTGAACATATACTATATTCACTTTTCAGACTTTCCTCATGATTTCCTTCCTTTCTCATGGTTTTCTTTCTTTCCCCTTAGTCCTAATTTCTCTTAAATAAAATGACTAGTATATAATACATATGTTTGACACAGATGTGCTTATGCAACTTTTCACAGATTGTTCCCTTCCAAGGGGGGGATGGGTGGGTAAAGGAGGGAAGTAGAAAAATGTATAATGCATAAATCTGCACAAATGAATGTTGAAAAGCTCACATAGCCTGTACTGGGAAATATAAAATAAAATATTCCCAACAAAGGATCCTGAATTGTCAACATCAGTTGGCTGATGGACTCACAAGTTCTGAGCAACCATGCCACTAAGGACCTGTTCCAGCTGGCCCTCATATTGACCCACTAACCCATGGGTGGTTGGGGACCCTACATGATCTGGAGCAGAATCAGCAACAAGGATTCTGTGATCTAACTAGAAAATGCTTTAGACCAATTCCAAAATATAAAGAAGCGGCTCTCCCAATTGAGTAAAATAGAAATCTATACAGATTCCTTTCTTCAAGGTAATGGAGACTTTTCAGACCTGGTAGGACTTGCAGCACTGATCTTTATCTTGCTTTCAGGTTTTTTTTATATTTTCTTTTCAAGATTTCTGTTTAAGACCACTAGTCAGTGGCCAATTGTCATAGCATACAGATAACATACATTTTTTTCCAGGATCCTGGTAGAGGTAGTGGAAGATGAGTTTCTCAATACTTCCCTCCTTCTTCCCCCTTTCCAAGTGGATGACAGAAATGCTAGGCATCATTTATGAAGCACTTCAATACATGATAGACACTGAGAAGACAAAGAAAGGCAACCAATGGCTGCTCTCCATCAACTCACAGTCTAAGGAGGGAGACAAGAAGAAAACACCTCTTTATACAAGTTAGAGAAAGGATGAAGTGGAAATGATCAGCAGAAGGAAGGCAGCAGGAGAACTGGAGAAAGCTACCTCTAGATAATGGGCTTTGAGATGGAACTTGAAACAAGCAGAGATGAGGAGGGAGACAATTTTAGGCATGGGGGACAGCAGAGAGAGGACTTCAAATCTTCAGGGGCAAAATCTCATGGAAAGGAATAACCAAGAAGCGAATATCACTCAAGCTAAAAGTATGAGGTGGCAAATTAGGTGGCAGAAGACTGTAAAGGAAGGCCATGAAGGGATTTGTTTTCCTTTTTTTTTAGGTGTTTTTATTTTTCGAGGCAAATGGGGCTAAGTGGCTTGCCCAAGGCCACACAGCTAGGTAAGTATTAAGTGTCTGAGACCAAATTTGAACTTAAATACTCCTGACTCCAGTGTTAGTAATCTATCCACTGCACCACCTAGCTGCCCTTCCATGATGGGATTTCAATGATAAATAGAGGACTTTATATTTGAATCCAAAGGTGATTGAGACACACTGAAATAGCCTGAATGGAGGGTGGGGAATCATCTTGGAATGATACAAAATAACTTGAGAAAAACTGGTCATGCTTTGCTTTAGGAAAATCTCCCTGGCAGCTAAATAGAGGATGCATGAGACTAGTGGGAGATATGGGGCAAGCTGCCCCACCAGTAGGTTCTTGCTATATGTAATAAGTTCAAGTATGAGTTGATGATATTCTACAGTCTGCCACTAAGTGATGGTAGAATAAGTGGAGAAATTCAGTTGTTCCTGTTGTCATTCAGTCATGTCTAACTTCCCCCTCAGCTTCTTCTATTTCCATTATCACTTGAAGACTGTGCCAGTTCATGTTCATTGTTTCTATGACAGATAATGAAGCAAGTTAAATGATAAACAGAGGATTTTCCTTTTTTTAAAGTTTTTTTTCACAAGGCAATGGGATTAAGTGACTTGCCCAAGGCCACACAGCTAGGTAATTACTAAATGTCTGAGGCCAGATCTGAACTCAGGAACTCCTGACTCCAGGGCCAGTGCTCTATCCACTGTGCTACCCAGCTGCCCCAAAACAAAGGATTTTCTATTTGATCTTGAAATAGAGAACTACTAGAATCACTTAATTAGTGTGGGGGAGGGTACATACATCATACCTACTTTCAAGCTTTCTGAACATCAGGGTCATTTCCAATGAGTCACGTCCTCTCATTATTCGTGAAAGTATTCAAATTTCAACCTTAATATTGCACTTTACAGTGAATAGTCTGAATTAATTTCTTTCAGTGTTTTGATGTCTTTGCTGTCTGAGGGACTCTCGAAAGTCTCAAGAAACACCACAGTTCAAAAGAATCAAGTTAGTGACTATGTTTCCTTTATAATTCAACTACCACAGTCACCCATTGCTACTGGAAAAGAACTATAGGTCTGGCTATGTGAGCTTTTGGTGGCATGGCAAGTCAGTGACTTTAGTTTCTTAGCTGGCTGTTCCAGATGAACCATGGCTTTCCTTCCAAGGAGAAGGCATCTTTTAATTTCCTGCATGAAGACACCAACTTCACTGATCTTTGAGCCCAAGAATATAAAACCTGTCACAGCTTCCATTCCTTCACTCTCTGTTTGCCAGGAAGGGATGGGACCAATTGTTAAGATCTTCATTCTGTGAATATTTAGGTTCAACCAAGCTTTTACAGTCTCTTCTTTCACCTTCATCCAGAGTTTCTTAAATCATGAGCAGATGAACTTCAGCAAATCCTGGAAGGACTTGCTTCCATGAAGTCATGCTGAGTATAGACTGAAGTCTTCTCAGACATTCAATGAGGAAAGACAATTCCAAAAGATTTAGAAGAGAAAATTCACCCACATCCAGAGAAAAAGCTATAGCATCTGAATGTAGACCAAATCATACTATTTTCTCTTTGGAAAACTGATTTTTTCCTTCTCATTTTTTCTCTCTTTTCTGGTGATTCTTCTTTCATATCATGACTAATATGGAAATGTGTTCCCCATGATTGACCTTTATCAGTATATATGCTATCATAGGGAAGGGAAGGAGAGAGAAAAATGTGGAACTCAAAAGCTTATAAAAATCCATGGTAAAACATCATTTCATGTAATTTGAAATAACGCATATTCAATTTTAAAAAGAGTTATCTTAGTTCATTTTCACTTTCTGCCATCTCTAGCATCATCTGCATATCTGAGATTGTTGATAATGCTGCCAGCAACCTTAATTATTCCTTTAAATTCACCAGGTCTGGCATTTCAAATTATGTACTCTGCATATAAGTTCCATAAAGTCAGGTTCAAATAAATAAATCTCGCCTTGCCTTAATCCTTTCCCAAACTTAAGCCAATTGGTTGTTCCATGTTTGGTTTTCACTGTGTAGTTCTGCCTGTTGCTTCTTACCCAGCATCCCTCAGGAGATAAGTAAGATGATCTGGTCCATCCATGTCATTCAGGAGTAGGCAAAGATGGTTGGAATCTCCACAGTCAAAGGTTTTAGTGTATTAGGTACAGAGAAGGACATGTTTCTGAACCTCATTTACTTTCTTGATACTCCAGGAAATGTTGGCAATTTGATCTCCACTTCTCTACCAATTCTGAAGCCAGCTTCTTCTTCTGGTCATTCTTAGTTCACATAGTTCTGAAGCCCAGCTTGAAAAATTGAGGCACAATGCTCTGGCATGTGAGATGAGTGAAATTACTTGGTAATTTGCACATTCCTTGGCATTCACTTCTTTAATTGTTCTGATCCAGTGGCCACTATTGCATTTTCCAAATTTGTACTCGGACCATAGGTCAGGGTCCTGTCTTGTTACTTGACTATGATGTTTCAGGTGCTCACTGTTTGTTCCCAGTATTAGAATAATCCTATCCAGTCCTGCCTGTTGCACCAGTGATCCTGGGATTCAAAATTTGTCCTCCAACCTGGGGTTGGGACTCTCATTACTGGCCTGCTGTACCTGTGTCTTGATGAGCCAGAACTGAACTTTGCTGAGGCTGAGAATTCCTTCTGTCTTTCCAGTTCTCACACTGCTGATCTATAATCCCCTTTTATTCACAGCAAACAGCCCTTCACTGAAGTTCATCTATAATATCTTGAGTTGCAAACTTGCTTCACTACTTTTTGAGGGGTTTAGGATCTCTTTGGAAGCTTCATTTTAGGAAAAGCTCCCAGAGTTTCCTCGGTTCATGCTGCCATCTTGACTCTACCCCCCCTTCCTGAATTTTATTTTCTTGAAAGTGTTTGGAAGTCTTTTTCTTGGAGTCCTCAAGACGATTGTGTGAGGTATGAGACAATCTGTCTACTAGACTCCTTGTAGAACTTTGCATTTATGATTCAAATTTCTTTCATTCTATCCTTTATTCCCAATACAGAAGCTGCTGCCAGTTGTTCTTGGATGCTTTTTCCAGAATTTATACGATCCTCCTTACCTTAGGGTATGGAGAAAATGAAAGATGAGCTTCTTTCCTCCATTACCTATGCAGCTTTCCCAGTAGTTCAGAGATGAAGGATAACTTTGGGAGATTTGACATGGACAATGCCATTCATATCCAAAGGAAAATAAAAACCAGATTCTGAACATATGCTATGATCACTTTTAAAACCTTCCTTGTGATTTTCGTTGCTTTCTCATGGTTTTCTGTCTTTCTCTTTAATCCTAATTCCTCTTAAACAAAATGACTAGTATATAATAAATATGTTTGATACAAATGTACATGTGCAACTGTTATGATGTTTCCCTTCCAAGGGGGGGGAATGAGTGCATAAGGGAGGGTAGGAGAAACATGTTTAACACAAAAATCTGCAAATAGATGGATGTTGAAATACCCACATAGCTTGTATTGGGAAAAACAAAATAAAAAGGATTCTGTGTAGTCAACATCAGCTGGCTGATGGAGTCACAAGTTTTGCCACTTATGACTGGATCCCACTAAGCTTCTGTTCCAGTTGACCCTCATATTGACCAACTAACCCAGAGGTGGCTGTGGTCCCTACATGATCTGGGGCAGAGCCAAGGATAGACACTTCATGATCTAACTAGGAAATGCCTTAGACCAATCCCAAAATATAAGAAGCAGCTCTGCCAGTTGAATACCCAGGTAACTATATACAGTCTCCTTTTTTCAAGGCATTGGAAACATTTCAGGACTTGTTAGGACATGCAGCACTGAATGTTATCTTGTTTCCATGGTTTTTTTTCATACTTTCTTCTAAAGATTTCTTTTTAAGATCACCACTTGGTAGACAATTGTCATACCATATAGATAACATCCAATTTTGTTCCCCAGGATCCTGGTAGAGGGAGTGGAAGAGGAGTATCTAAATACTTAGCTGCTCCCTCCCCTTCCACAGAAATTGTAGGCATCATTTATGAAGCACTTCAGTACATGATAGACACCAAGGAGACAAAGAAAGGCAACCAATGGCTGCTCTCCATCAACTCATAGTCCAAGGGGGGAGACAAGATGAAAAGACCTCTTGTAAACACGTTAGAGAAAGGATGGAGTGGAAATGATCAGCAGAAGGAAGGCAGCAGGGTTCAAGAGAACTGGAGAGAGCTACCTCTAGAGAATGGACTTTGAGATGGAACTTGAAAGAAGCAGAGATGAGGAGGAAGAGCATTTCAGGCATGGGGGACAGCTGAGAAAGGCCCTCAAGGCTTCAGAAGCAAAATCTCATGGAAAGGAATAACAAAGAAACCAATGTCACTCAAGCTAAAACTATGGGGTAGCATATTAGATGACAGAAGACTAAACAAAAGTCACGAAAGGATGAAAATTCTAAACAGAGGATGTGATTCTGATGGAAGCTGAGAACCGCTGGAATTGATTGAATGGAGTGGGGGGGGAGGGCATCATGTATCATATCTCGAGAAAATATGGTCATACTTTCCTTTAGTAAAATCTCTCTGGAGGCTAAATACAGGATGCATTAGACTAGTGAGAGGCATAGGGCAGGCCGCCCCACCAGTAGGTTCTTGCTATATGTAATAAGTTCAAGTATGAGTTGATGATGCTCTACAGTCTGCTGATAAGTGATGGTAGAATAAGTGGAGAAATTTGGTTCTTCCTGTTGTCATTCTGTCATGTCTGACTTTCCCCTCAGCTCCTTCTATCTCCATTATCCCTTGAAGGCTGTGACAGTTCATGTTCATGGCTTCTATGACAGATAATAAATGAGTTAAATGCTAAACAGAGAATTTTCTATTTGATCCTGAAACTGAGACCTACTAGAATTAATTAATTAGTGTGGAGGATGGTACATACATCATATTCCCTTTCAATCTTTCTGAACATCAGGGTCATTTCCAATGAGTCACATCTTCTCATTATTCGCAAAAGTATTTAATAGTGTACTTTACAGTGAATAGTCTGAATTAATTTCTTTAAGTAATTTGATGTCTTTGCTGTCTGAGGGACCCTCAAACATCTTCTCTAACCCACAGTTCAAAAGAATTCATTATGTGACTAAGTTTCCTTTATAATCCAACTATCACAGTCACCCATTGCTAGTGGAAGTACCATAGGTCTGGTTATCTGAACCTTGTTCCCATGGCCAGGCAGTGGCTTTACTTTTTTAGCCTGCTGCTCCAGATGGACCATGGCTTTCCTTGCAAGGAGAAGGCATCTTTTAATTTCCCAGATGAAGACACCATCTTCAGTGATCTTTGAGAACAAGAATATAAAACCTGACACTTTGCTCTCCCTCTGTTTGCCAGGAAGGGATAGAACCAGTTGCCATGATCTTCATTCTTTGAATATTTAGCTTCAACAAAACTTTTACAGTCTCTTCTTTCACCTTCATCAAGAGATTTATTAAATCATGAGCAGCTGAACTTCAGAAAATCCTGGAAAGACTTCCATGAACTCATACTGAGAAGAACTATGATAGACTTAACCTTCTCAGCAATACAGTGAAAAGGGACAATTCTAAAAGAGTTTTGATAAAAAAAAAATTCCACTGACATCCAGAGGAAAAGCTATAGAGTCTGAATGTAGGCCAAATCATACTAATTTCTCTTTGTAAAACTGATTTTTTTCTCAAATTCTTTTTTCCTGCAGATTCTTTTTTCATATCATGACCAAAATGGAAATGTGTTAGCCATGACTGACCTGTATCAGTATATATACTATCACAGGGAAGGGAAGGAGAGAGAAAAATGTGAAAATCAAAAGCTTAAAAAAAATTCATGGTAGGTGAAGGCAGCATTTCCATGGAACTGCTTCCCCCCAAAACTCCAAAAGCCACCAAATTATGACTGTAGTCAAAATTCACAGCCACAGAACCCACAGAAAGTCTGAGGGATACATTTTCCCAATCCAAGAAAACTTAGTTCTATGGGGGTATGTTTCACCAGCACCAGGGGTTGGAAAAAAGACGTGGCCACAGCTCAGCCCAGCCCAGCCCAGAGATAACAGTCAACAGCTTGAAGGGGTGGGAAGAGAACTCTGCTACACCAGAATGAATCTGGAGTGAGGAACACTGGCAGAAGAATCTTCAGGGAGAATCTGGAGAAAGCAGCCTGCACCCCTAGAGATGGTTAGGGGAGTCTGCAGAGATTCTCTGCTCTCCCTTCAGGGTAGGACTCTACTGCTAGCCTACAGGCAGATCAAGGATGCAGTCTGGGCTTCCATACAAAGTAGCCAAGCTGGATCCCTCTTTATAGCTCCAGGGTAGAGGGAAATACAGGGACCATTTACTCATCAAAGCACAGGCAAGAGAGCATAAGACCTTGGAAGAATAAAGGTCCCAGTGGGATGTCCCCCCTCAAAAGAAGCAAATACCCAAACCCTTGGAAGTGCTGTCTTGGGCTGAAGAACTGTGTAAACAACAGAAAAAGAAGATGACCACAGAGAATTACTTTAGTCCCATGGAAGATCAAAACACATACACAGATGACGACAAGCTTCCATATCCAAAACCTCCAAGAGAAATAGAAAATGGGCTCCGACTATGGATGAGCTCAAAAAAGCCTTTGAAAAGCAATTAAGGGGGATGAAGGAAAAATTATGAGGAGAAATGAGAGTGATGGCAGAAAAATCATGAAAACCAAATCAACAATTTGGTGAAAGATATACAAAAAATACTTTAGAAAATTACATTAAAAAACAGGTTAGGCCTAATGGTAAAAGCAAAACAAAAGGCAAATGAGGAGAAGAATGTCTTAAAAAGCAGAACTGGGTGGGGCAGCGGGGTGGCATAGTGGATAGAGTACTGGCCCTGGAGTCAGGAGTACCTGAGTTCAAATCTGGCCTCAGACACTTAATAATTACCTAGCTATGTGGCCTTAGGCAATCCACTTCATTCCATTTACCTAGCCAAAAAAGCAGAATTGGCCAGCTGGGAAAGGAGATAAAAAAATTTCTCTGAAGAAAATAACTCCTTCAAATGCAGAATGGAACTAAAGGAAGCTGATGACTTTGCAAGAAAAAAGGAAGAAATAAAACCCTTCCAAACAAAGTCAAAAATTAGAATAAAATGTGAAATATCTCATTGGAAAAACAACTGACCTTGAAAAGAGATGCAGAAGAAATAATTTAAAAATTATTGGACTTCCTGAAAGTCATGACCAGGAGAAGAGCCTAGACTTCATCTTTCAAGAAATGATACATCAAAATTCCCCTGAGATCCTAGAAGGAGAGGGTAAAATAGAAATTGGGAGAATTCACTGGTCACCTTCTGAAAGAGATTCCCAAAAGGAAAACTTCCAGTAATATTATAGCTAAATTCCAAAACTCCCAAATAAAAGAGAAAGTACTAAAAACTACCAAAAACAAACAATTCAACTGCCAAGGATCCATAGTCAGGATTACACAGGATCTGACAGCATCTACGTTAAGGGCTTGTAGGGATTGAAATGTGATATTCTGGAAGGCAAAAGATCTTGGTTTACAACCGAGAATCAACTGCTCAGCAAACCTGAACATCCTCTTTCAGGGGAAAAGTTGAACTCTCAATGAAACGGGGAACTTTCAAACTTTCCTATTGAAACAACCAGAGCTGAACAGAAATTTTGATCTCCAAGTACAGGACTCTGGTGAACCATAGAAGGGGTGGAAGAGAAGGACTAACTATGAGGAGTTTAATGATATTGAATTGTTTGTATTCTTGCATGGGAAGAAGATAGTGATAACTCATATGAATGTTCTCATTTATAAGAGCTGTTAGAAGGAGCATATATAGATAGGACATAGGAAGGAGTGGAATATAGTGGTATGATATAGTAAAAAGATGGTTCCAATGGGTGAGAAAGGAAAGTACTGGGAGGATGGGAAAGGAGATGAAGAAGAAGTTAAGAAATTTCAAATAAGAGTCAAGGAAAAGCTTTTTCCATGGAGTGGAGGTGGGGAAGGAAAGGGGAAATGAGTGAGCCTTCCTTCTCACCAGAGATAGCTCAGAGAGGAAATAACATGCACACTTAATAGGGTGAGGAAATCTATCTTACCCTAGAGAAAAATGAGAAGAATGGATGGGATAAGGGGGAAGTGGGGGAGGGAAGGGGGGAATAGATGATAGAAGAGAGGGAAGATCAAATGAGAGGGTACTCAGATGTAACACACTTTTGGACAGGGCCAGGATGAAAGGAGAGAGAGAGAGAGAGAGAGAGAGAGAGAGAGAGAGAGAGAGAGAGAGAGAGAGAGAGAGAGAGAGAGAGAGTAGAATAAATGAGAGTGGGGAGAAATAGAGTGGAGGTACAGCTAGTAATAGAAATTGTAGGTTCATGCTGCTATCTTGACTCCCCCCCAAAAAAATTTTTTTTTGCTTGAAAGTGTTTGGAAGTCTTTTTCTTGGAGTCCTCATGATTGCATGAAAGAAGAGATAAACTTGTAGAATCCTTGTAGAACTTTGCATTTCTATTTCTTGTGGACTTCTGGTGGACTTACGATAAAGAAAGCAACTCACCCAGAGACAGGACAATTGAAATCTGAATACAGACTGAAGTACATTGTGTTTCTCTCAATCTATTCTTGAGGTTTCCCATCTTCTTCAGGGGAGGGAGGTTTATGTTTACTCATGTTTACTTTATTCTTATAACACATTCAATTTAAATCAATGTATAGCATGGAAACACTGTAAAGCCTATCATACAGCATTGGGGGTTGGAAGGAAGGGGGGAAATTGTAAAATTCAAAATCTTGCAAAAATAATAGGTAGATACTACTATTATATATAATTGGAAAACAAATAAAATGTTAATAACAATCCATGGTAAAACATCTTTGCTGTAATTTGAAATAAAGGAAATTAAATTTTAAAAAAGAGTTATCTTAGGTCCTTTTTCCTTTCTGCCATCTCTAGCACCATCTGCATATCTGAGATTGTTGATATTTCTCCCAGCAACCTTAATTATTCCTTTACATTCACCAGGTCTGGTATTTCAAATTATATACTCTGCATATAAGTTCAGTAAAGTCAAGTTCAAATAAATAAATCTCATGTTGCCTTAATTCTTTCCCAATCTTAAGCTAATTGGTTGTTTCATGTTTAGTTCTCACTATCTAGTTCTGCCTGTTGCTTCTTACCCAGCATCCCTCAGGAGATAAGTAAGATGATCTGGTCCATCCATGTCGTTCAGGAGTAGGAAAGATGGTTGGAATCTCCACAGTCAAAGACTTTAGTGTATTAGGTAAAGAGAAGGACATGTTTCTGAACCTCTTTTACTTTCTTGATACTCCAGGAAATGTTGGCAATTTGATCTCCACTTCTCTACCAATTCTGAAGCCAGCTTCTTCTTCTGGTCATTTTCAGTCCACATAGTTCTGAAGCCCAGCTTGAAAAATTGAGGCACAATGTTCTGGCATGTGACATGAGTGAAATTGCTTGGTAATTTGGACATGCCTTGGCATTCACTTCTTTAAGATTAGTTTCTCATCCAGTGGCCACTATTGTATTTTCCAAATCTATACTGGGACCATGGGTAAGGGTACTGTCTTATTACTTGCTTATGATGTTTCAGGTTCTCACTGTTTGCTCCCAGTATTAGGATATTCCAATCCATTCCTGCCTGTTGCAGTAGTGATCCTGGGATTCAAAATTTGCCCTCCAACCTGGGGTTGGGACACTCATTACTGGCCTGCTGTACCTCTGGCTTGATGAGCTAGAACTGAACTTTGCTGAGGCTAAGAATTCCTTCTGACTTTCCAGTTCTCACACTGCTGAGCTATAATCCCCTTTTATTCACAAGAAACAGCCCTTCACTGAAGGTCTATTATATCTTGAATTGCAAACTTGTTTCCCTATTTTTGTGGGTTTTAGGATCTCTTTGGAGTCTACATTTAAAGCTGTTTTAAGAAAAACTCCCAGAGTTTCCTAGGTTCATGTTGCCATCTTGACTCCCCCCCCAATTTTTTTTTTTGCTTGAAAGTGTTTGGAAGTCTTTTTCTTGGAGTCCTCATGATTGCATGAAAGAAGAGATAAACTTGTAGAATCCTTGTAGAACTTTGCATTTCTATTTCTCGTTTCTTTCATTCTATCCTTGACTCCCAATATAGAAGATGCTGACAGTGGCTCTTGGATGCTTTTCCAAAATTTATAAAATCCTCCCCACCTTAGGGTATGTAGAAAATGAAAGAGTGGCTGCTTTCCTCCATTTTCTACTTATTCATTTCTTCTAAAATGTTTCTTTCCCTTCTCCTTGACTTTATGCTCATAACTTGAAAGAGTTAAAGGGTACCAAAGGGTAAACCTTTCAGAGTTTTTTTTCATTTAATAGCTTGGGTTTTTCCTCAGCATTTTCACCAAACCAGTCTTTGATGTTTTCAAGGGTTCTGATCCAGATGTCTCATTCTTCTCTTAGGAAAACATTCCCAGAGTGATAATCCTCATGAAGAAATTGTCTAGACACATAGAGAATATTGCTTACTGGGACTGTATGATTAAGTGTGTGTGTGTGTGTGTGTGTGTGTGTGTGTGTGTGTGTAGCATATAAAGATGTGGTCTAGTGTGGCTCAAAGGTCAAAGTTTACTTCTTAAGTGTCATCCTTGCTCTAGTCCCTGAGAATCTGAAACCCTTATTGCCTGATCCATCAGTGTTCAAAAGATTTGAAAAGGCCATTTACTGGTAATGAAATTTCAGCAATTAGAAATCATAGAAATACTCTAAATCAGTATTGAATGGAAAATTCAGTTTAACACAATCTTGAAACTGACCAATATGATAGAGTGGGAAAGTGACCAATGTTAGTGAGTATATTGTAAAATTGGGATATAATGCATTGTCTGTGAAGTTATAAAATCATTCAAACATTTTGGAGACAATATTGAATTATGCCCTAAAAGGCATTATACAACTTATACCTATTTCCTTTTATCATCTGGATATGCACAGGCTACTGTGAAAGAAGTCTAGGTCCTGTCCTGAAGGTCAGGGAGATGGGTAGACACTGCAGGAATGCCAGATGTGGCTCTCCATTTCAGCATGTGACTGCATATAACAATGTGGAGATCATTCACCTCAAAATCAACAACAGTCTCTAGGCCCCCTGGGCCAAGGGATCTTGAACAACGGTTCCTCCCCGCCCCCCCGGAGAAGCTAGTTCCAGTACCTCTCTGGAAGCTGCTTCTCGGGTCGGTGGCCATGCCCTCTGAGGCAAGGAGGATACTCCCCAAGACAAGGACAGGGTTTTCCCTAGTCCTTCCCATCTGAGCCCCATCCTACAGACCCCCTTGCAGAAGAACTGTACCTCCACTCCTGGCTGGAGCAGTAGGAGCATTGTGCCTCTGAGCCATGTTGCTATGAACTCAGGCGCCCTACCTTCTGCTTCTCCACCTACCATGTCTTTTAACTCCACACCAGAACACATAGTATCACTAGGGGATGCCCCCATGGTCCTCTCTGACCCCTCCAAGACAAGAAATATAGACTGGCTCTGATCTGGGCATCTAAAGCCTAGGGAATACCACCCAGAAGCCCAAGATGAGCAATGGTTACACAGGGAAAAGTCCACCTATCTGACCAAGTCACAGTGGGCTCATTCAATACTGGGTCAACCAAGAAGAGACTATGATCAGTTAGTATAAGGGTTTCCAAATGACAAATGGCAATAGAGTGATCAAAGGCCATGAATAGTAAGATGCATAATTTAACAACACCCAAGATGTGACTCATGAAAAGCTGAGTCATATTACTAATAAATGATATGCTTAATCGATTAAGAACAAGTGACAATGAAAATAGTACTTGGATTATAAGACCAGATGACTACATATGATGGTGATAAACATGGTGAAGCTTTCCAGAAAAATTATAAAATAGCAGAGCAAGAAGTTTACAAAGCATGTATTTCAAGTAGTTTATAAATATCCACAAGAATTATAATTCATCTAAAATCACAAATAACACAGTAAATTATCAATAACATCATGGCAGATGGAAAATTTGTTCCTGCATTATTCAAATATGAAGAGGCAACATTAAACTGAATCATTGAATATTTTTAATTTTGTGGAAAGTAAAGGGTTTTTTTAGCTAGATCCTAGGAATTCTTTGAAAATCAAGTCAGGATTATTCTTCTATAAGTCATCAGAAAACCTGGAAAGACTTGCATGAACTGATGTTGAGGGAGTAGAACACATTGATAGGGATATTGTGTGATAATTAACTATGATGAATAATTTTTCTCAGCAATGAACAAATCTAATGATCAAAAAATTCTAACAACATAAAATGAAAAACACCTTCCACATCTATTGAAGCACCTATGAAGTCTGAATGCAGATCAAACTTACTATTTCAATTTCAAATGTATCTTTCTCTTTTTCCTTTTTCTTCTGATTCTTCTTTCACAAATTGATTATTGATAGGGAAATATGGTTAACACATCTATATTTGTGTAATCCATATTTGATTGCTCACTGTCAAAGGGAGGAGTGAGGGAAGGAAGGAAAGGAGAAAAATGTGGAACTCAAAACTTTATGAAATATGATCATTGAAAATTATCAGTGGATCAACACCAAACTGAATAGCCTTTGGTGAGGTGGTTGCTGCAAAGCAAAATATTGCTAAGTTCTGTTTCGACCTTTCTGATTCTACATTGATGATAACAACTTGAAAGGGAATGAAGGGATACAAGAACTGTAGAATTTATAGACTGTCGTATACAAACTGGGGTAAGGATACAGCACTCTATATTGAAAAGAATTCTTCCTGAATGACATGCAAATTTGCAATGAAATTGCCTTGAAGAAGTTTAGAACAAGGAGAGATTTTCTCAAAATAGTTCTGATATCCACATGGAAAAGAGAAATTATTTGAACTCTTACAACTGAATTTTATTTTAAAAGAGCATTAAACTCTTAGAATTAATTGAGCTAATTAAAAGTGGAAAGTAGCAAGATAAGACATTTATTTAGCTGAAATGATTTTAAGAGTTCTGCCATCTTTAAAAAATTTTTACTTTAGATTTTCTCAAATGTTCTTGAAATTCCTGAAGTATATCAACAGCATAACTTCTCACTTACATTACAGAACATTAAATGGTAACAGAACCAGAATGAACAGTTGAGGTGTTGAGAATCATTTTTATACCTAGTGAACAATGTCACAATGCCAGTTGTCACATATGGATTTTGAGAGGTCAAACTTATTGGTTAGGTTATATTGTTATCCACACTTGTTTTTTCATTTTTTAAAAACCCTAGAAGACTATAGGCAAAGAAATGATAAATGAAGCCCTCTGAGCATTTAGAGAACTTCTTAATGCAAGTCTGTATGAGCCATTGTCTTAATCCCAGTGGGGTTCATTTAGCATTCTGATGATGGCAACTTTATTTCATTTTAAGGTGCTCCAGGGTTTATATCCCAAATGCTACAAAACTGAATATAAGTATTTCTTCATTGTGCAAAGACAGTTCTTTGATATCTAAAGTCATCAACTTCTTGTATCTATAGGTACTACTACTATTCTTGATTTTCCTCTAAAATATTTAATTTGTAGCTCATTTCAGGGGGGGGGGTTATCTATTCCTCTTGATATGCCAAGCTTTACATGGATTTCAGTTTTGCATAGTGTTTTTATGACCCTCTAAATATGTCCTTATGGAGTAAAATTCATTCCTGATATGAGTCTTCACATACCCAGCTATTTGTAAAACCATATAAAATCAAAGACTTGTAAAGGTAACATTGTAAGAACACATTACTCCGTAAATTGTGATCTACAATAGTTAGTTATATGGTACAAATATCAGTAATACAAACAGTAAGTTCATGATAGAACAAAAGTAGGCTCTTTCTGTACAAAAAGGTCCATTTGTTTAATATATTGCCTTTCTCCCATGTCTCAAATTTAGGGTTTAGTAGGAGAATTTCAGGGATATATTCAGTGGCTGGTGGAGTCAAAAAAGAATTGGACCAACAGAGTGGGGTTTGGATCCCTTATGTAACTCTACTGGCTATGACTGTGATTGTGGGTAAGTGATTGTACCTCTCTGATCCTCAGTTGCCTCATCTGTAAAATAAAAATAACAATACTTTCCCCAAAAAGCATGGTAAGGAAATAATTTATGAAATTTAAATGGTGGTATAAAATTAAGCCGGTAGAATTCCTGTTATCTGCTTATCGTGATTATGTTGATTGTCAAAAGTGAGCTGGTACCTTCCATTTGATTAATATTGCACAGAACTTTGTCCAAGCTACTGAGGATTAAAAGAAAATGCAACACAGTCCTTAATCTCAGGTATCTTAAATTTTATTTGAGAGGAAGGGATAAAATATTTACATAAATAAATCAATACTAACTTAGTTAAGGCGGAGCAGATTTTTGAAAATTGATTTCTCGCAACTAATGAGCCATTCGCTGAAGGAAGTTTGAGGTTCTAAGAAGCAGAGATGAGGTAGGGCATTTTAAGCCTGGAGGATGAACTTGCAGAAGGACACAGATGGGTATAGAATTCTGAGTTTGAGATCAGTTGAGCTAGAGTACAGACTACATATCTGATAGAGCAATAAAATAAATCTGAAGAGAGAAACTGGATTCAGATCCTACATGACTAAATAGTAAGGTAAGTGATTGTTGCTTTGTCTTCAAGGGAATGAAGGTTTGTTCAAGGTCTGAGTAAACAAGGACCATGATTAGGGATGTGCTTTAGGAAGAATATTTTTTGTAGGTTTTAGAGGATAGTTAAGAGGAAGGAGATACTGAACTTCTAATTAAGAGGCTTTTGCAATAATCCCAGTGAGAAGAGATGAAAACCTGAGGGACAGTGATGGTTACTTTAGTGTACATAAGAGGATATGACATAAAGGTTGTAGAAGCAGAAGAGGTAACACTTGACAGCTGACTGGTTGGCAAGTGGAAGATGGAGAGAAGAGACAGATCTCAGGATTGTAAACTAAACTTTTTAGAAAGGTAGGGGGACCCTCAATAGAAATAAGAATGTAAGTAGTTAAGTCATGTTAGAATGAAGGTTGGAAGTTAGATGATTTCTCTTTGGAATGTGCCATTTGAAATGCTTTGGGAGCATCTAGTAATAGATGTCCAACCATTGGTGATGTGTGACCTGGAGAATTTATTTGAATGGAGATATAATGGCATTGGAAGCTAATGAGCACATTGAGAAAGTTTAGAAAAATAGAAAGAGTCTAAGACAGAACCTGGGGTAACATGTATGATTAGGAGGTAGCACAGGGATAATAATTTGCCAAAGGAGCCTGAGAAGGAAAGTCAGACAACTAGGAGGAATACCAATACCAAGAGAGCCATTGTCATGAAAAGTCATGAGGAAAAGTATCTAGTGAGTGTAGTGGTCTGCTATATCACATCTAGCAAAGAGATCTAGAATCAATCAATCAACAAGAAAGTACTTAATATTTTTAGCCACTTTCCTAAATGCTAATGATGGAAATGAAAAATCCCTAACAACCCCTCCAATATATGAATTTAAACGGAGATATATTAATAAAGTATTGATAGCTTTGCAGAGAAAAGGGCTACTGGAGTGATGGGGACAGGAAACCCCCTTAAAATGTTGGAGGAGAGGAAGTGAACTCAACAAAGGTTGATTTTTCCCCCCAGACAATTGATAGAGAAAGAAAAGAGATGTAATGTGACAAGTGGAAAGAATGTTAGAATTAAGTGAATTATTTTAATTGGACAGATCTGAGAATAATAATAAGAAAAAAAGTCAATTTGTAAAATGGACAGATCCGAGAATAATAAGAAGAAACAAGTCAATTTGTAAAATGGACAGATCTGAGAATAAGAAGAAGAAAAAAGTCAATTTGTAAAATAGCTCATGGTAAGTTTTTTTCCCAATGTGGAGAAGCTCAGTATTAAAACAAGCAGAAAAGGATCAATGAATAAAGTAAAGGAATTTATCTAGGACAAATGAACTATCTCTTTTTCAGAAATTGTTACAAAAATAATAGAGGAAGTTATTAAGGAGGAAGGAAAAGGAATTTCAAAGAAACAGTCTCTCTTTTGTCATAAAAGTAGGTTTCAAATTTCCCTCTTAAGAGGGTAGTGTGAAGAAGAAGGTGTTGAAAAACTACTTTATCACTCTACCAATTTTTAATAATTTAAGGCATTCTTTTCTTGTTATGATGAAAACAAAATGAATCATAGAATTTAAATGTCAGACAGATTCTCCTCTGAGAGAAACCATACCTTAATAGTTTATATATTTTTTTTACTGAATTGAGAAGAAAAATGAATTGAGAGAAATAAAATTATTTCTGGAAAAAGTAAAATTAAGATACTTTCTATCATTTTGAACTTAAAAACATTAACAGATGCAAATATTTCAAGATAGTTTGATCCTTAAAAGTAATGTAAAGGAAAAGACAAAACTCACACTCTTTGCAGATGATATGAGGGTATACCTACAGCATCCCAAGGAATCATCCAAAAATCTACTAGAAACAATTAGCAACTTTAAAAAAGTTGCAGGATATGTAATAAACCCCCACAAATACTCAACTTTTCTAAATATGTCTAGCAAAATACAGCAGGAAGAGCAAGAAAGAGAAATTCCATTCAAAGTAAGGTCAGACAATATAAAAATACCTGGGAGTCTATTTGCCAAGGCAGACTCGGAAACTTTTTGAAAACAATTGCAAAGGGGTAGCTAGGTGGTACAGTTGATAGAGCACCAGCCCTGGAGTAAGGAATACCTGAGTTCAAGTCTGACCTCAGACACTTAATAACTACCTAGATGTATGGCCTTGGACAAGCCACTTAACCCCACTGCCTTGCAAAATCTTAAAATGCACTTCTCACCCAAATAAAATCAGATTTAAATAACTGGACAAACATCAACTGCTCATGGATAGGTCGAGCCAATAAAATAAAAATGACAATTCTACCAAAACTAAATCACCTGTTTAGTGCCCTACCAATCAAAACTCCAAAAAATTTCTTTAATGAGTTAGAAAAAGTGGTAATTAAATTCATATGGAAAATAAAAAGTCAAGAATTTCCAGGGATTCATTGAAAAAAAGTGCAAAAGAAGGGGGCTTAGGCCTGCCAGATCAATAATTATATTATAAAGCCTCAGTCATCAAAATTTTCTGATATTGGCTAAGAAGTAGAGTGGTGGAACAGTGGAATAGACTAGGTGCAATAGCAGGAAATGATTATAATAACCTGCTATTTGATAAATCTAGAGTCCAGCAATTGAATAAAAACTGTGTCTTCAATAAAAACTGCTGGGAAAATTGGAAGTTAGTATGGAAGAATCTTAGATTAGACTAACACCTCAAAAACTTAAACTTAGATAAGACTAATACCTCACACCATATACCAAGATAATATCCAAATTGATATAGGATTTAGGGGTAAAAAACAATATTATAAGCAAACTAAAAGATCAAGTAGTTTACCTGTCAAATCTATGGAAAGGGAAACAGTTTATGACTAAGGAAGAGATAGAGAACATCACTAAAAAACACCTAGATGATTTTGATTACATTAAATTAAAAAACTTTTGCTCAGACAAAACTCCTGTAACCAAGATCAAAAGAAATATAGTAAAAAGGGAAATAATCTTCACAATTAGTATTTCTGACAAATGGTCAAAAGATATGCAAAGGCAATTTACAGATGAGGAGATCAAAGCAATCCATAGTCATCCAACCCAGGGCAGCTAGGTGGCACAGTGGCTAAAGCACCAGCCCTGGAGTTGGGAGTACCTGTGTTCAAATGTGGCTCAAACACTTAATAATTACCTAGCTGTGTGGCCTTGTGCAAGCCACTTAACCCCATTTGCCTTGCAAAAAAAAAAACTAACTAAAAAAAAAAACCAAAAACCAAAACCAAAAACATACTCATCCAACCTTTCTGGAGAGCAGTCTGGAACTATGCCCAAAGGGCAACAAAAATGTGCATGCCCTTTGATTCATCAATATCACTACTGGGTCTGTACTTTGAAGAGAAGATGAAAAGGGGTAAAAACATCACTTGTATAAAAATATTTATAGCAGCTCTGTTTGTGGTGAAAAAAGAATTGGAAATAAAGTAAATGCCCTTCATTTGGGGAATGTCTTAGCAAACTGTGGTATGTGTATGTGATGGAACACGGTTATTCTATTAGAAACCAAGAGGGATGGGAATTCAGGGAAGCCGGGAGAGATTTGCATGAACTGATGCTGAGTGAGATGAGAAGAACCAGAAAAACATTATACACCTTAACAACAACATGGGGGTGATGGTCAACCTTGATGAACTTGCTCATTCCATCAGTGCAACAACCCGGGACAATTTGGGGCAATCTGCTATGGAGAATACCATCTGTATCCAGAGAAAGAACTGTGGAGTTTGAACAAAGACCAAGGACTACTACCATTAATTTAAAAGAAAAAACTGTTATCTTATTGACTGACCTTGCTATCTCTTTTATTTTATGTTTCTTCCTTAAGGATATGATTTCTCTCTTATCACATTCAATTTCGATTAATGTATAACATAGAAACAGTGTAAAGACTGGCAAATTGCCTCTGTGGGAGGTGGGGAAGAGAAGTAATATTAGGGGAGAGGCGCTAGGTGGAGCAGTGGATAAAGCACCAGCCCTGGAGTCAGGAGTACCTGGGTTCAAATCCGGTCTCAGACACTTAATAATTACCTAGCTGTGTGGCCTTGGACAAGCTACTTAACCACGTTTGCCTTGCAAAAAAAACCTAAAACAAAAAGATTAGGGGAAAAATTCTAAAACTCAAAATAAATAAAATCTTTAAAAAGAAAAAATAATTACACACATACACACACATATATATATATGCATAAATATATATATATATGTATATATATATCACATGTAAAGTTGAACTACTTGCTTATGGGTGGCAGCACTTTGAAAATGTTTAGACCTTGTTTCTTTCATCATTCATGCCTTTCACTCCGTAATTAGTTGCTCTCACTGGAAGCCCTCTCTTATAAGAGATATGTATCATCAAGGAAAACAATTCAACCACTCCACCATTTCTGAGAATTCATGCCTTATTCTTTACCTCTAGTCGTTAATTTTCTTCTAAGAAATGGTAGAAAATATTTCCTCATCAGACCTATGAAGACATGATTCGTCAATACTTAAATGCAAGGTCTGAGGTCTTTCAAAGTGGTTTCCATTTTGAGGAATATTATTTATCACATAAATTGTTCGGGGTCTTCTGAATTCATGCTGCATCAGTTAAAGAAAGTGTTCCCATATTACTCCAAAACTGTATTTTTTACCACTTCTTATGGTCCCACTACTTGATGATACCACAATTTTCTCGGTTATTATGAAATGGAAGGATATAATGGGTAAATGAGATACTTTTACAGCATGACATTACTAGAAACAGTAGTATTTGTATGGGAAAACTTCCCTGGTTCTTCAGGTTAGCAATAGTAAAATGATAAGTTCTTTGCAGAAATGTCAAATTCTGTGATCCAAATACAAAGAGTAGACTCAAAATTGAGATTCTCTATTTCTCCTCCCTTGTGATTTTATAACACAAGGATTATCCTGGAAATAGGGACTCTCTTTCTAGTCAACTGGTAGATAACTCCTTCAAGATGTGGAAAATGATCCTATAGAAAGTGAATGAACATCAAAAAAATTTTCTCTACAAGGTATTAATAACTTTGGTCAGCTAGCATAATAGTATTTACACATTTGGATACAGTCTCTGCATATATACATATATATATATATATATAAATATATATATATATGTTAATATGAAATGTACCAATGAAGTACGTAAATAAACTTCTTCATTCCTGCAAACTTTATTACAGTCCTACAATGGCAAAATTGGCAAATCACACAGTATGATTTGACCAGGGAAAAAATTTGGTGGCAACAAATATATTCATCTCTCCTTTGCTTAGGGTTCCTGTTAACTTGCATAGGAGCAAAAAATGAGAGTAACATAGTAGGATATCCTGTAGATGGTTTGTGAATGTTTCCTGAATACATCAATAGACATATCAAAATCTTACTTGTATATTTTATTTTAATCTCATTTTCTTCTCCCCCCCCTCATTTTCTTCTAATAGGTTCTTGTGAAACAAATGTGTTGCAAGAACTGCACTGTTGTGACTGAATTCATTATTTTGGGGTTAAAATACTTTGTGTCATTCTCCTTTTCATACTTTTTAGTTTTTATTTTGTCACCTTAATGAGTAACCTTAGTATAATCACATTGATCAGAAAAAGCTCCCAACTTCACACTCCAATGTATCTTTTTCTCAGCCATTTGGCATTTGTGGATATTGGATATTCCTCATCTGTCACAACTGTTATGCTCAAGAACTTCCTTGTGCACACAACCATAATCCCTCTTGGAGCCTGCATGGTCCAACTGTTCTTTGTAGCCTTCTTTCCTGGCTGTGATGGCCTATGATGGGTATGTGACAATCTGTAACCCCCTGCTTTATTTGGTCAACATGCCCCCTAGTATCTGTACTCTATTAATTATCTTCTCCTACCTGGGGGCTTGTATAAATGCTTGGATCTACACTTGTTGCTTATTGAGCCTGTCCATCTGTGGGCCCAATAAGATTAATCACTTTTTCTGTGATTATTCACCACTTCTGTTCCTTGCTACATACCAAAATAATATTGTTGAAATTCTAACATCTGCCTCTTCTGGATCTATAATTGCGATCTCAGTATTAATTATCATAATCTCTTATATCTCCAGCCTCTTCTCTCTCTTGAAAATCAGTTCCACTGAGGGAAGATGCAAAGCTTTCTCAACTTGCACCTCCCATCTTGCCACAGTCACTCTCTTCTATGGCACCCTTACATTCAATTATGTGATGCCCAACTCCAACTACTCAGCAGATGAGAATAAAGTAATATCAGCTTTCTGCATGGCAATTATCCCCTTGTTGAACCCTCTGATCTATAGTCTAAGGAACAATGAAACATCTTTATTCGTGAATTCATCTTAAGTAAATACTATGTCCCAGATTTCAGGGATGCAAGGAAAACATAAAACATTACTTTTCTAATATTCTTCTGACATGCTGTTTAAAATTAAGTGATTCCAGCAACTAGGTTTTAGAAAAGATGCATGGTATTTTTATTTTGATGTGTTACATTTATGAATTTAATTTTGATTGCCAAGGTCTGAAAATTTCCATAATCATGGATATCCCCCCTCTGTAAAGGGCATGTAAAAGTGTCTTCTCCTCTTTGGGATTCTGATTTTTTAAAATCTTGCAACACTGATTTTACATTTTTATTTGTTTTAGTTATTGTTTCTATTTCATTTATTATAATCATTGTATATTGTTTTCTTTGCTCTGCTATCTTCATTGTGTAGCAAAACAAGTAATTTTTTTCAGTTCTAGTTCTTTTATTTTGTTCTTTGCTATGTTATAGTCATATCCTATTATGCTCCTGTGCCACAATTTGTTTTTCCCTTCCTCAGTCACTAACCATTAGTTGTTTCCAATTCCTTGCTACTATCAAAGTGGCACTGCAACTACTTTGGTGCAAGTGAGAACTTTTCTTTTTATCATTGTCCAACTAAATGTTATAATACAACTGAAAAAAAGGTATTATTTTTCCTGTGGAGTTGTTCTTCATGATGGGTAAGAATGGAGAGATTCTAGAAGAAATTGAAAACATGAAAAATGAAATAAATCAATAAAAATTCATTAAAAATTTTAAGCTCCTTCAACTTGAATACTTCTTTCTTGTTCAGTCCAGTATAGCTACACTAAACTATTTTCCTTTTCCACACATGGCAGTCCATCTTCTGTGTCTTTTCACTGGCTTTCTCACAAATCTGATATACTTGGTTTCCTGGGATTTCCTTGAGACAATTCCAATACCACTTTGTGCAAGAAGCCTTTTGAACTTCTCAAGCAAATAGTAGTTTCCTCTCTAAGATGATCTTCCATTTCTTATGCCTATAATTTATATATACTTACTTCTCTACATGATGTCTCTCCCAATAGAATGTGAGCTGCTGGAAAACTGCTACTCATTTGTTTTGTAATTCAAATTATAGCATAGAATCTCACATACAACAACCCGGAACTACCTTGCTGACTGCGTTGTTTGCAATCCACTCTACATCAACTCCCTATTTTTAATATTATCTCAAAATAAGGAGATCAGACCTGGGCATGATAATCAATATCTGATCTTATCAAAGAAGAAAGCAGCAAAATGATCACCTTCCCAACTTTGGATTCTATCTTCTCTTAATTTAGTGTAAATTTCCTCTTAGTCTTTGTTGTCATCATGATATACCACTCAAAAATAACCACTTTTCAGGGGCATATTGGAGATGCAGTGAATAGAGCACTGGCCAGCCTCAGACACTTTATAATAAGTTAGCTGTGTGATCTTAGACAAGTCACTGAAGCCCACTGCCTTGCAAAAAAACAAAAAAAAAGTATTAATAAGGTTTAATTTTTTCAAGCATCATTTTAATTTTTAAATTTGATTATAATTCTGCATTGTGTATTCTCAGATGTAATTCTACCTTTTGCACAACAAGACATCCATTTACAAAATAATCACCTTTTACTGAAATCTAATCATAATGAATTTCATAGAATAATTTGAAAACTAAAAATTCCAGTTCCTCTTTCTCTATTCGTAATTTTCCTTTATATTATTATGGACATCATATGGATTCTTGGGGCACCTATTCAAACTTTCACATACCAAGTAATAAATCAGGGCCCACAGAGCAAGACCACCTCAATCAGTCATCAGGATTCTTAGCGTAACCGTAATGGATTGTACTGTTTGAACTCCTGTCTCCAATTCAAGGTATTTTCCCAACATCAATCTTAGTGTCAGTTACAATCTCACTGAAACTATCATCTGATGTAGTACCTGGTTTTCAGGTGTTATTTAACCAATCATCATTAATTAATTTTCTAAAGGTATATTTACTGAGAAGAGATAGCACAAACACAAATTAGAACCACAAACCAGTGCACCATTAGCATAGTCTCTCCCATACCATTCACTACTTGAGAGAAGAGGCTCAATATGAAAGCAGTTTCAAAGCACTGACTCTTTCAATTTCACTTCCAAATGTGGTAATGCACCTTCTCTTCCTTGTTTGTAGTAGCTGAATTCCTGATTGTGAAATCAAGGGTTCTGGTATCTAATTAATGTTTTGCCCCAGTTTACAAAATTATGACATTTTGCTCTTTTGACAACGTGAAATACATATGGTCTCAACCTTATTTAAGAGTTGTTCACCTAATAAGTCAGAATAGGCAGAACCTAGGCAGAAGAAACCACAAGGCCTTTGTGCAAGGATTTATGTCAACTTGGGTGGAAAGATGATGCCACTGACTGCATTTGGAATGATGGAATTTTCATGGCTGAAGAGTCGGGGAAATATCAACTGAATGTCTAGTATTATCCCTAAAAACTGTCTAAAGCTATAAAGAAGGCAACTACACTGTCCTTTGGAGACAAAAAATTTATCAGAGGCTTAACATGAGATAATTTTTGTTACATATGTTACATAGGATTGGAGAGTGGAACTGAAGGTGAATAAATTAACATACTTTTAGGAGCAATGTGATTATCATTCCAAATCAGGAAAGTGAGGATGTGGAATGAGGTGTGGAGGAATAGATTATGAAGGTGATCCTGAAACTAATGTGTATTTTCTGTGATTTCCTTTACTGCATCGGTAATACAGAGTAAAGCTGCTTGCTAAAAAAGGCAATTTGGGAACCTGCAATGCAGCAAACTGATTTACTGGTATTTGTGGCTGATTTCACTGAGCTGTGAACCCCAAACCCGCTTAAACTGGTCTTTTGGTCCACTATGGCTGATATGGAAATGTTTAACAGAATTGTACATGGATCTTGGGATGGGAAAAGCAAGGGAGACAGGAGATAAACTTGGAACACAAACCAAATAAAAATGAATGTTGAAAACTATCTTTACATAAAATTGGAAAAAATAGAATACTATCAAATGCAATAAATCAAAAAATCAAGCCCCATGATTATCTAATTCTGCAAAATATCCTTCTTCTGGATTTGACTACTTCCAGGGGGAAAAAACTGTCCTTTCTCTATCACAACTCCTCCCCTATTTGGTAACCAATTATAAATTGCCCTTGTTCCTTCTGGACCAGGGGTGCCATTGTAACTCGATTTGTGGACCTGACAAGCATGACATGTTTAGAGAATAATTTTGTTCTTACTCAAAATTCCCATATATTTATAGAGGAATAGGAATTTTGCATGTTGGCAATATGGTGGTAAGGTCCCTTTAGGTTTTTGCAAGACAGTGGGTTAAGTGACTTGCCCAAGGTCATACAGCTAGGTAATTATTACTTGTAGAAGGTGAAATTTGAACTCAGATCCTCCTGACTCCAGGGCCAGTGCTCTATCGACTGCATCATCTAGTGGTCCCATAAGGCTGCTTTTGAAAAGGTCATTCAGCAGTGTGAGAAATAGCTAGGGCTGATTTGACCTGATATGGAAGAGCATCTGAGACACTTAATAGTACATTGAAAATTGTATACTGGAAGAAAGCATAACTTGGAGTATGATTTATTGCAATTATTTGAATGGTGAGTTCAAAGATTTTTTTTGAGAACTTTTGCAACCACATATGTTGTATACTAAAAGATCAATTTTTCTGTTTATAATTCGTGGAAAAAGCTTAAATGTACTATGTTCTTACCCCTGAATTGAAGCCATATATAATACAAGCTTTTTCCCAGTTTGCAAACAAAATTATTATCATGTGTATTGGGAATGCTACCTGCCATGAGGTAACAATTAGGTCCTACAGTCCCCTAAAAATTTTTATTTCATCCTTAGACTAATTTTGAAAAAATGCTCACCATAGGACTTCCTGCCATTTAATTGTAATGTTTCTAAAACCCTAGAGGAAGTTAAATGCTTACCAATCCTGAGTCTCCTTGGTGATGCATTCCCTGGCCCATTAATACTCCTAAGCCTTAGAGGACTGTTGCACATCAAGATTTTGAAGAGAAATAATGAGAGAGGAAAATATGTTCTTTAGTTAGGCAAGAACAATTCAGCCTTAAATTGCATTAAAAATACTTATCCTAAGACTGATCTTTGTATTAACATATCTGTAGATATGTAGAAGGAATAGTGGAGACTAAAGGAAGCATGCTCCTCATGTTGAATCACCTTGAGGAAGCCCCCACTTACCTTCTCATTATCTATATTCACTCTGCCTCTTGGGCTCCCTATACCACATTTTTGATAAAAGATGTTGGTGCATATGAAAGTTAGAAATTGGGCTTTGCATTCGCTTTTAAGTGTTACAGATAGAAGGAAAAAGAGCATTTTATTAAACACCCAAGGCAGATAATTAGATGTTTGCAAATGAAGGCATAACTTAACTATTGTTACTGTGTCCATTTCCAGATTAAGAAAGAGGCAGACAGAAGTTAAATGACTTTCTGAAGGATCCATAGCTAAGAAATGTCTGAGACTGGTTTTCAACTCGCCTTCCTGACCCCAACCCAGCACTGTACACACTGTCCCAGGCAGCTACCTAGACTTTAAATGTACATTTTGAATTTTACCAAAGGTCTTTGTTTAGAGGACACTTGCTGCTGAATGTTTGGAAATGAGCAGGATAGACTCAGCACCTAGGCATCACTTTAGACCCTGGAACTAGAGACAACCTGTCAGGACACCCATTAAAATCAAGGTATAGTGTAGCAATAGTAAAGAATCTGGTTAATATTGATCTTCTAAGATTAGAGTTTGAAAAACTCTATTTGAGAAATTAAAATGGCAGATATGACAAACTACATGGAATAGTTTTACATTTTCATATATAATCTTACTTTGTGTCCTTTTTGGTATAAAAACGGTAACATTGAAATTTAATTGAGAGCTTATAATTAATTTTTTTAAAAGACTGGCAATTTCAAGGAATGGTTTTCCCTACATGAAGTCTTATCACTACCTCTCATGAGAAATAATTTCTCTCTTGGAAAGATCTTTTTATTCTAATGTCAAGCTAAAGACTATCTCTGAAATATTTCCTTAATGTTCCTGGGTCTACTCTCTGGAACCTTTCACATGAAAGCTATTCCACTACTTGAAGAAAATTATCAAGTACCTTCTAGACCATATTGAGTAGAGTATTCCCTCTTAAGAGTTAATATCAGGGGTGGCTAGGTGGCATAGTGGATAAAGCACTGGCCCTGGAGTCAGGAGTACCTGGGTTCAAATCGGGTCTCAGACAATTAATAATTACCTAGCTGTGTGGCCTTGGGCAAGCCACTTAACCCCATTTGCCTTGCAAAAACCTAAAACAAAGAGTTAATATTACTAGTGAAGTCCTCTCAGAGTTAAAAAAAATCATTAAAACAAAGACAGACTATGACTCTTAGACTATTCTTAGAAGAGAGAGAGATATCTTGCATTCAGCGCCAGGCACACACCTGATTCTGTTGGGGGCGGGGATGAGAAACAGTGAAATGTTTCCAGAGAGATCTTGCATTTTTAGTTAGTCACCTATTTGATGAGAAAACAGTCTTAACTGGGAGAACAGTAGACTGTTCCCATGAGAAAAACCTTGCATTCCAATGAAACTCATAAGCCTCCTCTCATTGGATGATAAGTAGACTGTTCCTACACCTTGCATTCCAAGACAAGTTACATCAGTAAGATAGCTATAATCCTGAAGGTTATTCTCAATATTAGGATAGTGAGGCAATATTTATGAAAACCTTTCATTCTTCTCTTCATTCCTGGGGTAGATTTTCTCAAGTAGAATTTAACTCTGAAGACTAATCAAAGAGTCAACAGGGAGTGACTATTGGGAGGAGGAGGGGATTGTGTTAGGTCATATAATCTTGCTTGACTGTCAATTCGAGGCAGCTCCTTGATATTCACTATCTTTGTGAGACTTAGAGTGTGTATTTTTCTGAAGAAAAGCAAAAATAAACTTTTTTTTGCTCCGAGTAGTCTCTATATTTTTAAGTAGATTTTTATCCCACACAATATCTTTTCCAGAGTGCACATCCTGAATTACTTGAACCAATCATCTTATGGAATGATTTTCATTCTTCTTATGAGTCAGACTAACATCTCTACTTATGCTTCAGGATGCTAGTATCCATCCTAATAGGTGGGATCTAGTGGGGAACATGTATCAAATGTGTTTTGGTCAGTCAATGACCCACATGACTATCAACTCCTTTCCTGACTCCAAGCCTAATACAGGGAATCCAGTTTCAAATTCTCGTCCTAGCTTGGAGGGATGAGTAACTCCTATTTTGAGTCACTGGATCACTTTCTCAAGTTCTCTACTATCAAGACTTAAAATGTGGTTGTTCTGGCAAGAAGATCATCACTAGTAGACTGGTAACCTGGGATGAAAACTGTGGCTCTCCTAACTCATGAAGTAAACAAAAATGTGAATCAGCATGATTAAGAGGGTTTGTATGTGTAAGGGCAAATGATTCAGCTGGGCTGTCACAGAAAGGAAAGGATTAGAAGCCTTAATCTATTCCTTTCTGGCTTTCATTGTTCTAATGTAAACTCTGAGAGTCTTTTCCTGAGACTCTTCTCCTACCACTGGCTTCTGCATTTGGCAAGAGTCTGAGCTAAGCATTGGTAGAGTGGGAAAGGTCCTATGTGCTACTGTGCAAGTTTGCCAAATTATTCAGCAGTTAAAAATGATTGTTGGGTTCATGTTAGTCTAAGGATGAAATCAGATTCATGCTTTTACCCCTCTTTGGGAAGTTATAGAATAAAAATCTACATGAACTTTTAAGGAAAGTTCAGAGATACCAGGCAGGAAGATCCAGATATTTTCCAGTTGTCTATATTTTCAGTAAATTTTTAGTAATTTATGACTTCTTAATATTTTTTATTTTAGTAACTTATGTACCTATTGCATCCCATTTTCAATAATGAAACACATGAACAAGGAAATGCTGTGATAAAGCATATTTTTAGCTGATGTCATATCTAATTCGTAAAAATATAAATTAGATAAGTCAAAAAGACTTTTGAATTAGTACACATTTTCCCCATTGGGAGAGACAGTTGAAGAACTGGCAAATCACTGATATCATTTCTGGCAAGTGGAAGAGAAACAATTCCCAGTGAGAATTCTCAGGCTGCTCCCTTGACCAAAATGGATGAATCTCTAGGGGCTGTTTATATGCCACCCCACCCATAACCATAACAAGCTCCAGGCTCTCTTGAATGTCTTGTACAATGTGATCAGACTCATCCTTTCAAATATGCACATCTTGCCTCTCACCAAATTTTTCTAGAGAAAAATTAAAGGAGAAAAAGAAGACCCTACCTCTTTAAAGCAAAGTCAGTGGATCAAAACCAAATTGAGTGTCCTTTGGTGAGGTGGCTGCTGCAAAAACAAAATATTCTGGGTACAAATTGATTATTTTTTAATCCACGGTGATGATGGCAGTATAAAAAGAAGTGAAGAGGTACATGAACAATCGAGTTTATATTGTATTTTGTACATGTAGTGGGATGAGGATAGAATACCACACACTGAAGGTACTGCTTCCTAAATGACATGCAGACTTTTAATGAAAATACCTTGAAGAAGTTTAGAGCCAGGAGAGATATCCTCAAAATGGTTCTGATAGTCACATGGAAAAGAAGTTTCTTAGAGCCTTTAGAACTGAGTTGCATTTTAAAAGAGCATTGAACTGTTGGAATCAATTGAACTGGAAAAAAATTATTAATTAAAGTGCAAAGTAATTTGGAGTAAATAAAATTTGAGAAAACAAGACCAGATGATAGTTTATATAACTGAAATGATTTTTAGAGTTCTGCCTTCTGAGACAATTGAAAAATTTTTAATTTTGGATTTTTCAAGTGTTCTTGGAAATTTCTCATTGGATGATAATAGAACCAAAATTAATCACATTGAAGTAATGAAGTACTTTCCATATCTATTGAACATTGAAACATGTTGATTTTTGAGAGCTTTCATACTAGCTCATACTTATTGGTTTGGTCATATGACTATACAATTAATGCATTTTAAAAAAATTCTAGACAAACATAGGCAAAGAAACAATAAATGAAGCCCATTGAGAATTTAGAGAACTTCTAAAAGAACTCAACTGTGTTTGAGCAATTGTATCAGTCTCAGTGAATTTCAAATGGCATTTTGATGATATCAACTATAGTTCACCTTAAGGCACTCAAGGGTTTAGATCCCAAATGCAACAAAGCTTAACATTAATATTTCCTCACTAATTCATAACTAGCTCCCTGGAATCTAAAATCATCAACTACTTGTATCAATACGTACCACTGCTTTTCTTGGTTTTACTCTAAAAATATCCATCTCATGTCAGGGGGGCTCATCGATTCTTCTTAATTTGTCAGACTTAGGTAGATTTCAGTTTTAGATAGGGCTTTAATCACCCTACCACCCGGGCTTAATGATTATGATTCATTCCTGATTTGGATATTAATTTACCAAGTAGCACCACAAAAAGTCAAAGATGTTCAAGTGAATTTTATGCATGAAACATTATTAAACATGCTAGTACATAGATTCTGATCTACCCTAGGTCATACCATATATCCTGAAATATCACTACAAACAGTAAGTATATGATCCTACATGATTAGATAACAATACCTTACTTAAGTAAAGTTCTTTCTATACGAATAGGTATATTTGTTTCACATATTACACTTCTTCCACATATTAGACTGAGGTTTTTGCTTTAGGAATTTCAGTAATATATTACTTGGTTGATGTGGAGGAAAGAGAATTGAACTGGGTTTGAATTCCATATCTTAGTTTTAGTGACTATGACTATGACTGTGACTGTGAGGGTCTTTACCTCTGTAATCCTCAATTACTTCATCTATAAAAAGAGAATAGCCATATTGCCCCCCTAAAAAATTGTGGGAGGAAAGTAATTAATGAAATTTGAATTATGGTTTTAGCTATTTGAATTTTTATATGCATATTATGATTATGTCACCAACTGAAATGAACCTTAAAGTTTTCAAATGTATATTTGTGCCCTCCATTTGGCTAATATTTTTCTATGGATAATATGCAGAATGCCTTATCCAAGGCACTGAAGAGTGAAAGAAAACACAAAAGAGACCTTAATCTTAGGGAGTTTAAATTCTATTTGTGAGGAAGGGCTAAAATATTGTCATTAAATAAGTCAATATGAAATAAGTTTGAGGTGGAAAAGAGCTTTGGAAAATAGATTTATTGAACTGGTAAGGCATTAGCTGAAGGAAGCTAGAAATTTTAAGAAGCAGTGATGAGGTAGTGCATTTGGAGCATGGAGGATAACCTGTTCTGAGAAAGAGAAGGGAATAAAATTTTAATTCAGGGAAACAGAGAGTAGACCAGCTAGGCTAGAATACAGAATACATATCTGAGATTACAATGAAAAAAATCTGAAGAAAGAAATGGGATACAGATATTGCAATACTTTAAATAACAAGGTAAGTGGTTGTTATTTTGTCTTTAAGGAAATAAGGGTTTGTTCAGGACTTGAGTAAAGAAGTGAAATGATTAGCCTTGTGCTTTAGGAAGATTATTCTTGAAGGGTTTTAGAGGATAGTTTAAGAGGAAAGAAAGATTGAAATTCAAATTTAAAAACTTTTACAATAGTCTAAGTGAGACAAGAAGAAAACATGAATGAAGGCAATAGCTATTTCAGGGGACATGAAAGGATATGAGATATATATGTTGTAGATATAGAAGTAGTCATATTTGGCAGCTGACTGGTTAGGAAATGCAAGATGGAGAAAATAGTAAAGACTGATTTCAGGACTCTAACTTGGGTTTCTTGGAAGGATAGTCGGACCTTCAACAGAAATAAAACTTGAGTAGGTAGTTCATTTTAGATGGAAGGTTGAAGGTAAGATGTATTCTCTTTGAAATTGATTAAGTTTCAAATGCTTTGGGGGATATTTGGTGACCGATGTAAAATTATTAGAGATGAGTGAACTAGAATGCAGGACTGAATTTATGGATTTAGGATTGATTTGGATGGAGGTGCCATGGCAGTGGAAGATAGTGAAAACACTGAGAAGGTATAAAAACCAGGAAGGGTCTGCCTGTGGAAATATGTATGGTCGGGAAGTAGCACAAGGATAAGGATCTGCCAAAGGAGCTTGAGAAAGAAAGGCCAGATATGTAGGAGAAATACTAGGACCAGGAGTGCCTGAATCAGGCAAAGCCATGAACAAAAATTATTCAGTAAGAGCAGGTGACTTCCTGTGTCTTGTCCTGCAAAAGGACAGGAATCAATTAATCAACAACAATCAATAAGTTCATACTGCTTAATCACTTTCCTGGGTACTAATAATACAAATCTAAAAAAACTCTAACAATCCTGACCACCTATAAATTGTATAAAAACTGCCAAAACATTATGATATGGAAAATATTGGTAACTTTGCAGAGCAAAGTGCTACTGGAACTCTGGGGTCAGAAACTCCCTTTCTATGCTTTATCATATGTGTATGGAGGAGAGGAAGTGGAATCCACCAAGGTAGGTCCCCCCCCCCCAACAACTGATAGGAAAGGAGAAGAGATTGCCAGATCTGGGTGCATTTATAGGAAGAAGGGAGAAACCTAAAGGTAAAAAGATTAACAATTTTAGGGTAGTTTATTTTCAGTAGGAAAAGCTCAAGGTTAAAATAGGAAAGATGGGATCAATGGATCAAGTACAGAAATTGGTCCAGGAGAAAAGGACTATCACTTTGTTAGAGATTGTTGCAAAAATAATAGAGGAAGTTATTAAGGAATAATGAATCGTAGAAGATGAAAAGTAAAAGGATCTCACAGAAAGAACCTGTCTTTTTTCCATAAAGAGTAGGTTGCAAGGTCCTAGTTGCAAATGAGGTGTTGAAAAATTACTTCATAACTCTGCAGATTTTATTTTATTTAAGGCATTCTTTTTTGATGTGGTCATCAATGTCATAAATGAGTGTTACAGTCAGTATTGCCTCTGAAATAAACAGTTTCTAATATTATGTAACATTTTTACTGGTTTGAGAAGAGAATAAGAATGAGTTTAGCATTGGGAGGAATAAAACTATTTCAAGAAAAAAGTAATTCAAGATAATTGTCTCTTTTTGGAATTAACAAGTATTAGCAAATGCAAACATTTAAATTTAGTTTGATCTTTAAAAGACATGTATTACTCATGAAGATAGATAGATCGATAGATAGACAGAGAGAGAGAAAGAGAGAGAGAGAGAGAGAGAGAGAGAGAGAGAGAGAGAGAGAGAGAGAGAAACACGCATACTTGCTTCTTTACTTTTAGACATTTTGAAAATGTTTGGATCTTGTTCCTTTCCTCCTTCATGTCTATTACTATGCAGTTAGCTATTTCTCTTGCCTTTCACTGTGGAAGCCCTCTCTTATAAGAAATATGTATCGTCAAGCAAAAGAAATCAACAGATTCACCGTATGTGAGAATTCATGCCTCATTCAGTACCAAGAAGTGGTAGAAAATATTTCTTCCTCAGATTGATGACTACATGATTTGTCAATATTTAGGTCCAGGGTCTGAAGTCTTTCAAAATGGTTTCCCCTTTCAGGATTGTTATTTGTCATATAAATTGTTATTCTAGATCTACTGAGTTCATTCTGCATCAGTTAATGGAAGCATTTCCATATAACTCCAAAGTAGTGTTATTCATCACTTCCTATGGTCCATAAAATTGTCACTATTTGATGATACCACACTTTGCTCAGTTGTTCTGCATTTGAAGAATACAATAGCTTAACAGGGTATTGTTACAGCAGGTTGAGCAAGGATTTTCAATTATTTTTCCCTAGAAAAAGCTGTATTTCCATAAGAAAATTTCCCTAGTCTTTCAGGCTAGCGATATCTAGCTTAATGATAGTTCTTTGCAGAAATGCCACATTTTATGAGCCAAGCTCAATGAGGAGACTCAGAATTAAGATTCTCCATTGCTCCACTGTGATTTCATAACATGAATCATTTTGGAAAGCAGGAATTTCCTTAAAGTCAATTGGTGGATACCAGCTTCAATTATGGAAAATGAGATATGAAGGAATATAGAAGAGACTCTATTTCTTTAGATGATATTAAAAACCTTGACAGAACAATATACACACCTTTGGATATTGTCTCTGCATATGTTTAAGAAGGGAATCAATGATGTGATTAAACCATCCTCTATGAGGTGGCTAGCTGGCACAGCAGATAGAGCACCAGCCCTGGAGTCAGGATTACCTGAGTTCCAATCTGGCCTCAGACACTTAATAATTACCTAGCTGTGTGACCTTGAGCAAGTCACTTAATGCCACTGCCTTGCAAAAATAAAACCTACAAAAAAAGCCAATTCTCCACACTCTTGCAAACTTTACCACATTCTTTAAAAAATTACAAAATTGGCAAATAAAACAGTATGATTGGACCAAGGAGAAAATTTAGTGGCAACAATTATATTCATCTCTCCTTTGTTTATGGGCACCATGCCATAATGGATATGGACAAAGAATGAAAATAAGACAGTACAATAGTCATGTAATAGGTGGCCCAGTTATGAATATATCAATAAACATAACCAAATATTTATTCTATATTTTATTTTAATCTCATTTTCTTCCTCTAATAGGCTATTTCCAAGAAAGATGTCTGGCAACAACTGCACTGCTGAGACTGAATTCATTCTTTTGGGGTTAACAGATGACCCAACCCTGCGTGTCATCCTTTTTGTGATATTTCTTGGTTTCTATACTGTTACCTTAGTTGGTAATTTTACTATAATCACATTGATCAGGAAAAGCTCCCAACTTCGCACTCCAATGTACCTTTTTCTCAGCCACTTGGCATTTGTGGATATTGGATATTCCTCAACTGTCACACCTGTTATGCTCAAGAACTTCCTTGTGGACAAAACCATAATCCCTCTTGGAGGTTGTGTGACACAACTGTTCTTTGTAGGCTTCTTTGGGACAACTGAATGCTTTCTGCTGGCTGTAATGGCCTATGATCGGTATGTGGCAATCTGTAACCCCCTACTTTATTCTGTCAACATGCCTCCTGGAATCTGTACTCTATTACTTATCTTCTCCTACCTAGGGGGTTGTATAAATGCTTGGATTTATGCTATTTGCTTATCGGTCCTGTCCTTTTGTGGATCCAATAAGATTAATCACTTTTTCTGTGATTATGCACCAGTTTTAAAACTTTCTATATACCAAAATGATATTCTTGAAATTTTACCTTCTGCCTCTTCTGGGTCCATAATTGTAATCACAGTGCTAATTATCATAATCTCATATATATCCATCCTCTTCTCTGTCCTAAAGATAAGCTCCACTGAGGGAAGATCCAAAGCTTTCTCAACTTGCACCTCCCATATTGCTGCAGTCACTCTCTACTATAGTACCATTACATTCATTTATGCTACACCCAAGTCCAGCTTCTCAACAGATGAGAATAAAGTTGTGTCTCTTTTCTATATAGTAATCATTCCCCTGTTGAACCCTCTGATCTATAGTCTAAGGAACAATGAAGTAAAAGGGGCCATGAGAAAACTGATGAGAAGGAAACATCAGTTTTCATGAATTCATCTCAAGTATATATTATATCTCAGGTTTGAGGGATTCAAAGAAAAAATGAAACATTGCTTTTCTTTTTTTTTTTGGCAAGACATTGGGGTTAAGTGAATTAACCAAAGTAATACAGCTAGGTAATTATGAACTGTCCGAGGCCAGATATGGACTCAGGTCCTCCTGGCTCTGGGTCCAGTGATCTATCCACTGCACCACCTAGACATCCCATTGCCTTTCCTTAAAAATATGATATTCTTCTTATATAATATTTAGAAATAATACTAATAATTAGATTTTAGAAGATATATTACAGTAATTTTATTTTGATGTGTGAGGTTTTTGAATTTAAATGTTGATTGCAAAGGTCTGAAAATATATGAAAAGTTCCCCAAATATGGATCTTCTCTGCAATGGTGCATGTAAAAGTATCTTATCGCTCCTCCTTGATTTCATGATTTTTTTTGGAATCTTGCAATACTGATTTTATATTGATTTGTGGCAGTTTTGTTTTAATTTACATTGTGATGGTCATCGTGTTTGGTGCTCTGCGTTATGCTATCATCATTCTCTAACAAATCAAAAAAGCTTGTTCTGTTCCCTTTCTTTTTGGTTCTTTTTTTGTGACAGAGTCATATTCTATTATGTTTGTGTGCCACTATTTGTTTTGCCATTCCTCAGTTACTGACCATCTGCTTTGTTTCTAATTCCTTGGTACTGCAATTGTGGTACCACAAATATTTTGGTGTTTCCAATGACTTTCCCTTTAATCAGTGACCATCTTTATGCCATAAAACAACTTAAAAATTGCATTCTTATTCAAATGTGGGATGCATTTCCATAATGGGTGACAAGGGAGAGAAACTAGAAGAAACTGAAAACATGGAAAACAAAAATAAAACCTCCTCACCTGACTACATCTTACCTGTGTAGTCCAATCTAGCTATACTGGACTATTTGCTTTTCCCACAAAAGACAGTCCATCTTCTGTGTTTTTGAACTGTTTGTCTTAGAGGGCTGAAATACTTTGCTCCCCAACAACTGTCCCTTAGGTTTCTGGTATTTCCTTGAGACAACTGGAATCCCACTTTCTGCAAGAAACCTTTCAGGGCCTCTTAAGCTAACTGTAGCCTCTTCTCTAAGATGATCTTCCATCTACTCTGAGTATAATTTATATGTACTTGGCAATTTACATTGTGTCTCTCCCCAAAATATGTGCACTCCTGGAAAACTGGCACTTTTGAATTTTCTTTTGTATTTTATAATTTATACATATACATATTTATATATCAATTTATAATTTATAGCATACAACTTGATATAATAAATCCTGCAAATACTTACTGACAGACCACCATCATAGTGATCCTCTAGATCCCCTCCCTATTTTCAATATTTTCTTAAAATAAGGAAGTCAGATCTGATCATGATATTCTGTATCTGAGAAACTGTAGATAAAACAAAGCTACATGTAATAATTTTACAGTTATTTATACCCTTCTTATTTGTGACCTTTGTGTTTATAAAAATAGTAATATTTAACAACTGTTTTAGCATATGAAGTTTTTTTTAGGGGTTTTTTTTTTTTTGCAAGGTGAATGGGGTTAAGTGGCTTGCCCAAGGCCACACAGCTAGGTAATTATTAAGTGTCTGAGACAAGATCTGAACCCAGGTACTCCTGACTCCAGGGCCGGTGCTATATCCACTGCAGCACCTAACCACCCCAAGAAGTTTTTTTTAAATGGCTGGATTACAGAATATTTTCTCCTTCTTGAAGTCATCCAGTGATGGGAAAATCACTACCTCTCAAAGAAAATCATTCCCTCCTTTGGAGAGATTTGATCATTGGGATATCTTTCCTCATTAATCTGTCTCTCTGAAAATTCTACTTATTGCTCTGGGATCTGTCTCTGGAACTGAGTAGAAGTTTCCAAATGAAAGCTCTTCAACTACTTGCAGAAAGATATCATGTCCCCTCTACATCATATCTGGTTCAGGGGAACATCCCCACTTTCTTAAACCAATTGCATGATTTCCATTTTTCTTTTCATCCTGACTATGTTCCTCTGGATATATTTTAGTTTGTCAATATGCTTCCTAATATTTGGTCTCCAGAGCTGAATATATTCAAATGTGTTCTGGTCTGAGCAGATAGATTAGTAACATGTTTATCATCTTTCCTGTTTCCATGCTTACTCCTTAATATAATAATGATGATAACTCTAATGACTTCTGACATCGAGTCTCTCTCTCTCTCTCTCTCTCTCTCTCTCTCTCACACACACACACACACACACACACACACACACACACAATTCATGGTAGTTCATATAAAGTTATAAGCAAAAGATATTTTAGTTTCACTTGACCATGAGAGAAGAAACAAAAGTATGTTTCCAGTAGATGATAAGAACTCCTTAACAGTCTTTCATTGTGAAAGACAAGAAAAATGTAATTATGGTCCATGACCATTTTAAAGCTTTGACTGCATGGGGGTCTGGTCTCGCATTGGGGTGGTAGCATGATAAAATGGAAAGAACAGGGATGGAATTTTGAGTCACCCAAGTTCATTTCAAAAAATTCAATAATTCACTAATTCTAGATTTACCTAGAGTAAGTCAGGAGTTCAGTGGTTAAGGAGATGAACTGCTAATTTATAATGTTTAGCAACTATGTACTAAATGTTTATTTTCTTGTTGTCCTCAACATTCAAGATTGGTAAGTTAATGATTAGCCAAAGTTCAAATATCTTTTAGTCATTGTGTATGTATGTGTATATATAGATATATATGTGTATGTGTGTATGTATACATGTATACATATACATATATACATGTATACATATATTTGTATGTATATATATATTGCTTTTACCTAGATCAAATAAGCTAACACATATGAAATGTTTTATAAAACTATCTGGCAATGTAAAATTGAGCTATTTTTATGGTTTTAGCAAATCACTCACCTCATCTTTTAATGTTATTCTTGTAGAAAAGATGACACAGAATGCACTTGATAATAAAATGATTATATGGCTTTAGAATAGTTGAATGCCTGGACCTAAGATTCATATTTTCATGATGGCAAATTAGACTGGATGGCAAAATTAGAATTTTGTCTCAGTTCTTACCTGGCCATTAAATTGAATGCAAATTGCCTCAGACAAGGCAATTAGGGCTTGGGAAAAACCTTAATTTATATCAAAGGTCATCCATCCATTGCATCCTGGACCAGTTTTGACTTTTGTCTTATTGATGGTCTTTGTTAGATGCTGGAGGAGACAGTGAGGTTGAACTTTATACAGTTCTGCCTCACTTAAATCTAATTCAAGTGAAATTCAAGACAGCCTTTTGATGTCATTAATTCTCTTTAAGAATGAATAGCAATGGGGGAATTCTTTATTCTTTATGTCTCATTCTTTATTCTAGTATGGTGGCTTTGTGAGTTCTCAAAGAATGAGTCACTAGAACACAAGTTTTCCAAAGTTCTCTTATTCTGTAAAGTATTTTTTTTGGTAAGGCAATGGGGTTAAGTGACTTGCCCAAGGTCACTCAGCTAAGTAATTATTAAGTGTCTGAGGCTGAATTTAAACTCAGTTCCTCTTGACTCCAGGGTTGTTGCTCCAGGTTATTGCACTACCTAGCTGCCCCCTGCCATAAAGTATTAAAAGATGGTGCTGCCAAGAAACCATCTCTGCATTTGGGAAACCTGCCTAAGTCTAATGAAGTTCAGCCTAGTAGAATGACCACTTGGGATGCAAACTGTGGCTGTCACCATTAAGGTAACAAAGAAAATGTGAAGCAGTATATCTAGGATGTGTTTTAAGTGGAAGGTGAAAACATAAAGCTAGACTGAAGAAGGAGAAAAAGGATTAGAATTCATAATTCATCCCTGTCTCACCCTGACCTTTCTAGGGTGGACAATAACAATCTTTTTAAACTATTTCACTCTTCCTAGCACCAAATGAGACTTTCACTTTAGCACGCCTCTTGGTTCCACTTATGGAGGGGGTCTTTGAGCAAGAGCAAAAAGGGAAAGACAATATGTCCTTACTGTGTAATCATTATTGGACTCAAGTTTTTCTTAAGGGCAACAATTAGATTCATGCTTTTGCATCACTTTCATCGTTAAGGAATAAAAACTAATGTGATCCTCTTTAATCTCAGAGTTCTAAAGGCATGAAGATCCTGATATTTTTCTTTTCTTTTTTCTTTTTCTTTCTTTTTTGGATTTTGCAAGACAGTGGGGTTAAGTGACTTGCCCAAGGTCACACAGCTAGGCAAATAAGTGTCTGAGGCTGTAGTTGAACTCAGGTTATCCTGACTCCATATCCACTGAGCCAACTAGCTGCCCTGCTGATATTTTTTAACTATATTTTCCTCTGTCAGGTTTTCTGGGTAACCTGGCACTGCCGCACAATTCCCAATAATGAAACAGATGTGAACTGGAAATTGTTATGATCCACCACGTTTTAACTGATGCCACATTGCAGTGTTCATTAAAGAGAAATATAAATCAATTGGATGAAACAGGAAAACCTTTGAGTTAATACAGGCTTTTTCCCACCTAGGGAGAGGGGCGAAAAACTGACAGATCAATGATATCATTTGTGCTGGATGGAAGGGATGCAAATGACTAATCCTCCCAGATAGAATTCTCAGATTTCTCCCTGACCAAAAGGAAAAGAGCTTGAGGTGTTCAAATGCTGTCCTATTCATCACCACAGCAACTCCTGGTTCTCTTAAAATTCTTGTGCACTTTCATGAAATTCACCCTCTTCTCATGGAAACATTTTATGGGATGAGGAAGGGGTCAAGAGAGCAACAGGTGGAGATGTAGGAATAATGTAGTGAGTCTAATCCAGGTTCTGAGGAAGGACCTTCAGGACAAAGCCTAATAATATTTAAATTTCAGACTCATCCAGTTGCTTTACCACATTTGAATGAGAACATGGGAGAGAAGAATGCTGTGTAGAAACTGTGGTAAGTCTGAGCCCACTGTCTCCAGGGACTAAGGTCTTATAGAAAGAATAACTTCCTCCTCTAGGTATTGGGCAGTATTGGTCCTTTAGTGTCTACTATATCTTCCATGGAAATATCCTGTGTAAAGTCTCATTGGTATTAATTTCACAAATGGAACTGGGGTAGTAATCATTGTCAGCTAACAGGAGAACATTTGCAATGAGGCTCAGGCCCCTAGAATGACACTAAAATACCTTCATGTCTACTAGGTAGGAACCTAGAAAAGTAAGGGGAGGATTTGCCCAGAATAGTTGTGGGAAAATAAGGCCAGACCAAACCTATGTGCAAACATCAAATTCATTATGATTACTCTCATTGAAATGGCATCCATGTCCAATGATGAACAAGTGGGCAAAATTCTTGAGTAGTTGAATTATATCGTGCATTTTTGCTATAAATCACACCAGAATGCAAGAGCAAGTTATAGCTACAAGGAAGGTGATTTTGAAGCTTTTTTTGAAGGAACCAGGAGTAAATTTATGGACCATTACCTTATACCCAAAGGTGACAAGAAATAAGTCATGAGACTTTTTGAAATTTTATATTACAGAGTCAATTAAAATAATTTGCAAAAAGACCACCAAGAAAATAATCGTAGCTTATGTATCCACTTTCAGAAAATGATCAGCATTTTCATTTATTACCAACATACTCTTGCAGAAAAAGAAGCTATAATGAAAGTAACTGTACATGATATAAAATATTGAGAATTCTTCTTGCTAAGAAAAACCCAGGAACTATATGAACACAATTGTAAAAACACTTTTAACACATACCAAACAAATCAAATAATTGGTGATATAAATTGTTAATGAATCAGGAGAGCAAATGACAAAAATGACAATTTAACCAAAATGTATTTACTTATTCAGTGACATACACAACATTCTAAATTTATTTTCTAAATAAATTATTTCTTAAATTTCTTATTTCTAAAATTATTTTATAGAGCTATAAAAAATAAGAATATGATTCATCAGAATGAACAAAAATTAGGTATTTCAATGGATAGGATAGAGCACTGGCCCTGGAGTGAGGAGTACCTGAGTTCAAATCTGAATTCTGACACTTAATAATTAGCTAGCTGTGTGACCTTAGCTAAGCCACTTCACCCCATTCCCTTGCAAAAATCTAAAAAAAAGTACAGGAAATTAAAGGAATCAAAAACAAAATGAAACTGCACTACAAAGTGGTAATCATCAAAGCAATGTTTTACTGGTTAAGAAACAGAGTGCTATATCAGTAGTTTGCACTGGGTATATAATACACAGGAGTAAATAACCATGGTAACCTTGTTTTGGACAACCCAAATATCCAAGATTTGGGAACACAATAAATCAGTTTTAAACAAAAATTCCTGAGCAAACTGGAAAATAGTTTGGCAATCATTAGATATAGACCAACAGCTTAAATTGCATACTGAAATATATTTAAAATGAGTACATGATTTACACATGAAGGGTGGTATTATAAGCAATTTAAGGAAACATGGAATAAATTACCTGTCACAGTTTGGCTAAGGGAAGAATTTATGAATGCACAAGGAATAGAAAGCATTATGGGATATAAAATACTTAGTTTTGATTACATTAAACTAAAAAAGTTTTGCACAAACAGAACTAATGCAGCCAAGATTAGAAGGAAATTTTATGGAAAATTTTTCCTCAAAAAAAGGGCTAATTTTTCACATCTGTAGAGAACTTAGTCAATATTTAAAAATATGGATCACTTCCCAATTGATAAGTGATCAAAGGATATGAGGCAGCAATTTTCAGAAGAAATCAAAGCTCTCTCTAGAGAGTCATATGAAAGAAAATGCTTTAAAGCACAATTAATTAAAGAATTGCAAACTAAAAGAACTCTGCAGACTGACAACTGTCAGATTGCCTTATATTACATAAAAGAATAGTGACAAGTGTTTTAAGGGATTGTGGGGAAATTTGAACGCAAATAAACTATTGGTTGGTTTGTGAACTGATAAAAATTTATGGATAGCAATGTTGAACAAAACCCAAGAGCTATTAAGCTGTACATGCCATTTGACTCAGCAATACCACTACTAAGTCTGTAACCCTGAGAGATTAAAGAAAAAGGGAAAAGACATATAGGTATGAAAACATTTTAGCAGCTCTTTTGGGGTGACGGGGATTTGGAAATTGAAGGGATACTTATCAAAAGGGAATAGCTAAATAAGCAGTAGTTAGTATATGATTGTGATGGAATATTATTGTGCTCTAAGTAATAGGGGGCAGGATCCATACAGAATCCTTGGGAAAGTTTACATCGTTGAAGGAGAACACTATATAAAGTAACAGCTATATTGTGCAAAGATCAATTGTGAATGATTTTGTTATTCTCAGAAATACAAAAGTTCAAGAAAATTCTCAAGACTTATGTTTAAAAATGCTCTCCAATCCCAGAGAAAGAACTGATGGAGTCTGAATGCAGAATAAGGCATACCTTTTAAATTTCTTTGATATTCTTGATTTTTGTCAGTTTTTTAATATACCACAAATTGTGAAAATGTTTTATATAACTTTGTAAATATTATCTGTATCAACTTGCTTGCTTTCTCAATCAAAGGATGGGGAAAGATGGGAAAGAGTAAATATTGGATCCAAAATTTTAAAATGTTAAAAAATTTTGTTTACATGAAATTGAAAAAAATAGACCAAAAATAAAAATTAGGTATAATTTGATGTAATTCTTTTACAAAGAATGAGGTAGTAAGGAAATATTCCAAAAAAGAATCAAATCAGATATAGTCCTTCAACCGAGTTAAGAAGAAAAAAAATTCTTACAGAGTTCTAGTCCTAAAAATTCATTTCATTTTTCTGAAAATATGAGATTTAATCATATCTCCTAGACCTTCCCAACCTTCAGATTTCTCGAGTATCTTCCTAGTTTCTTAGATGGTGCAGGGAAACAATGGAAGTCCTGAAGTCAGGTAGTCCTGAGTTCAAAACCAGCCTCAGACACTTACTAACTCCATAACCCTGGACAAGTCACTTAAACTGGCTGGTCTCAAATTCAGGGTCATCTCCAATTATTCTTATTTATATCTGGCCAATGGGTCTAGATGGCTCTGGAGGAGAACATAAAGTTGGTGATGTAGAACAGCCTCCCCCTCACTCAAATCCATTTCATATACAAGTCATGACAATGCCTTTCTGGTGTCATGGTTTTCTTCTAGAATGGAGGACTAACATTACCATATCATATCTAGTCAACATTGTCACAACTATAATAGCCACATGTTGAGCCAGAAAAATTGTTGAGAGTTTCCATGTCAGATCATGTTGGTTTTGGCTGTGTTCCTATCTAATCTTGTTTTTCATTTTTATTTTCTTTTTAATGGGTTAAAGTTTTAATTCCTATCAGATTGACTATGATGAAAAACAAGGGAAAAGGTCAATGTTGTAGAGGCCATAGGAAGAATGGGATGTTAATAGACCCATAGACCCTTGGTGGAATTTTTTTCCAAGGAAAATGGGGTTAAGTGGCTTGCCTAAGGCCACACTGCTAGGTAATTATTAAGTGTTTGAGACTGTATTTGAACCCAGGTGACTCCAGGGCCAGTGGTTTATCCACTGTGCCAGCTACCCACCCCTCCTTGGTCGAATTTTAAACCAACCCAGCCATTCTGGAGAGCCATATGGACCTATGCCCAAAGAGGAATAAAACTAATCATACCCTTTGACCCAGAAATAGCAAGAGTAGGCCTATATTTGATATAGATATAGATATATAGATATAGATATAGATGATATAGATATAGATAGATATAGACACAGACACAGACATAGATACAGATACAGATATAGATTAGAGATAGTGATACAGACAGAGACAGAGACAGAGAAAGAGACAGAGACAGAGACAAAGAGACAGATACAGATATAGATGATAGAGATTAGAGATAGAGATAGAGAGAGAGATAGAGATAGAGATAGAGACAGACAGAGATAGAGAAAGAGACAGGGACAGAGACAGAGATACAGATACAGATATAGATACAGATACAGATATAGATGATAGAGATTAGAGATAGAGAGAGATGATAGAGATAGAGATAGATAGAGAAAGAGGTAGAGATAGAGATAGATAGAGAAAGAGGTAGAGATAGAGATAGAGATAGATAGAGAAAGAGGTAGAGATAGAGATAGAGATAGAGATAGAGATAGAGATAGAGATAGAGATAGAGATAGAGATAGAGATAGAGATAGAGGTAGAGACAGAGATAGAGACAGAGACAGAGAAAGAGACAGGGACAGAGACAGAGATAGAGATACAGACAGAGATACAGACAGAGATAGAGATATTGATGATATAGATATAGAGCATTATGGTCAGACTTTAGAGAAGCATGGAAGGAATTGCAAGAGCTGCTTCTGAGCAAAGGTAGCAGAACCAAGAGAACATTGTACACTTTAAAAATAATATTTTCTGTTGCTCTAATAGGATGAATGCAGCTCTCCTCAGTTGTTTAGAGATCTAAGACAATAGGACAGACATGTTATGGACAATACCATCCACATGCAGAGGAAAAAGAAACAAACAAACAAAAAATTACCACATAAACTGAGAGGATGCTATTTTCACTTTTTTAAAAAAAACTTTTTACTTTGCTTCCTATCCCAGGGTTTTTTTCCTTCTTCCTTAGTCCTGATTCCTCATATACAAAAAATGACTAATTTGTAAATGTGTTAAACACAAATGTACATGTAGAATTTTTTCCAGATTGTTTGCTTCTGAGGGGTGGGGGGGTATAAGGGAAGGTGGTAGAAAGACATGGAACTCATAAATATGCAAGTGGATGAACATTGAAAAACTACTCTAACATGTAATTGGAAAATAAAAAAATAATATCAACTTAAGAAAGAAAACTATCTTTATGTGTAACTGGAAAAAATAAAATATTAAGTGGAAAAAATAAAAAAAAAAACCAAATCCTGTGGTTAACTGATTTTGCCAAATATCCTTCTTATGGTTCCCAATAGTCCATGCAAAGACTGTGCATTTTCTACCACAACTATTCCCCTAAGTGGTTTTCAGACAAAAATTGTCCCTGTTTCCTCTTCACTGAGGGTTCCATTGTAACTTTGGATTTGGGGACCTGACAAACATGTCTAACTTTTCTGTTTTGTGAATAATTTTGTTCTGACTCAACCAAAACTCCCCTTTACTTAATCGGTGGATTTTTGCATGTTGATATTATGGTGGTCAGGTAGTTCTTGAGGGAATGGCCAGAAAGCACTGTGGGACATAGCTGGGACTGACATAACTTGAAATAATGGGGTAATAGAGGCACTTATTAATGTATATTGAAATGGAATCTTCTGAACTAGTAGAAATAGAAATTTGGAATAGAATTTATTGAAATCCTTTGAATGTTGAATTCAGACTATTTCTTTGGGAACTTTTATAACAACATATGTTGTACACTAAACGTTCAATTTTTTTCTCTTCATATTTTGTGAAAAAAAGCTTGAATGGGATACATCCTTACCCCTGTACTCAAACCATAACAAGTAGAAGACAATACAAGCTTCTTCCCAGTTTACATTCAAAATAATTATTATCTTCTTTATTGGGAATGCTGCCAACCAAGAGATAATAATTGATTCCCTGGTCATTAAACATATTTCATCCTTAGGTGAATTTTGAAAAAATGCTCATTGTAGACATTCCCTCCATTTAATTGTAACATGTTTCTAAAGCCATAGAGGAAGCTGAATGCTTGCCAAGGCCAACTCTCCACTCTTGACCAAATACTGAATTCATCCATTCCCTGGCCCATTAGCACCCTTAAACCTTGAAGACCTGTTGCACAATAGGATTTTGATGAGAAATAATATAATGTATTCTTTACTTAGACAAAAATAATCCAGGCTTAAATTGCTTTGAAAATATATATATGTCCAATGACAAAGGCTGGCCCTTGTAGTAATACCAGTAGCAGTCATAAGAGCAGAAATGGAAAAGATCTGAAGAAGAATGCTCCTCATCTGGAATCACTTTGAGGAGACGTTAGCTGCTTTCTCATTGGCTATACACATTCTATCTCTTGGCCTCCATGTACCACACTTTTATTAAATGACTTTACTGCATATGACAGTTGTACGTTGGGCCTTGCTTTCATTTGAAGTGGTAGAAGGGGGAGGGAGTAAGTTTTTATTAGACAACTTATGTGTAGCAATGTGGAAAGCATTGTACTAAGTAGGACATGAGGTCTTTACAAATGGCTGTGTACCACAGCTATTATCATGTGTCCATTTTCTAGATGAAGAAACTAAGGCAACAGAAGTTGAATAATGTTCTGAAGGATTCATAGATAAGAAATGTCTACTGGATTTCAAGTTTCCTTCCTGAACCCAAACCCAGCACTCTCCCCACTTTATCAACCATGTATTTAAACTATAAATATACATCTAGAACATTTATCAAAGGACGTTATTTAGAAGACACTTGCTGCTAAATATTTGGAAATGAGCAAGACAGACTCAACACCTATCCAGTATTTGTGCTTTGACCCTGGAACTAAGAACAGTTTGTCAGGAGACCCATCAAAGCCAAGAGATAAAATAGCAATAGCACAAATTCTGATTACTATTAATATTCTGAAAAGTTGGAGTTTAAAAAACATTATTTGAAAAATAAAAATGCAGATACAACAAAGCTATATGTAATAGTTTTACATCTTCATACATCTTAAATTGGGACCATTTGTTGTAAAAATAAAGTTGAGATTGAATTTGGAGCTTATAATCAAATTTTTTTCTTAAAGGAATGACTATTTCAAAGAATATTTTTCTTCCTTGAAGTCATCCAGTGATGGGAAGATCACTACCTTTTAAGGAAAATCATTCCTATTTTGGAGAGATCTCATTACAAGCATATTTGTGCTCATCTTAAGCTAAAGGCCATAGCTGGAATTTTTATTTCTATTCTCTGTAGCCTTCCACATAAACGCTTTTGAACTCCTTGGAGAAAGCTATTATGTCCCTTCGAAATCTTGTCTTTTCTGGAATGTACATCCCCAAATACTTGAACCAGTCATCTTATGGAATTATTTTCTTCTTATAAATCTGGCCAGTTTCTCTACTTGTGCATTAGCATGCTAGTATCCATTCTAATATGTGGTGTCAAGAATCCAACATAAGGTCTCCAAATGTGTTTTGGTCAGACTATCTACACGACGATCATCTTTCCTGATTCCAGGCCTATAAAGGGAATCCAGCACCAGTTTCTCATTCTAGCATGGAGGGATTCTTGTGCTCCAGTTTTAGCCACTGAAATACATGTTTTCCAAAGTTCTCCTCTGCTGTAAAGGCTTAAAATATGGTACTGGCAAGAGAACCACAGTGAAGCCTTCAGGGATGAAAACTGTGGCTCTCAGAACTCATGAAACAAAGAAAAGTGTAAAGCAATATGTCTAAGAAAGGTTGTGTAAAAATCAAATTATTCTATTTGGTTGCAGAAAGAGAGAAAGGCTTAGGATTCCTAGTCTATCCCTCTCTGACCCTCACTATTCTAGTAAAAACTCTTAGAGTCTTTTCTGGCTACTCAATGCTTATTACCACCATATGAAATTTTATCTTTTTGTCTCACCCTTGGCTTTATCATTTTCAAAGCAAAGGCAGAATGGAGAGGGTCATGTGTGCTACCGTGTAAACTTGTCAAATTGTTCACTAGACAAAAGTGAATGTTGGGTTCAAGTTAGTAAAATGATAAAACTAGATTCAAGCTTTTACCACACTTTGGGAAATTATAGAATAAAAATCTATATGAGCCTTTTAATAAATTTCAGATATCCCAGGCAGAGACATCCTGATATTTTCCAACTATTTATATTTTCTGTAGTTTCTTTGTTAACTTGCCTTAACCTCTATTTATTGCATTTCATTCCAAATATACTTTTAGATGAAGCCATATGATAATGCTATTTGTCAGACCTAAAAATAAGCTAGATAAAACAAGAAACTTTTGAATTCATATAGGCTTTTGCAAACTGGGAGAGACAATTGATGAACTGACAAATCATTGATGCAATTATGACATGTGGAAGAGAAAAAAAAATAACTGGTGTTCTCAGACAGGATTATAAGACTGTCCCCTTGACTAAAGCTGGTGAAGCTCCATTTGCTATTCAAATGTTAACCTCATCCACAACCATTACATCTCCAGTCTCTCTTGAAATTCTTCTGCACTGTGGTCAGACTCATGATCTCTCATGTGTGCATCTTGCTTCTCACCAAATCATCCAAGTGAAAGAAGGGGAAAACCAGGTGAACCTGACCTTTTAAAGTAAAACCCTTCTTTACTCAGAGGATCAAAACCAAACTGAATAACCTTTGGTGAGGTGTTTGCTGCAAAGAAACATATTCCTGGGTTCTATTTGGACCTTTCTGATTCTGTGGTGATAATAGCAACTAGAAAGGGGGAGAAAGGATATAGGAATAGCAGAATTTATAGACTGTAATAAATGTATTGAGGTGAGCATACAATATTCTGTATTGAAAAGACTTCTTCCTAAACAATATGCAGACTTGTAAAGAAATTGCCTTGAAGAAGTTTAGAGCAAGGAGAGATATTCTCAAAGTAGTTCTGATACCCACATGGTAAAGGGAAGGTATTTGAACTCTTAGAACTGAATTGCATTTTAAAAGAGCATTAAGCTATTAGAATTACCTGAACTGGAAAGATTACTAAATAAAATGGAAAGAAGCAAGATTCGACAATTATTTATTTAATTGAAATGATTTTCAGAGTTCTGCCTTCTTTATAAATTGTTACTTTTGGTTTTCTCAAGTGTTCTTGGAATTCCTTAAGTATATCAACAGCACAACTGCTCACTTACATTACAGATCATTAAATGATAATAGAGCCAGAATGAACAGATCAAGTGTTGGGAACCATTTTCATGCCTAGTGAACAATTCACAATGCCAGTTGTCATATATGGATGTTTGAGAGGTCATGCTTATTGGTTTGGTTATCTTGTTATCCTATCTTGTTGTTACATTTTTTATAAATCCTAGAAGAATATAAGCAAAGAAATGATAAATGAAGCCCTCTGAGCATTTAGAGAACTTCTTACCTCAGCGATGTATGAGCAATTGTCTTAATCCCAGTGGGGTTCATTTGGGATTTTGATGATGTCAGCTTTATTTCATATGAAGGTGCTCAAGGGTTTATATCCCAAATGCTACAAAAGTGACCATAAATATTACTTCATTGTGCAAAGACAGTTCTTTGACATCTAAAAGTCATCAACTTCTTGTATCTATAGGTACCACTACTATTCTTGATTTTCCTCTAAAATATTTAATTTGTAGCTCATTTCGGGGGGGGGGGTATCTATTCCTCTTGATTTGCCACACATTATACTGATTTCAGGTTTGCATAGCACTTTTATGACCCTCCAAGTCTATCTTTATGAGTAAGATTGATTCCTGATTTGATTCTTCACATACATGGTCACTTGAAGCACCATATAAAGTTAAAGATTTGCAAATAAGGGTATGTATGGCACATTATAACAGCATATTAGTAAGTAAATTCTGATCTGCCATAGTCACATGATACATTCTGGAACATCAATATTGCAAAAAAGTAAGTTCATGATAGAACATAAATAGACACTTTCTGTACAAATAGGTACATTTGTTTAATATATTGCCTTTCTCCCATGTCTCAGACTGATGGTTTAGCAAGGAAATTCCAAATGCTGTATTTAGTGGTTAATGTAGTGCAAAGAGAATTGGACTTGAAGTTAACAGAGCTGGGTTTAATTTTCCCTTATCTAAGTCAACTGGCTATGACTGTGATTGTGGCCAAATAACTCTACATCTCTGATCCTCAGTTACCTCATCTGTAAAATAAGAATAACAATATTTTCCTTAAAAAGAATGGGAAGAAAATAAGTTATAAAATTTAAATTGTGCTTTCAAACTGAGCCAGTAGAAATTTTGTTATCTGCTTATCATGATTATGTTGCTATACAAAAGTGAGCTGGTATCTTCCATTTGATTAATATTGCAAAGAACCTTAACAAAGCTACTGAGGATTAAAAGAAAATGAAACACAGTCCTTAATCTCAAGTATCTTACATTTTATTTGAGAAGAAGGGATAAAATATTTACATAAATAAATCAATACTAAGTTGAGGAGGTGCAGGTTTTAGAAAATTGATTTCTTACAACTAGTGAGCTATTAGCTGAGGAAACCTTGAGATTCCAAGAAGCAGAGATGAGGTAGGGCATTTGAAGTCTCGAGGATGACCTGTGCAGAAAGACACAGATGGGTATAGAATTCTGAGTTTGAGTAACAGGCAGTAGATCAGTTGGGCTAGAATACAGACTACATATCTGAGAGAGCAATAAAATAAATCTGAAGAGAGACACTGGATTCAGATCCTACATGACTCTAAATATCAAGGTAAGTGATTGTTGTTTTGTCTTCAAGGGAATGAAGATTTCTTCAAGGTCTGAGTAAACAAGTGTCATGATTAGCCATGTGCTTTAGGAAGAATATTTTTGTAGGTTTTAGAGGATAGTCTAGAGGAAGGAGATGCTAAACTTCTAATTAAGAGGCTTTTGCAATAATCCCAGTTGAGAACAGATGAAAACCTGAGGGACAGCGATGGTTACTTTAGTGGACATAAGCAGATATGAGATAAAGGTTGCAGAAGCAGAAGAGGTAACACTTGACAGTTAACTGATTGGCAGGTGGAAGATGGAGAGAAGAGAAGAGACAGATCTCAGGATTGTAAACTGAACTTTTGAGAAGGCTGGGGGGACCCCCAATAGAAATAAGAACTTATGTAGATAAGTCATTTTAGAATAAAGGTTGAAAGTTAGATGATTTCTCTTTGGAACATGCCATTTGAAATGCTCTGGGAGCATCTAGTAATAGGTGTCCAACCACTGGTGATGTGTGACCTGGAGTTCAGGACTGGATTTACTGACTTAGAATTTGTTGGAAAGGAGATATTATGACTATGGGAGTTAATGAGTACATTGAGAAGGTTTAGAAGAATAGGAATAGTCTAAGACAGGTCCTGGGGAAACATGGATGATTAGGAGGTAGCACAGGGATAATAACTTGCTGAAGGAGACTGAGAAGGAAAGACAGACAGCTGGGAGGAATACCAATACCAAGAGAGCCATTGTCATGAAACGTCATGAGGAAAAAGTATCCAATAATGGTAGTGGTGTGTTATATGACATCTTGCAAAGAGATCTGCAATCTATCAACAAGAAAGTATTTAATATTTTTAGCCACTTTCCTAAATGCTAATGATACAAATGAAAAATCTGTAACAATCCCTATGAATTTAAATCAAGATTATAAAAAACATTATTGTTCATAAAGTATTGATAACTTTGTGGAGAATAGTGCTGCTGGAGTGATAGGGTCAGGCTATCCCCTTAAAATGCTGGAAGAAAGGAAGTGAACTCAACAAAAGTAGATTTTTTTCCCTGACAGTTGATAGAGAAAGAAAAGAGATGTAGTGTGACAAGTGGAAAGAATGTTAAGATTAAGTGAATGATTTTAATTGGACAGACCAGAAAATATTTATAAGAAGAAGAAGAAAAAATTCAATAGGTAAAATAGTTCAAGTTAGGTTTCCCCCAATGGACGGAAGCTCAAGATTAAAATAAGCAGAAAGGGATCAATGAATCAAGCAGAGGAATTGATCCAGGAAAAATGATCTATCTCTTTTCCAGAGATTGTTGCAAAAACAATAGAGAAAGTTATTAAGGAGAAAAGAAAGGGAAATTCAAGGAAACAGTCTTTCTCTTGTCATAATAGTAGTTTTCAACCTTCGATCTTGAGAGGGAAGTGTGAAATAGAAGGTGCTGAAAAACTACCTTATCACTCTACCAGTTTTATTTATTTAAGGCCTTCTTTTTTTGTTATGATCAAAAACATTGAATCATAGAAAAGTATATACGAGTTATAGACAAATTCTTCTGAGATAAATTGTGTCTTAAAAGTTTGTATAATTTTTTATGAATGGAGAAAAAAGTAATTGGGAGAAATAAAATTATTTCTGGAAAGAGTAATATTAAGATAATTTTTATCATTTTGAACTTAAAAATATTAACAGATGCAAATATTTCAATATAGTTTGATATTTCAAGTAATATACTGATTTATATATATATAAAATTGTTCTTCTATGTGTTCTGAGTTCACTCTGCAACAGTTAAATAACATGTTTCCAAATTACTCCAAAGTTGTGTTTTTTAATCACTTCTTATGGTCCCTAAAATTATGACTACTTGATGATACCACAATTTGCTCAGTTATTCTAAAATGGAAGGATATAATGGGTAAACAGGATATTTTTACAGGATGATGTTACTAGAAACAATAGTATTTGCATGGGAAAATTTCCCTGGTTCTTCAGTTTAGCAATAGTTAAATGATAGGTTCTTTGCAGAAATGCCAAATTCTATCAGAAAAGTACAAAGAGGTGACTCAATCTGAGCTTCTCCCTTTCTCTGTGATTTTATAAAACAAGGATTGTCCTGGAAATGGGGACTCTCCTTCTAGTCAACTGGTGGATAACTTCTTCAAGATGTGGCAAATGATCCTATTGGAAGTGAACAAACATCAAAAAAACTTTCTCCGCAAGGTATTAATAACTTTGGTCAATAGCAGGATAGTATTTACACATTTGACATTTGGATACAGTCTTTGGATATATATGTGTATATATATATATATATATATACATATATATAATGTGTGTGTGATTAAATAAACTTCTTCATTCTTGCAAACTTTATTACAGTCTTACAATGGCAAAATTGGTAAATTACACAGTATGGTTGGACCAGGGAAAGAATTTGGTGGCAACAAATCTATTCATCTCTTTCTTTGCTTAGGGTTCCTGCTAAGTTGCATAGGAGCAAAAAATAAGAGAAACATAGTAGGATATCGTGTAGGTGGCTGTGAATGTTTCTTGAATACATCAGCAGACATATCGAAATCTTAGTTTTGTGCTTTATTTTAATCACATTTTCTTCTTTTCTTCTCATTTTCTTCTAATAGGCTCTTGTTGTGTGATACGGATGTCTGACAATAACTGCACTGCTGTGACTGAATTCATTTTATTGGGGTTAACAGATGAGCCAACGCTTTGTGTCATTCTCCTTCTGATATTTTTTGGATTTTATGCGGTCACCTTAATTAGTAACATTAGTATAATCACATTGATCAGGAAAAGCTCCCAGCTTCACACTCCAATGTACCTTTTTCTCAGCCATTTGGCATTTGTGGATATTGGATATTCCTCATCTGTCACACCTGTCATGCTCAAGAATTTCCTTGTGGGCAAAACAGTAATCTCTCTTGGAGGTTGTGTGGTCCAACTGTTCTTTGTAGCCTTCTTTGGGACAGCTGAGTGCATTCTGCTGGCTGTGATGGCCTATGATCGATATGTGGCAATCTGTAACCCCCTGCTTTATTGTATCAACATGCCCCCTAGGATCTGTACTCTATTACTTATCTTCTCCTACCTGGGGGCTTGTATAAACGCTTGGATCTATACTTGTTGCTTACTGAGCCTGTCCTTCTGTGGGCCCAATAAGATTAATCACTTTTTCTGTGATTATTCACCACTTCTGAACCTTGCTACGTACCAAGATGATATTGTTGAAATTCTAACATCTGCCTCTTCTGGATCTGTAATTATGATATCAGTACTAATTGTCATGATATCTTATGTCTCCATCCTTTTCTCTGTCTTGAAAATCAGCTCCACTGAGGGAAGATCCAAAGCTTTCTCAACTTGTACCTCCCATCTCGCCGCAGTCACTCTTTTCTATGGCACCCTTACATTCATTTATGTGATGCCCAACTCCAACTACTCAGAAGATGAGAATAAAGTAATATCAGTTTTCTACATGGTAATTATCCCCTTGTTGAACCCTCTGATCTATAGTCTAAGGAACAATGAAGTAAAAGGGGCCCTGAGAAAACTGATGAGGAGGAAACTTCCTTTTTCATGAATTCACCTTAAATAAATACTGTGTCCCAGGTTTCAGGAATGGAAGGACAAATTGAGACATTCCTTTATTTTAAAGATCTAGTATTCTTCTGACATGCTGTTTAAAATTAAGTGATACCAGCAACTAGGTTTTAGAAAAGATACACAGTATTTTTATTTTGATGCGTTAGATTTATGAATTTCAAGGTTGTTTGCAAAGGTCTGAAAAGTTCCACAATCATGGATATCCCCCCTCTGTAAATGGAATGCAAAAGTGTCTTCTCTCTCTTCTTTGGGTTCCTTATCTTTTTGAAATCTTGCAATACTGATTTTACAATGATTTGTGGTATTTATTGTTTTCATTTAAATTCTTATACTCATTGTGTATTGTTTTCTTTGCTCTGCTATCATGGTGTAGAAAATCATGTAATTTTTTTTCTGTCCCTGTTCTTTTTTTTTTTTTTGTTCTTTCCTATGATTTAGTCATATTATTTTATGTTCTTGCAACACAATTTGTTTTGCCATTCCTCAGACACTGACCATTAGCTTTGTTTCCAATTCCTTGCTACTATCAAAATGGCACTGCAATTATTTGGGTGCATATGAGGACTTTTCTTTATATCAATGTCCAAATAAATGTCTTAATACACCTGAAAAAATGTATTATTTTTCCTGTGGGAAGGTTCTTCATGATGGGTGAGAATGGAGAGATAATAGAAGAAATTGAAAACATGAAAAACGAAAGAAATCAATAAAAATTCATTAAAAATTAAATGCTTCTTCAACCTGACTACTTCTTTCTTGTTTAATCCAATATAGCTACACTGGACTATTTGACTTTTCCACATGTGACAGTCCATCTTCTTTGTCTTCCCTGGCTCTCTCACAGATCTGATATACTTGGTTTCCTGGAATTTCCTTGAGATAATTCCACTCCCACTTTGTGCAATAGCCTTTTGGATCTCTCAAGCAAATAGCAGCTTCCTCTCTAAGATGATCTTCCATCTACCCTGCCTATAATTTATATGTCCCTGCTTTTTTATTTAAAGAAATATTTTATTTATTGTGAGTTTTACAATTTTCTGCCCATCCTTGCTTCCCTCCCCCCACCACCCACAGCAGGCAATCTGTTAGTCATTACGTTGTTTCCATGATATATATTGATGTAAGTTGAATATGGTGAGAGAGAAAAATATCTTTAAGAAGAAAAATAAAGTATAAGAGACAGCAAAATTTACAAATTGAGATAAAGGAGTTTTTTCCTAAATTAAAGGTAATAGTCTTTGACCTTTGTTCAAAATCCACAATTTTTCTCCAGATACAGATGGTATTCGGCATTGCAGACAGCCCTAAATTGTCCTTGATTGTTGCACTGATGGAATGAGCAAGTACATTGCAGTTGATCCTCATCCGTGTGTGGCTGTTAGGGTGCATAATATTCTTCTGCTTTAGCTCATGTCATTCAGTATCAATTCATGCAAATCCTTCCAGGCTTCCCTTAAGTTCCATACCTTCTGGTTTCTAATACAATAGTGTTCCATCACATACATATGCCATCGTGTATTAAACCATTCCCCAGTTGAAGGATATTCACTTAATTTCCAATTCTTTGCCACCACAAACAGGTCTGCTATGAATATTTTTGTACAAGTGATATTTTAACCCTTTTTCATCATCTCTTCAGGGTATAGACCTAGTAGTGGTATTGCTGGATCAAAGGGAATACACATTTTTTTGTTCTTTGGAAGTAATTCCAAATTGCTCTCCAGAAGAATTGGATGAGTTCACAACTCCACCAACAATGTAATAGTGTCCCTGATTTCCCACATCTTTTCCAACATTGATCATTGTCCTTTAAGGTCATAATAGCCCATCTGAGAGGTGTGGGTTGGTACCTCAGAGATGCTTTAAGTTGCATTTCTCTAATAAGTAATGATTTAGAGAAATTTTTCACATGACTAGGGATCACTTTGATCTCAACAGTAAATTGCTTTTGCATATCTTTTGACCATTTTTCAATTGGGGAATGGCTTGTGTTTGTGAAAATTTGACATACAGTTTTGAAATTAATCCTTTGTCAGAAATACTAGTTGTAAAAATTGTTTCCCAGTTAACTACATTTCTTTTGATCTAGGTTACAGTGGTTTTGTCTTTGAAAAAGCCTGTTATTTTAATGTAATCAAAATTATCTGGTTTGTTTTGAATGATATTTTCCATCTCTTCCTTGGTCATAAACTGTTTCCCTTTCCATAGATCTGACAGATAAACTACTCCTTGATCTTCTAGTTTGGTATAACATTTTTTATGTCTAAATCCTGTATCCATTTGGATCTTATCTTGGTATAGAGTGTGAGGTGTTGGGCTAATCTGAGCTACTTCCATACTAACTTCCAATTTTATCCCAACAGCTGTGTCCCTGCTTCTTTGCATGGTGTCTCTCCCAATAGAATGGGAGCTGCTGGAAAACTAGTACTTTTTTTATTTTGTAACCCAAATTTTAGCATAGTATCTGACATATAATAACCTTGAACAATCTTGATGACTGATTTGTTGGCAATCCTCTCTATATTATCTCCATATTTTTAATATTCTTAAACTAAGGACATCAGACCTGAGAATGATATTCCATATCTGATCTGATTATATCAAGGAAGAAAGCAGCAAAATGATCACCTTTTCATGTTTGGATTCTATCTTTTCTTAATTCAGTGTAAATTTCTCTTAGTCTTTCTTGTCATCATGATATAAGACTCAAAAATGATCACTTATCAGGGGCTGATAGGTGGTGCAGTGGATAGAGCACCTGCTGACCTCAGACTCTTTATAATTAGCTAGCTGTGTGATCTTGGACAAGTCACTTAAGCCCATTGCCTTGCAAAAAACCAAAAAATGATTACTAAGGTTTAATTATATAAAGTATCTTTTTAACTTTTAACTATAATTATAATTCTGCTTTGTCTATTTTGGGATGAAATTCTACCTTTTGCCCAACAAGACATACCTTTAGGAAATAATCACCTTGTGCTATAATCTAATCATAATCAATTTCATAGATTATTTTGAAAACTAATAATTGCTGTTTCTGGTTCTCTCTTCATCATTTCCTTTTTTATTACTGTAGACAACAAATGGATTCTTGGGGTACTTATACAAACTTTTATAAACCAAATAATAAATCAGGGCCCACAGTACAAGGCTATCTCTAGCTCTCATCAGGATTCTTGGGGTAACTGTAATGGATTGTGCTGTTTGAACTCCTGTCTCCAATTCAAAGTATTTTCCCAACATTAATCTAAGTGTCAATTACAGTCTCACTGAAACCATCATCTAATGTCCTATCTGGTTTTCAGGTGTTATTTAACCAATCATCATCAATTAACTTTATGAGGGTATATTTACTGAGAAGAGATAGCATAAACACAAATTAGAACCACATGCCATTGCACCATTGGTATAGTATCTCCTATGCCATTCACTCTTTGAGAGAAGAGGCTCAATATGAAAGCAGTTACAAAGCACTGACTCTTTCAACTTCACTTCCAAATGTTGTAATGCACCTTCTCTTCCTTGTTTGTAAGAGCTGAGTTCCTGATTATGAAATCAAGCATTCTGGTTTTGACTTAATGTTCTGCTCCAGTGTCCAAACTTATGTCTCCATAGACAAACTTATATTTTGCTCTTTTGTCCTTGTGAAATTCATATGGTCTCCACCTTCCCTAAGAGTTCTTCACCTAATAAGTCAGAATAGGCACAACCTAGGCAGAAGCAACCACAAGGCCTTTGTGCAAGGATTCATGTCAACTCGGGTGGAAAGATGATGCCTGTGACTGTATTTGGAATGATCAAATTTTCCTGGCTGAAGACATGGAGAAATAGCAACTAAATGTCTAAAATATTATCCCTAAAAACTGTCTAAAGCTATAAAGGAGGCAACTACACTGTCCTTTGGAGACATAAAAGTTTATCCTAGGCTTAACATGAGATAAGTTTTGTTACAGATGTTCCATGGGATTGGTGAGTGGAACTTTAGGTCAATAAATTAACATAGTTTTAGGAGCAATGTGATTATCATTCCAAGTGCTGTGATTATCATTCTAGTGCTGACTTAACCTGATATGGTGGAGCATCTGAGACACTTATTAGTGTACTTGTACATTGAAACTTGTAAACTGGGAGAAAGTGTAACTTGGAGCAGGATTTATTGCAATTGTTTGAACGGTGAGTTCAGAGTTTTTTGAGAACTTTTGTAACCACATATGGTGGATGCTAAAAGATCAATTTTTCTTTTTTCAATTTGTGAAAAAAGCTTAGGTGTGCTATGACCTTACCCCTGAAGTCAAACCATAACAAATATAAGATAATATAAGCTTCTTCCCAGTTTAGAATCAAAATAATTATCAGATGTATTGGGAATGCTGCCTGCCACGAGATAACAATTAGGCCCTGCAGTCACTAAAAATTTTTATTTCATCCCTAGACTAATTTTGAAAAAATGCTCACCGTAGACCTTCCCTCCATTTCATTGTAATATGTTTCTAAAACCCTAGAGGAAGTTGAATGCTTGCGAAGCCCGAATCTCCCCTCTTGGCCAATACTGAATTCATACAGACAGTTCATAATTCTGGTGATGCATTCCCTGGTCCATTAACACTCCTAAGCCTTAGAGGCCTGTCGCAGAACAAGATTTTGATGAGAAATAATGCAACGAGAAAATATGTTCTGTAGTTAGGCAAGAACAATTCAGCCTTAAATTGAATTAAAAATACTTATCTTAAGGACAAGACTGATCTTTGTATTAACATAGCAGTAGAAGCCATAAGAGAAGGAATAGTGGAGACTTGAAGAAGCATGCCCCTCGTGTGGAATCACCTTGAGGAAGCAGCACCTACCTTCTCTTTTTTTACATTCACTCTGTCGCTTGGAGTCCCTGTACCACACTTTTGATAAAAGACTTTGGTGCATATGAAAGTTAGAAATTGGGAATTGCATTCACTTTTATGCGTTACAAAGAGAGGGAAATGAGCATTTTATTAAGCACCTATAGTAAAAGTGGTAAACCCTGTCCAAGGGAGATAATTAGATCTTTGCAAATGAAAGCATAACATAGCTATTGTTACTGTGTCCATTCCTGGATGAAGAAACTGAGGCAGACAGAAGTTAAATGACTTTCTGAAGGGTCCATAGCTAAGAAATGTCTGAGACTGGTTTTCAACTCACCTACCTGATCCCAAACCCAGCATTGTACACACTGTCCCAGTCAGCTACCTAGACTTTAAATGTACATTTGTGAATTTTACTAAAGGCCTTTGTTTAGAGGTCACTTGCTGCTGAATGTTTGGAAATGAGCAGGATACTCAGCACCTAGGCATCACTTGCAGGTAGACGCTGCAACTAGAGACAACCTATCAGGACACCCATCACAACCAAGGGATAGTGTAGCAATAGTAAATACTCTGGTTACTATTAATCTTCTAAGATTAGAGTTTGAAAAACACTATTTGAGTAATGAAAATGGCAGATAGAAGAATGCTTCATGGAATAGTTTTACATTTTAATATATAATCTTAATTTGTGACCTTTTTGTTATAAAATTTGTAACTTTGAGATATAATTTAGAGCTTATAATTAATATTTTTCTTAAAAGACTGACAATTTCAAGGAATAGTTTCCCCTACATGAAGTTTTGGGAAAATCACTACGTCTCAAGGAAAAATCATTTCTCTTTTGGAAAGATCTGCTTGTTCTAATGTCAAGCTAAAGATTTTTTTCTGAAATATTTACTTATTTTTCCTGGTTCTATTCTTTGGAACTTTCCACATGAAACTTATTCCACTGCTGGATGAAAACTATCAAGTCCCTTCTAAGTCATATCTTTTCTAGAGTGCACATCCTAATTACTTGAACACATTCTCTTACAGAATGATTTTCTTTCTTTTATGAGTCTGGCCGATTTCTCTATCATGTTTCAGGATGCTAGCATTCATTATAATTGTTGAGGTCTAGTGATGAACATACATCAAATGTGTTTTGGTCAGAGCCAACTATCCAAATGACTATCAACTCCTTCATTCATGACCCCAAGCCTAATGCAGGGAAACCAGTTTCAATTTCTCATCCTAGGATGGAGGGATGAATTACTCTTGGTTTGAGTCACTGGAACATATGCTTTCCAAAGTTCCCTGTTTTCAAGAGTCATAATATGGTACTGGCAAGAGAGCATTTAATTACAATGAAGATCATCACTAGTAGACAGGTCACATGGGATGAAAACTATGGCTCTCTAAACTCATGAGGTAAACAAAAATGTGAAGCAGCTTGTCAAAGAAGGGTTGTATGTGTAAGGTCAAATAATTAGCTGGGCTGCCACAGAAAGGAAAGCATTAGGATTCTTAATGTATTCCTTTCTGGCCTCCATTGTTCTAATGTAAACTCTGAGAATATTTTCCAGAGACTCTTCTCTTCCTACCACTGACTTCACCATTCTAGAAGAGTCTTAACTAATCATTGTTAGAGTGGGAAAGGTCATGCGCCTAACTGTGCAAGTTTGCCAGATTATTCAGCAGATAAATTGATTGTGGGGTTCCTGTTAGTCTAAGGGTGAAATCAGATTCATACTTTTACCCCTCTTTGGGAACATGAACCTTTTAGGAAATCTCAGGCTTTCGGGCAGGAAGATCCTGATATTTTTCAATTGTCTATATTTTCTGTAATTTTTTAGTAATTTATTGTTTCTTATTATTTAATATTTTTTTTATTTTAGTAACTTATGTACCTATTGCATCCCATTCTTTTTTTTTAGGTTTTTGGAAGGCAAATGTGGCTTTGCCCAAGACAAACCAGCTAGGTAATTATTAAGTGTCTGAGGTCAGGATGGGAACTCAGGTACTCCAGACTCCAGGAGTAGTGCTCTATCCACTGAGCCATCTAGTGGCCCGCATCCCATTCTCAATATTGAAACATATATGAACCATATGATAAACCACAGTTTTAGCTGATGCCATATCTAATTCATAGAAATATAAATTAGATAAGTCAAAAACACTTTTGAGTTAATATACATTTTCCCAAACTGGTAGAGGCAGTAGAAGAACTTGCAAATCACTGATATCATTTCTGGCATGTGGAAGAGAACAATTCCCAGTCAGAATTCTCAAGCTGCTCCCTTGACCAAAATGGATGAATCTCTGTTTGCTGTTCAAATGCCACCCCATCCATAACCACAACTGCTCCAGGCTCTCTTGAATGAATTTTACAATGTGATCAGTCTCATCCTCTCACTTGGGCACATCTTACCTCTCACCAAATTTTTCTAGATGAAAAAGAAAGGAGAAAAAGAAGATGACCCTGACTCTTTGAAGCAAAGTCACTCTGTAGTCAGTGGATCAAAACCAAACTGAATAACCTTCGGTGAGGTGGCTGCTGCAAATAAAAAATATTCTGAGTTCAAATTGATCCTTTTTTAATCCATAGTGATAATGGCAGCATAAAAATGAAAAATGGAGTTTATAGACTATTATATAGGTCGTGGTGTGAGGATTGAATACCACATACTGAAGGGACTACTTCCTAAATGACATAAGACTTTTAATGAAAATCTCTTGAAAAAGTTTAAATTAAAATGAGATATTTTTAAAATAGTTCTGTTGTCCACATGGAAAAGAGAAGTTTCTGAGAGCTCTTAGAACTGGGTTGTATTTTAAAAGAGTATTGAGGTAGGGGTAGAGCCAAGATGGTGACAGGAGAGGACCTTCTCTCAGTTGCTCTGGAACAAAACTTATAAACTAATGACTCTAACTACATTTTTGAGAGACACAGCCCACAGAGGGATCCAGTGAAGCAATTCTCCAGCCCAAGGTAACCTGGAAAAGAGCAGAAAGGCTTTACAGGGTCAGAGGGGTGGCCCATCAGAGGGGTGGCCCACCAGAGGGGTGGCCCACCAGAGCAAAGGAACTTCAGCCTCCAGGAGGCAGTGTGAGGGAGCTGGGAGCTGTGGCTCGAAGCAGTGAGGGAGTTTCCTGACCTACACCTCGTGAAGCATCAAGCACAAGTTGGGGGAACAGTGGGGGGATGTCTTCCAGAGCGAGTATGTGAAGCCCAGCCCTCAGGGCACACAGCGAGCAGCTTGGGCACAGTAACCCAGATCCAGGAACACTAAGCAGAAGCTAGTAAGCAGGAGCCCCCAGGGCATGAGCACACTGAGCCTAGGGAGGGGAGTGGAGAGAGACTGTCGGGCTCTGCCCCTGGAACAGAACTCTGGGACTCTGACCACTTTCAGATCCTGTTCTCCATCTAGGCCCCCCACATTGAACAGCAGCCCCCCCACCTCAGCACTGTGGCAGAGGGGGGCACTTATGGTCATTCACAGACCAGGCTGGAGGACAGAGCCTCACACACTGAGATCCTTCTGGGGGTGTCCCAAAAGCTCAGGAAGCACGCCAAAACCAGGTTCATGCTGGGAAATGAGTAAGCAGAGAAAAAAAAGGAAGAGCATTGAGAAATACTTTGACTGTGATCCCAGGAAGGATAAACACTCAATCTGAAGATGAGGAGGTACAAGCTCCTGCATCTAAAGACTCTAAGAAAAACATAAATTGGGCTCAGGCCATGACAGAGCTCAAAAAAGACTTTGAAAATCAAGTGAGGGAGATAGAAGAAAAACTAGGAAAAGAAATAAGAGAAATGCAGGAAAAACATGAAAATGAAATCAGCAGCTTAGTCAGGGAGATCTAAAAAAATGCTGAAGAAAATAACATGTTACAAACCAGTATAGGTCAAATGTATAAAACAGTTCAAAAAGTTATTGAGGAGAAAAATGCTTTAAAAAGCAGAACTGGTCAGATGGAAAAGGAGATAAGAAAGCTCTCTGAGGAAAACAAATTCTTCAGACAAAGAACAGAACTCAGGGAGATTGTTGATTTTACAAAAAATCAGGACTCAATACTTCAAAAACCAAAATAATAAAAAATTAGAAAAAATGTGAAACATCTCATTGAGAAAACAACTGATAAGGAAAACAGATTTAGGAAAGATAATTTTAAAATTAGTGGAATACCTGAAAGTCATGACCAGGAAAAGAGCCTTGACATCATTTTCAAAGAATTATTACAAGAAAATTGCCCTGATATCCTAGAAGCAGAGGGCAAAATAGAAGTGGAGAGAATCAATCTATCTCCCCAAGAAAGAGATCCAAAAAAAAACCAACCCCTAGGAAGATTATAGCCAAATTCCAGAACTCCCAAATCAAAGAGAAAATATTACAAGCAGCCAGAAGGACACAATTCAAATATCATGGAGCTGAAGTCAGGATCACACAGGACTTAGCAGCAACTACATTGGAAGCTCATAAGACTTGGAATATAATATACCAGAAGGCAAAAGAGCTTAGAATGCAACCGAGAATCAACTACTCAGCAAAACTGACCATCCTCTTCCATGAAAAAAGATGGACTTTCAATGAATCAGGGGAATTGCAAATGTTCCTGTTGGAATGGCCAGAGCTGAACAGAAGGTTTGATCTTCAAATACAGGACTCAGGTGAAGCATAAAGAGTGGAGGAGAAGGGGAAAATATGAGGGACTTAATGATGATGAACTAAATGTATTCCTGTATAGAAAAATGATACTGATAATGCTCATGTGAACCTTCTCATTTAATAGAGCAGGTAGAAGGAGCTTTTATAGATGAAGCACAGGAGAAAACTGAATTTGAAGATATATTGTGGTGTAAAAATGGAGTCAATAGATAAAAGGGAAATGTAATGGGAGAAAGAAAAAGGAGAGTAGGAATAGGCTAAGATATTTTATATAATAAGCTTTTTCTTTATTACAATGAGCTTTTGCAATGACATGGAATGGGGAAAGGCTAGGGGGAATGAGGGAATCTTTGCTTTCATCAGAGGTGGCTAGGAGAGGAAACAGTATATATACTCAATGGGTTATAGACATCTGGAGTAAGAAGGAGAGAAGGGGGACAGGGAAAATGGGGGAAATGTGAGTGATAGAGGAGAAGATGGACCATGGGGGGAGAGTGGTCAGATATAACACATTTTCTTTTTTACTTCTTGCAAGGGGCTGGGATTGGATGGCCTGTCCAGGACCATAGGGCCAAATGGATGGTATCTGGGTTAGGGGCCTCTTGGCCCCAGGACCAGGGATCTGTCTGCTGAGCCACTCAACTACCCTACAGCAGAGACAGAGTAAAAGCAGAGACAAAATATAGTTCATGGTAGTAGAGAAGTATGAATGGAGGGAGTTGCGATCAGCAATGGCAATGGTGGAAAAATATGGAAGTAACTTTTGTGATGGATTTATCCCAAAGAATGTGTTCCACCTGTGACAGAGCTGGTGGTGTTGGAACACAGACTGAAGCACATTATTATTATTATTATTATTATTATTATTATTATTATTATTATTATTATTTTCTGGGGGGTGTTGCAGGGCAAATGGGAATGGGTGGTCTGCCTGGGGCCACACAGCTGGGTGATTGTTGGGTATCTGAGGCCGTATTTGGACCTGGGTGCTCCTCGCTCAAGAGCCACTGATCTGTCTGCCACCCAGCTACCCCTACTATTATTATTATTATTATTACTATTTTATTTTATTTTGGATCTTTTATTTTGGTTTTTGCAGGACAATGGAGTTGGGGTGGCTTGCATGGGGTCACATAGCTGGGTGATTGTTGGGTGTCTAGGGTTGGATTTGGGCTCAGGTGCTCTTGGCTCCAGGGCCAGTGCTCCATCCACTGCGCCACCTGGCCATACGTACTATTATTATTATTATTTAATTTTAATTTTTTTCTCTTTCCTTTATCGCTTATGTGGGTCTATATTTTCTTGGGGGGAGGGTGTATTATGTTTACTTTTAAACAAAAACATTATTTGTACAAAACAAGAATAAATAAATAAATAAAATATGAATGAATGAATGAGTGAATAAATGAATAAGAGAAAATAATAGAGTATTGAACTGTTGGAATCAATTGAACTGGAAAAATTATTAATTAAAGTACAAAGTTAAATTGGAATAAATAAATGTGAGAAAACAAGATCAGATGGTAGTTTAAAGAACTGAAATGATTTTCAGAGTCCTGCCTTCTGTGATACTTTAAAATTTGTTTTAATTTTGGATTTCTCATTAAATGATAATAGAATCAAAATTAATCAGACTGAAGTAATGAGAACCAATTTTCATACCTACTGAACATTGTCACAATCAATGGCAGTTGTCACATGTTGATTTTTGAGAGTTTTCATTGTAGTTCATACTTATTGGTTTGGTCATATGGCTATACAATTATTTCATATTTTTAAAAAATTCCAGATGAACATAGGTTAAGAAATAATTAATGAAGTCCTCTGAGAATTGAGATATTCTCAAATAAATCAACTCTGTTTAAGCAATTCTATCAGTCTCAGTGGATTTCAAATGGCATTTTGCTGATGGCAACTGTAATTCTTGTTAAGGCACTCAAGGGATTATATCCCAAATGCTACAAAACTTAACATAAATATTTCCTCACTAATGCATAGCTATTTCCTTGGAATCTTAAATCATCAACTACTTGTATCAATAGGCACCACTGCTAATCTTGGTTTTACTCTAAAAATACCCACCACATGTCAAGGGGGCTCATCTATTCTTGTTAATTTCTCAAACTTAGATGGATTTCAGTTTTACATAGTGCTTGAATCACCCTACCACTCTGCCTTAATGAGTAAGGTTCATTCCTGATTTGGGCCTTCATTTACACAGACACTTGTTGCACCATATAAAGTCTAAGATTTTCAAATGAGTTGTATGCATGAAACATTATTAAAGCATGTTAGTACATAGATTCTGATCTACCCTAGGTCATACCATACATCCTGAAACATCACTACAAACAGTAAGTATATGGTCCTATATGATTAGGTAACAATACCTTACTTATGGAAAGCTCTTTCTATACCAAAATGCATATTTGTTTCTTGTATTACTTTTTTCCATGTCTCACATTGAGGCTTTAGCTGGAGGAAGTTCAGTAATATATTCCTTGGTTGAAGTAGAGGAAAGAGAATTGACCTTGAAACCAGGAAAACTGGATTTGAATTACATATCTTAGTTTTACAGACTATGACTGTGACTGTAAGGGTCTTTACCTCTGTGATGCTCAATTACTTCATCTACAGAATGAGAATAGAAATATTTCTCCCTAAAAATTGAGGTAGGAAAATAATTTATGAAATTTAAATTGTAGTTTTTAGCTATTTGAATTTTTCTTATATGCATATTATGAATATGCTACCAATTGAAATGAACCTTAAAGTTTTCAAATGTGAGTCAGTGACCTCCATTTTTCTAATAATTTTCTATGGACAATATGCACAAAGCCTTGTCTGAGGCACTGAGGAGTGAAAGAAAACACAAAAGAGACCTTAATTTCAGGGAGTTTAAATTTTATTTGTGAGGAATGGATAATATTTTGATATAAATAAGTCAATATGAGATAAGTGTGAGGTGGGAAAGAGCTTTGGAAAATAGATTTGCTGAACTGGTAAGCCATTAACTGAAGGAAGCTTGATATTCTAAGAAGCAGAGATGAGGTGGGGCATTTGGTGCATGGAGGATGACCTGTTCTGAGAAAGAGAAGGGTATAAAATTTTGATTCTGGGAAACAGATAGTAGACTAGTTAGGCTAGAATATGGAATATATATATATATATATATGTATACATATATATATATTTGACAGTACAATGAAATAAATCTGAGGAGAAAAACTGGATTCAAATTTTGCAAGACTTTAAATAACAAGGTAAGTGGTTGTTATTTTGTCTTTAAGGAAATAAGGGTTTGTTCAGGACTTTAGTAAAGAAGTGAAATGATTAGCCATGAGCTTTAGGAAGATTATTCTTGGAGGGTTTTAGAGGATAGTTTAAGAGGAAAGAAAGATTGAAATTCAAATTTAAAAGCTTTTACAATAGTCTAAGTGAGAAGAGAAGAAAACCTGAGTGAAGGCAATGGCTATTTCAGGGGTCATGAAAGTATATGAGATGTATGTTGTAAATGTAGAAGTAGTCATATGTGGGTGCTGACTGGGTAGGAAATGCAAGATGGAGAAAATAGTAAAGACTGATTTCAGGACTGTAAATTAGGTTTTTGGAAGGCTAGTTGGATCCTCAACAGAAATAAAACTTTAATGTGAAATTCATTTTCGATTGATGGTTGAGTGTAAGATATTTTCTCTTTGAAATTTGTTAAGTTTGAAATATTTTGGGGATATTTAGTGACCGATGTAAAATTATTAGAGATGTGTGAACTAGAGCACAGGACTGAATTTATGGATTTAGGATTTATTTGGATGGAGATGCCATGGCAGTGGAAGACAGTGAAAACACTGAGAAGGTGTCAAAACCAGGAAGGGTCTGCCTGGGGAAACATGTATGGTCTGGAAGTAGCACAGGGATAAGGATCTGCCAAAGGAGCTTGAGAAAGAAAGGTTAGATACGTAGGAGAAATACTAGAACCAGGAGAACCTGCATTAGGCAAGGTCATGAACAAAAAGTATTCAGTAAGAGCAGGTGACTTCCTGTGTCTTGTTCTGCAAAGAGGTCAAGAATCAATCAGTCATCAACACTGAATAAGCACATACTGCTTAATCACTTTCCCAGGTATGAATGATAAAAATCAAAAAAACAATCCAGACCATCTATAAATTATATGACGACTGTCATAACATTATGATTCGGAAAATACTGATAACTTTGCAGAGTGCTACTGGAACTCTGGGGTCAGAAACCCTTTCTATGCTTTATTATGTACACATGGAGGAGAGGAAGTGGAATCCACAAAGGTAGGTTTCTCCCCTCCCCCCAACAACTGATAGGAGAAGAGAAGAGATTGCCAGATCTGGGTGCATTTATAGGAAGAAGGGAGAAACCTAAAGGTAAACAGATTAATAATTTTAGGGTAGTTTATTTTTAATAGGCAAAACGCAAGATTAAAATACAAAGGATGGGATCAATGGGATCAACGTCACAAAATTGGGTCAGGAGAAAAGGACTATCTTTTTGATAGAAATTGTTGCAAAAATAGAAGAGGAAATTATTAAGGAATAATTAACTGTAGAAGAGGAAAGAAAAAGTATCTCACAAAACAACCTGTCTTTTGTCATAAAAAGTAGGATGCAAGGTCCTAGTCGCAAATGAGGTGTTGAAAAATTACTTCATGACTCTACAAAGTTAACTTTATTTAAGGCATTCATTTTTGTTGTGGTCATAAATGTCAAAAATGAGTGTTACAGTCAGTATTACCTGTGAAATAAATAGTAGTTAATATTTTGTAACATTTTTACTGGATTGAGGAGAGAACAAAATTGAGTTTAGAATTAGAACAATGAAACTATTTTAGGAAATAAGTAATATTCACGATAATTTCTCTTATTTTCAACTTAACAAGTATTAGCAAATGCAAACATTTCAATTTAGTTTGATCTTTAAAAGAAATGTATTTCTCATATAGACAGATAGATAGGATAGATAGAGAGAGAGAGAGAGAGAGAGAGAGAGAGAGAGAGAGAGAGAGAGAGAGAATGAGAGAGAGAGAGAGGTAGAAGATTGATAAACACATATACTTGCCTATTTCTTTTGGGCATTTTGAAAGTGTTTGGATCTTGTTCCTTTCTTCCTCATTCATGCCTGTTACTACCCAGTTAGCTATTTCTCTTGCCTTTCACTGTGGAAGTCCTCCCTTATAAGAAATATGTATCACCAAACAAAACAAATCAACAGAATCACCGTATCTGAGAATCCGTGTCTCATTCTGAAATCAAGAAGTGGTAGAAAATATTTCTTCCTCAGATTTATGACTACATGATTTGTCAATATTTAGGTCCAGGGGCTGAAGTCTTGCAAAGTGGTTTCCCCTTTTGGGATTAATATTGTACATTTAAATTGTTATTCTAGATCTACAGAGTTCATTCTGCACCAGTTAATGGAAGTATTTCATATAACTCCAATGTAATGTTATTCATCACTTCTTATGGTCCATAAAATTGTCACAGCTTGATGATATCACACTTTGCTCAGTTAATATGCATTTGAAGAATACAAGAATGATCTTATGGCAAAATAAGCAAGGATTTTCAATAGAGTACCAGTCCTAGAGTCAGGAGTATCTGAGTTCAAATATGGCTCAGACACTTTATAGTTACCTAACTGTGTGGCCTTGGGCAAGCCACTCAACCCCATTGCCTTGCAAAAAAAGAAGCCCCCCCAAATCCCAATCCTCCACACTTTTGCAACTTTTTCTCATATTCTTAAAAATGGGAAAATTGGTAAATCACACACTGGTTGAACCAGGGAAAAAATTTAGTGGCAACAAATATATTCATCTCTCCTTTGTTTGTGGGCACCATGCCATGATGCATATAAACAAAGAATGTAAGTAATACAGTGTAATAATCATGTATTAGGTGGCCCAGTTATGAATATACCAAAAAACATAACCAAATATTAGTTCTATATTTAATTTTAATCTCATTTTCTTCTGTCTAATAGGCTGTTTCCAAGTCAGATGTCTGGCTACAACTGTACTGTTGTGAATGAATTTGTATTTTTGGGGTTAACAGATGACCCATCCCTGCGTGTCATCCTTTTTGTGATATTTCTAGGTTTCCATACTGTTACTTTAGTTGGTAACCTTAGTATAATCACATTGATCAGGAAAAGCTCCCAACTTCACACTCCAATGTACCTTTTTCTCAGCCACTTGGCATTTGTGGATATTGGGTCTTCCTTATCTGTCACGCCTCTTATGCTCAAGAATTTCCTTGTGGACAAAACCATAATCCCTTTTGGAGGTTGTGTGATGCAACTGTTCTTGGTAGTCTTCTTTGGGACAACTGAGTGCTTTCTGCTGGCTGTGATGGCCTATGATCGGTATGTGGCAATCTGTAACCCCCTACTTTATTCTGTCAACATGCCTCCTGGAATCTGTACTCTGTTGCTTCTCCTGTCCTACCTAGGGGGTTGTATAAATGCTTGGATCCATGCTCATTGCTTATCAAACCTGTCCTTCTGTGGATGTAATAAGATTAATCACTTTTTCTGTGATTATTCACCAGTTTTAAAACTTTCTACATACCAAGATGATATTTTTGAAATTTTACCTTCTGCTTCTTCTGCATCCATAATTGCAATCACAGTGCTAATTATCTTAATCTCATATATATCCATCCTCTTCTCTGTCTTAAAGATAAGCTCCACTGAGGGAAGATCCAAAGCTTTCACAACTTGCACTTCTCATCTTTCTGCAGTCACTCTCTACTATAGTACCATTACATTCATTTATGCTACACCCAAGTCCAGCTACTCAACAGATGAGAATAAAGTTGTGTCTGTTTTCTATATGGTAATCATCCCCCTACTGAACCCTCTGATCTATACTCTAAGGAACAATGAAGTAAACAGGGCCATGAGAAAACTGATGAGAATGAAAAATCCTTTTTCATGAATTCATCACAAGTCTATATATTATGTCTCAGGTATGGGGGAATCAAGGGAAACAAACGTTGCTTTTCTTTTTTTATTGGCAAGACAATGGGGTAAAGTGACTTACCCAAAGTCACACAGCTAGGTAATTATTGTGTGAGGTCAGATTTGAACTCAGGTCCTCCTGACTCCAGGGCCAGTGCTCTATCTAATGCACTGCCTAGACACCCCTTTGCTTTTCCTTTAAGATCTGAAATTCTTCTTACATAATATTTAGAAACAAGTGATACCAATAATCAGACATTAGAAAATATATTACAGTATTTTTATTTTGATGTGTGAGGTTTTTGGATTTAAATGTTGATTGCAAAGGTCTGAAAATATATGAAAAGTTCCCCAAATATGGATCTTCTCTGCAATGCTGCATGTAAAAGTGTCTTATCGCTCCTCTTTGAGTTCAAGATTTTTTTTTGAAATCTTGAAACACATTTTACATTGATTATATTTTATATTGATTTGGGCAGTTTTGTTTTAATTTACATTGTGACGGTCATCATGTGTGTTATGCTCTTGGTTATGCTATCATCATCATCTAATAAATCAAACAAGTTTTTTCTGTTCCTGTACTTTTGTTCTTTCTTTGTGACAGTCATATTCTATTATGTTCATGTGCCACTATTTGTTTTGCCATTCCTCAGTTACTGGCCATCAGCTTTGTTTCTAATTTCATGATACCACAAATGTGGTGCTGCAAATATTTTGGTGTTCTCAATGACTCTGCCTTTAATCAGTGACCATCTTTATGGCATATAACAGCAGAAAAGCTACATTCTTATTCCCATGTGGGATAAATTTCCATGAGGGGTGAGAAGGGAGAGAAACTAGAAGAAACTGAAAACAAGGAAAACAAAAATAAAACTTCCTCACCTGACTACATCTTACCTGTTTAGTCCAATCTAGCTATACTGGACTAATTGCTTTTTCCACAAGAGATAATCCATCTTCTGTATTTTTTAATTGATTGTCTCAAAGACCTGACATTTGCTCCCCACCCTCTGTCACTTGGATTGCTGGTGTTTCCTTGAGACAACTGGAATCCCACTTTGTTCAAGAAGTCTTTCAGGGCTTCTCAAGCTAACTGTAGCCTCTTCTCTATGATGAGCTTCCATCTACTCTGCCTATAAATTGTATGTGCCTGATAACTTACATTGTGTCTCTCCCAACAAAATGTGCGCTCCTGGAAAACTTGGACTTTTGCATTTTCCTTTGTACTTTATGATTCATTTATATATATAAATTTATAATTTATAACATAGAACTTGATATAATAAATCCTGCAAATACTTACTGACTGACTGCCATCATAGTAATCCTCTAGATCCCCTCCCTATTTTCAATATTTTCTTAAAATAAGGAAACCAGATCTGATCATGATATTCTGTATCTGAATATGGTAGATAAAACAAAGCTACATGTAAGAATTTTACAGTTATTTATATCATTCTTATTTTGACCTTTTTGCTTATAAAAATAGTAATATTTAACAAATTATTTTAGCATATAAAGAATTTTTTAAATGGCCAGATTACAGAAAATTTTCCCCTTGTTAAGGTCATCCAGTGATGGGACAATCACTACCTCTCAAAGAAAATCATTCCTCCTTTAGAGAGATTTGGTAATTGGGATATCTTTCCTCATTATTCTATCTTTCTGAAATTTCTACTTATTGCTCCTAGATATGTCTCTCGAACCAAGTAGAAGTTTCCAAATGAAAGTTCTTCAGCTATGTGAAGAAAGATATTGTGTCCCCCCTAAATCATATCTGTTCCAGGTGAACATTCCAACTTTCTTGAAGCAATTAAATGGTTTTCATTTTTTTATCAGCCTGACCATGTTCCTCTGAATATATTTTAGCTTGTCAATATCTTCCCTGATATTTGGTCTCCAGAGCGGAACATATCATTCAAATGTGTTCTAGTCTGAGCAGATTAGTAACATGTTTATCATCTCCTTTCCTGATTCCATGCCTACTCTGCAATATAATAATAATGATAATAAAAACTCAAATGACTTCTGATATTGACTCTCTCTCTCTGTCACACACACACACACAAAGACACAGACACATACATATAAACACATACAATTCATAGGAGTTCATATAAAGTTATATGCAAAGGATATTTTAGTTTCACTTGACCATGAGAAAAGAAACAAAAGTATGTTTTCAGTAAGAGGGAAGATCCAAAGCTTTCACAACTTGCACTTCTCATCTTGCTGCAATCACTCTCTACTATAGTACCATTACGTTCATTTATGCTACACCCAAGTCCAGCTACTCAACAGATGAGAATAAAGTTGCGTCTGTTTTCTATATGGTAATCATCCCCCTACTGAACCCTCTGATCTATACTCTAAGGAACAATGAAGTAAACAGGACCATGAGAAAACTGATGAGAATGAAAAATCCTTTTTCATGAATTCATCACAAGTCTATATATTATGTCTCAGGTATGGGGGAATCAAGGGGAAAAACTCCTTAACAGTCTTTCATTGTGAAAGACCATAAAAATGTAATTATGGTCCATGACCATTTTAAAGGTTTGACTGCTTGGGGTTCTAGTCTCACACTGCACTGGTAGCATGATAAAATGGAAAGAACAGGTGTGGAATTTTGAGTCCCCCAAGATCATTTAAAAAAATTCAATAATGCACTAAATCCATATTTACCTAGAGTAGCCAGGAGTACAGTGGTTAAAGAGAAGAATTGCTATATTTAAAATGTTTAGCAACTATGTGCAAAATTTTTATTTTCTTGTCCTTGACACTCAAGATTGGTAAGTGAATGATTAACCAAAGTTCAGATGTCTTTTAGTCATTATATATATATATATGTATATGTATATATATACATATATATGCATATATATTGCTTTTACCTAGACCAAATAAGCTAACACATATGAATGTTTTATGAAACTATCTGGCAATGTAAAATTAGCTATTGTTATTGTTTTAGCAAATCACTCACCTCATCTTTTAATGTTATTCTTGTAGAAAAGATGACACAGAAAGCACTCGATAATAAAATAATTAAATGGCTTTAGAATAGTTGAATGCCTGGGCCTAAGATTCATATTTTCATGACGGCAAATTAGACGGGATGCAAAATTGGACTTTTGTCTCAGTTCTTACCTAGCCATCAATTATTGAATGGACATTGCCTCAGACAAGGCAATCAAGACTTGGGAAAGACCTTCATTTAGATCAAAGGTCATCCATCCACTGCATCCTGGACAAGTTTTGACTTTTGTCTTCTCACTGGTCTTTGTTAGATGCTGGAGGAGACAGTGAGGTTGAACTTTATACAGTTCTGCCTCACTTAAATCCAATTCAATTGAAACTCAAGACATCCTTTTGATGTCTTTAGTTCTCTTTAAGAATGAATAACGATGGGGGAACTCTTGATTCTTTACCTCTAATTCTTTATTCTAGTAAGGTGGATTTGTGAGTTCTCAAAGAATGTGTCACTAGAACACAAGTTTTCCAAAGTTCTCTTATGCTGTAAAGTCTTTTTTTTTTTTTGGTAAGGCAATGGGGTTAAGTGACTTGCCCAAGGTCACTCAACTAGGTAATTATTAAGTGTCTGAGGCTGAATTTGAACTCAGTTCCTCCTGACTCCAGGGTGGTTGCTCCAGGTTATTGCACCACCTAGCTACCCCCTGCAATAAAGTCTTAAAAGATGGTGCTGCCAAGAAACCATCTCTGCATTTGGGAAACCTGCCTAAGTAGAATGAAATTCAGCCTAGTAGAATTACCACCTGGGATGAAAACTTTAGCTGTCACTATTAAGGTAACAAAGACAATGTGAAGCAGCATAACTAGGAGGGGTTATATATGGAAGGTGAAATGATTAAGCTAGACTGAAGCAAGAGACAAAGTATTAGAATTCATAATCCATCCCTGTCTCACCCTTACCTTTCGAGGGTGGACACTGACATCTTTTTAAGCTATTCCTCTCTTCTTAGCACCAAATGAGACTTTCACTTTAGCACCCCCCATCTTGGCTCTACCTTTGGAGGGGGTTTTTGAAAAAATCAAAAGGCTAAAGGCAATATGCCCTACTGTGTTATAGTTATTGGACTCACCTTTTGCCAAAGGGAAACAATGAGATTCTTGCTTTTACCTCACTTTTAAAAAGGAATAAAAATCAATGTGATTCTCTTTAATTAATCTTAGAGTTCTAAAGTCATGAAGATGCTGATATTTTTCTTTTCCTTTTTCCTTTTATCTTTGGATTTTGTCAGCCAATGGGGTTAAGTGACTTGGCCAAGGTCAAACAGCTAGGCAATTAAGAGTCTGAGGCTGAATATGAACTCATTTTCTCCTGAATCCAAGGCCAGTGCTCTATCCAATGAGCTACCTTGCTTCTCTGCTGAAACTTTTCAACAATATTTTTCTCTGTTATATAATCTGTGTAACTTGCCACTGCCTCTCAATTTCCAATAATGAAACAGTTGTGAACTGGAAATTGCTATGATCAACCACATTTTAACTGATGCCATATGGCAGTGTTCATTGAAGAGAAATATAAATCAATTGGATGAAACAAGAAAACCTTTGAGTTAATACAGGCTTTCCCACCTAGGGAGAGAGGTGAAGAACTGACAGATCAATGATATCATTTGTGCTGGGTGGAAGGGATGCAAATGACTAATCCTCCCAGATAGAACTCTCAGATTGCTCCCCAACCAAAAGGAAAAGAGCTCGAGTTGTTGTTCAAATACTGTCCTATTCATCACCACAGCAGCTACAGGGTCTCCTAAATTCTTGTGCACTTTAATGAAACTCACCCTCTTCTCATGGAAACATTTTAGGGGATGAGGAAGAGGTCAAGAGAGCAAACTAGGTGTAGATACAGGAATGAAGTAGCGAGTCTAGCATCCTGGTTCTGAGGAAGGACCTTCAGTACAAAGCCTAGTAATATTTAAATTTCAGATTCATCCAGTTGCTTTGCCATATTTGAATGAGAACTTGGTAGGGAAGAATGCTATGTAGAAACTGTGGTAAGTCTGAGCCCACTGTCCCCAGGGATTAAGGTCATATAGAAGAGAATAAGGTCCTCCTCTAGGTATTGGTCAGTATTGTTCCTTTAGGGTTTGTTATATCTTCCATGGAAATATCCTGTGTAAAGTCTCATTGGTATTAATTTGACAAATGGAATGGGGGTAGTAATCACTGTCAGCTAACAGGAAAACTTTTGCAATGGTAGGAACCTAGTAAAGTAAGGCAAGGATTTGCCCAGAATAGTTGTGGGAAAATAAGGCCAGACCAAACCTATGTATAAATATCAAATTCACTATGATTACTCTCAATGAAATGGGATGCATGTCCAGTGATCAACAAGAGGGCAAAATTCTTGAGTAGCTGAATTATATCGTGCATTTTTGCTATAAATCACACCAGAATACATGAGCAAGTTATAGCTAAAAGAGAGGAGATTTTGAAGGTTTTACTGAAGGAACAAGGAGTAAATTTATGGACCATTACCTTATACCCAAAGGTGATAAGTAATAAATCATGAGACTGCTTAAAATTTTATATTGCAGTCAATTAAAATAATTTGCAAAAAAGATCACCAAGAAAATAATCGTAGCTTATAAGAAAATAATCAACATATTTATTACCCAACAAAGTCTTGTAGACAAAAACTTCAATCAAAATAACTACAGAAGATATAAAATATTGGGAATTCTTCTTCCTAAGATAAACCCAGGAACTATATAAACACAATTACAAAGCACTTTTAACCCAAACTAATCAAATCAAAATAAATGGTGAGATTACATGTTAGTCTGCAGAGCTAATGGCAAAAATGACAATTTGATCTAAATTAATTTACCTATTCAGTGACTTGCATAACATTCTAAAAAATTAATTTTCAGATCTTGAAAAATAAGAATATGATTCATCAGAAAGAACAAAAAGCTAGGTGGTTCAGTGGATAGAGTACGGGCCCTAGAGTCAGGAGGACTTGAGTTCAAATCCAAAGTCAAACGCTTAATAATTACCTAGCTGTGTTGCCTTGGGCAAGTCATTTAACTGCATTGCCCTGCAAAAACCTTAAAAAAAAGTTCATCAAATTAAAGGGATCAAAAAGAATCAAACTATATTACAAAATGGTAGTCATCAAAACCATCTAGTCCTAGTTAAGAAATAGAGTGGTGGATCAGTAGTTTGCATTGGGTATATAATACACAATAGTAAATAATCATGATAATATGGTTTTTGACAACCCAAATATCCAAGATTTGGGGACACAAGAAGTCAGTCTTTAACAAAAATTCCTGAGAAAACTGTAAAGCAGTTTGGCAATAATTCAATATAGATCAACAACTTAAATTGTATACAGAAATATATTTAAAATGAGTACATGATTTACACATGAAGAATGGTTTTATAAACAAATTAGGGAAACATGGAATAAATTACCTGTCAGATTTTTTGACTAAGGGAAGAATTTACGAATACACAAGTAATAAAAGGCATTATGGGATAAAAATTGTTTTTATTACATTAAACTAAAAAGGTTTTGCACAAACAGAACTAATGCAGCGAAGATTAGAAGGAAATTTTATGGTAAGGTTTTGTGTAAAAGGGCTCAGTTTTCAAACCTGTAGAGAACTTAGGCAATATTTAAAAATATGAATCATTTCCCAATTGATAAGTGATCAAAGGATATGAGGCAGCAATTTTCAGAAGAAATCAAAGCTCTCTCTAGAGAGTCATATGAAAGAAAATGCTTTAAATCACAATTGATTAGAGAATTGCAAATTAAAACAACTCTGAGGCCTATCTGACAATGACCAGAATGCCTAATGTTACATAAAAACATGCTGACAAGTGTTTTAAGGGATTGTGAGCAAATTGGAACTTGAATGAACTATTTGGTAGAGTTGTGAACTGATAGAAATTTATGGATGGCAATGTTGAACTAAACCCAGGAGTTATCAAACTATACAGAACCTTTGACTCAGCAATACCACTACTAAGTTTGTAACCCTGAAAAATTAAAGAAAAGGGGAAAAAACATATAGGTATGAAAATATTTTGACAGCTCTTTTGGGTGACTGGGAATAGGAAATTGAAGGGATGCCTATCAACTGGGAATAACTGAATAAGTAGTAGTTAGTATATGATTGTGAGGGAATACTATTGTGCTCTAAGTAGTAAGGGGTAGGATCCATACGGAATCCTTGGGAAGGTTTACATGAATGAAAGAGAACACTGTATACAGTAACAGCTGTATTGTGCAATGATCCATTGTAAATGACTGTGTCATTCTCAGAAATAAAACTGTCCAAGAAAGTTCTGAAGACTTATGTTGAATAATGCTCTCCAATCCCAGACAAAGAACTGATGGAGTCTGAATGCAGATTAAAGCACACTTTTTAAATTTCTTTGTTATTCTTGATTTTTATCAGCTTTTTAATATACCACATAGTGTGAAAATGTTTTATATAACTGTAAATATTAACTATGTCAATTTGCTTGCTTTCCCAATCAGAGGAAAGGGAAAGAAGGGAAAGAGAAGATATGGGACTTAAAATTTAAAAATGCTAACAAATGTTGTTTACATGAAATTGAAAAAAATAGATAAATTAGACAAAAAATAAAAATTAGGTGAAATTTAATATAATTATTTTACAAAGAATGAGGCAGTAAGGAAATATTTGAAAAATAGAAAAAAATCAGATATAGTCCTTCAACAAAGTTAACAAGAAGAAAAATTCTTACAGAGTTCTATTCCTAAAAGTCCATTGTATTGTTCTGAAAATTTGAGATTTAATAATATCTCCTAGAAGTTCCCAATCTTCAGATTTCTTGAGTATCTTCCTAGTTTCCTAGATGGTGCAGGGAAAGAGTGCCAGCCCTGAACTGAGGTGGTCCTGAGTTCAAAATTAGCCTCAGACACTTCCTAACTCCATGTCCTTGGGCAAGTCACTTAAACTGGATGGCTTCAAATCCAAGGTCATATACAATTATAATTATTTATATCTGGCCACTGCATTCAGATGGCTCTGGAGGAGAAACTGAGGTTGGTGACTTTGCACAGCCTCCCTCTCACTCAAATCCAATTCATATATAAATCATGACAATGCCTTTCTGGTGTCATAGTTTTCTTCTGGTATGAAGGACTAACATTATCATATCATATCTAGTCAATATTATCACAACCATAATAGCCACGTATTAAGCCAGAAAAAATTATTGAGAGTTTCCATGGAAGATCATGTTGGTTTTGGCTATGCTCCTATCCAATCTTGTTTTCCAATTTTTATTTTCTTTTTGATGGGTTAAAGTTGTAATTCCTATCAGATTGACTAAGATGAGAAAAAGGGAAAATGGTCAATGTTGGAGAGACTGTAGGAAGATTGGGATGACTCTTGGTGGAGCTGTAAACCAACCCAGCCATTCTGGAGAGCCATCTGGAACTATGCCCAAAGAGTAATAAAACTAATCATACCCTTTGACCCAGCAATACAAATAGTAGGCCTATATTCAATAGAAATCACAAAAAATGTGAAAAGTACCACATGTTAAAAAATATTAAAGCAGCTCTTTTCTTTAGCAGTAAAGAATTGAAAATTGTGGGCTATCCATTAACTGGGAAATGACTGAAAAAATTATGATATACATACATACATATATATATATATATATATATATATATATATATATATATAGAGAGAGAGAGAGAGAGAGAGAGAGAGAGAGAGAGAGAGAGAGAGAATTATTGTTATATAAGAAACCATGAATGGTCAGACTTTAGAGAAGCATGGAAGGAATTACAAGAAATGGTTATGAGAAAAGGGAGCAGAACCAAGAGAACATCATAGACTTTAACAATAATATTTTGAGTTGCTCTACTGTGAGGAATGAAGCTCTTCTCACCTGTCCAAAGATCTAGGACAATCTGAGAGACCTATTATGTACAATTCCATTCATATCCAGAGGAAAAAGAAACAAACAAACAAATTGCCACATAAACTGAGAGGATGCTATATTCACTTTTTTTAAACTTCTTTTTTACTTTCCTTCTTTTCCCAAGCTTTTTTCCCTTACTCCATTAGTCCTGATTTCTCATTCACAAAAAATGGATAAGTTGCAAATGTGTTAAACACAAATGTACATGTAGAATTTTTACCAGAATTTTTGCTTCTGAGGGGAAGGCGGTATAAGGGAAGGAGGTAGAAAGACATGGAACTTATAAATATGCATGTGAATGAATATTGAAAAACTTCTATAACACATAATTGGAAAAGAAAATATTATGTCAACTTAAGAAAGAAATTTATCTTCATGTGTAATTGAAAAAAATAAAATATTATTAAGCGAGAAAAATAAAAAAAACAAATGAATCCTGTGGTTAACTGATTTTGCCAAATATCCTTCTTATGGTTCCCAATAATCCTTGCAAAGACTGTCCATTTTCCACCACAACTCTTCCCCTAAGTGGTTTTCAGACATAAATTGTCCCTGTTTCCTCTGCACTGAGGGTTCCATTGTAACTTTGGATTTGGGGACCTGACAAACATGTCTATCTTTTTCTGTTTTGTGAATAATTTTGTTCTGACTCAACCAAAACTCCCCTATACTTAAGTGGTGGATTTTTGCATGTTGATAATATGATGATAGGGTAGTTACTGAGGGAATGGCCAGAAAGCAATGTGGGACATAGGTGGGAATGACAAAACTTGAAATAGTTGATCAATTGAGGCGATTATTGATGTATATTGAAATGGAATCTTCTGAACTGGAAGACATAGAAATTAGGAATAGAACTTATTGAAATCATTTGAATTTTAAATACAGAATTTTTCTTTGGGAACTTTTATAACAACATATATTATACACTAAACGTTAAAATTTTTTTCTTTATAATTTTTGAAAAAAAAATTGAATGGGATACATCCTTGCCTCTGAAATCAAATGATAAGAAGTATAAGACAAATACAAGCATTTTCCCAGTTTACATTCAAAATGATTATTATCCTCTGTACTGGGAATGCTGCCTACCAAGAGATAACAATTGTTCCCCATGGTCATTAAATGTAGTTTGTCCTTAGGATAATTTTGAAAAAATGCTCATTGTAGACCTTCCCTCCATTTAATTGTAACATGTTTCTAAAGCCATAGAGGCAGTTGAATGCTTCCAAGGCCAACTCTCTCCTCTTGACCAATAATGAACTCATACAGACAATTCACAATGTTGGCTATGCATTTCCTGACCCATTAGCACTCTTAAACCTTGGAGACCTGTTACACAATAAGATTTTGATGGGAAATAATGTATTGTATTCTTTACTTTGACAGGAATAATTCAAGCTTAAATTGCTATAAAAATAAATATTTTTCAAATGACAAAGTCTGGCCCTTGTATTAACATAACAGTAGCAATCATAAGAACAGAAATGGAAAAGCTCTAAAGAATACTCATCTGGAATCACTTTGAGGAGACATTAGCTGCTTTCTCATTGTCTATACTCACTCTATCTCTTGGTCTCCATGTACCACACTTTTGTTAAATGACTTCAGTGCATATGACAGTTAGATGTTGGGCTTTGCTTCCATTTGAAGTGGTAGACAGGGGAGGGAGCAAGTTTTTATTAGACAACTGATGTGTAGCAATGTGGTAAGCATTGTGCTAAGTAAGACATAATTTCTTCACAAATGGCTGCATACCACAGCTATTATAATGTGTCCATTTCACAGATGAAGAAACTAAGGCAGACAGAAGTTAAATAATGTTCTGAAGGATTCATAGATAAGAAAAATCTACTGGATTTCAAGTCTCCTTCTTGACCCCAAACCCAGCACTCTTCCCACTATATCAGCTATCTGGCTAAACTATAAATAGACAGCTGTAAAATTTATCAAAGGACTTCATTTAGAGTACACTTGCTGCTAAATATTTGTAAATGAGCAGGATAAACTCATCACCCATCCAATATTTGAACATGGACCCTTGAACTAAGAACAGTTTGTCAGGACACCCATCAAAACTAAGAGGTAGAATAGCAAAAGTAAAGACTCTAAATACTATTAATCTTCTGAAAAGTTGGAGTTTGGAAAACATTATTTGAAAAATAAAAATGGCAGATACAACAAAGCTACATGTAATAGTTCACATCTTCATAATCTTAATTTCTGATATTTTGTTATAAAAATAACTTTGAGATTGAATTTAGAGCTTATAGTCAATTTTTTTTCTTAAAAGAATGACTATTTCAAAGAATATTTCTCTTTCTTGAAAGCATTCCTATTTTGGAGAGATCTGATTACGAGCATATTTGTGCTCATGCCAACCTAAAGGCCATCTCTGCAATTTCTATTTCTGTTCTCTGTAACTTTCCACATGAAAGTTATTGAACTATTTGAAGAAAGCTATTACGTCCCTTCTAAATCATGTCTTTTCTGGAATGCACATCCCCAAACACTTGAACCAATCATCTTATGGAATGATTTTCATTCTTCTTATGAATCTTCCCAGTTTCTCTACTTGTATATTAGTATCCATCCTAACATGTGGGGTCAAGAATTGAACATAAGGTCCCGAAATGTGTTTCAATCAGACTATCCATATGACGATCATCTTTCCTGATTCCATGGCTATAAAGGGAATCCAGCTCCAGTTTCTCATTCTAGCATGGAGGGATGCTTGTGCTCCAGGTGAGCCACTGGAACACCTGTTTTCCAAAGTTATCCTCTGCTGTAAAGGCTTAAAATATGGTGCTGGCAAGAGAACCACAGTGACGCCTTCAGGGATGAAAACTGTGGCTCTCAGAACTCATGAAACAAGGAAAAATGTGAAGCAGCATGAATAAGAAGGGGTGTTTGTGTAAAAATCAAATTATTCTGCTAGGTTGCGGAAAGAGAGAAATGATTAGAATTCTTAGTCTATCCATCTCTGACCCTCACTATTCTAATGAAAACTCTGAGAGTCTTTTCTGGCTACTCAATGCCTATTACCACCAAATGAAATTTTCTCTTTTTATCTCACCCTTGACATCATCATTTTGGAATCCTAGGCAGAATGGAGAGGGTCATGTGTGCTACCATGTAAACTTGTCAAATTGTTCAACAGACAAAAGTGAATGTTGGGTTCAAGTTAGTAAAATGATAAAACTAGATTCAAGCTTTTACCACACTTTGGGAAATTATAGAATAAAAATCTACATGAGCCTTTTAATTTAGCTCAGATATCCCAGGCCGAAAGATCCTGATATTTTCCAACTATTTATATTTTCTATAGTTTCTTTCTTAACTTGCTTTAACCTCTATTGCATCTCATTCCAAACATACGTTTAGCTGAAACCATATGATAATGCTATTTGTCAGACCTAAAAATAAACTAGATAAAACAAGAAACTTTTGAATTAATATAGGCTTTTGCAAACTGGGAGAGACAATTGATGAACTGACAAATCATTGATACAATTATGACATGTGGAAGAGGAAAAAAATAACTGGTGTTCTCAGACAGGGCTATAACCCTGTTCCCTTGTCTAAAGTTGGTGGAGCTCCAGTTGCTATTCAAATGTGACCTCAACCACAACTGTAACAGCTCCAGTCTCTCTCGAAATTCTGCACTGTGGTCAGAATCATCATCTCTTGTGTGTGCATCTTGTTTCTCACCAAATATTCCAAGTAAAAGAAGGGGAAAACCAGATGAACCTGCCCTTTTAAAGTAAAACCCTTCTTTACTCAGAGGATCAAAACCAAATTGAATAACCTTTGGTGAGGAGGTTGCCGAAAAAAAAATATTGCTGAGTTCTATTTGGGCCTTTCTGATTCTACGGTGATGATAGCAACTTGAAAGGAGGAGAAAGGATATAGGAATAGTAGAATTTATACTGTAATAAATGTATTTGGGGTGAGGATATAATATTCTGTATTGAAAAGACTTCCGAAATGACATGCATACTTGTAAGGAAATTGCCTTGAAGAAGTTTAGAGCAAGGAGAGATATTCTCAAAGTAGTTCAGATACCCATGTTACCCCAGGTAAAGAGAAGGTATTTGAACTCTTAGAACTGAATTGCATTTTAAAAGAGCATTAAGCTGTTAGAATTACCTGAGCTGGAAAGATTACTAATTAAAGTGGAAAGAAGCAGGGTTTGACAATTATTTATTTAATTGAAATGATTTTCAGAGTTCTGCCTTCTTTATAAATTGTTACTTTTGGTTTTCTCAAGTGTTCTTGGAATTCCTTAAGTATATCAACAGCACAACTGCTCACTTACATTACAGATCATTAAATGATAATAGAGCCAGAATGAACAGATCAAGTGTTGGGAACCATTTTCATACCTAGTGAACAATTCACAATGCCAGTTGTCATATATGGATGTTTGAGAGGTCATGCTTATTGGTTTGGTTATCTTGTTATCCTATCTTGTTACATTTTTTATAAATCCTAGAAGAATATAAGCAAAGAAATGATAAATGAAGCCCTCTGAGCATTTAGAGAACTTCTTACCTCAGCGATGTATGAGCAATTGTCTTAATCCCAGTGGGGTTCATTTGGGATTTTGATGATGTCAGCTTTATTTTATATGAAGGTGCTCAAGGGTTTATATCCCAAATGCTACAAAAGGGACCATAAATATTACTTCACTGTGCAAAGACAGTTCTTTGACATCTAAAAGTCATCAACTTCTTGTATCTATAGGTACCACTACTATTCTTGATTTTCCTCTAAAATATTTAATTTGTAGCTCATTTCGGGGGGGGATCTACTCCTATTGATTTGCCACACATTACACTGATTTCAGGTTTGCATAGCACTTTTATGACCCTCCAAGTCCATCTTTATGAGTAAGATTGATTCCTGATTTGAGTCTTCACATACATGGTCACTTGAAGCACCATATAAAGTTAAAGATTTGCAAATAAGGGTGTGTATGGCACATTATAACAGCATATGAGTAAGTAAATTCTGATCTACCATAGTCATATGATACATCCTGAAACATCAATATTGCAAACAGTAAGTTCATGATAGAACATAAGTAGATGATTTCTGTACAAATAGGTCCATTTATTTAATATATTTCCTTTCTCCCATGTCTCAGACTGAGGGTTTAGCAGGAAAATTCCAGTGGTTAATGTAGTAGAAAGAGAATTGGATTTGAAGTCAACAGAGCCTGGGTTGGATTCCCTTATCTAAGTCAGCTGGATATGACTGTGATTGTGGCTGGCTAAGTGACTGTACCTCTCTGATCCTCAGGTATCTCATCTGTAAAATAAAAATAATAATATTTTCCCTAAAATGTATATGAAGAAAATAAGTGATGAAATTTAAATTGTGGTATAAAATTGAGTCAGTAGAATTTCTGTTATCTGCTTATCATGATTATGTTGATTTTCAAAAGTAAGCTGGTACCTTCCATTTGATTAATATTGCACAGAACCTTGTCCAAGCTGCTGAGGATTAGAAGAAAATGCAACACAGTCCTTAATCTCAAGTATCTTAAATTTTATTTGCGAGGAAGGGATAAAATATTTAAATAAATGAATCAATACTAAGTTGAGGAGGAGCAGGTTTTAGAAAATTGATTTCTTGCAACTAGTGAGTCATTACCTGAAGGAAGTTTGAGGTTCTAAGAAACAGAGATGACGTAGGGAATTTGAAGTCCAGAGGATGAACTGGCAGAAAGACACAGATGGGTATAGAATTCTGAGTTTGGGTAGCAGGCAGTAGATCACTTCTGGCTAGAATACAAACTACATATCTGAGAGAGCAATAAAATAAATCAGAAGAGAGAAACTGGATTCAGATCTGACATGACTCTAAAGATCAAGGTAAGTGAGTGTTTTCTCTTCAAAGGAATGAAGGTTTGTTCAAGGTCTGAGTAAACAAGTGACATGATTAGCCATGTGTTTTAGGAAGAATATTTTTGTAGGGTTTTAGAGGATAATTTAGAGGAAGAAGATACTGAACTTCTAATTTAGAGGTTTTTCCAATAATCCCAGTGAGAAGAGATGAAAACCTAAGGGAGAGTGATGGTTACTTTAGTGGACATAAGCAGATATGAGATAAAGGTTGTAGAAGCAGAAGAGGTAACACTTGACAGTTGACTGGTTGGCAAGTCGAAGAGGGAAAGAATAGAAGAGACAGACCTCAGGATTGTAAGCTAAACTTTTTAGAAGGATAGTGGGACCCTCAATAGAAATAAGAACTTAAGTAAATAAGTCATTTTAGAATGAAAGTTGAAAGTTAGATGATTTTTCTTTGGAACTTGCCATTTGAAATGCTTTTGGAACCTCTAGTAATAGATGTTCAACCATTGGTGATGTGTGACCTGGAGTTCAGGAAATGAATTTACTGACTCAGAATTTATTTGAATGGAGACGTATTGGCAATGGAAGCTAATGAGCACATTGAGAAGATATAGAAAAACAGGAAGAGTCTAAGACAGAACCTGGGGTAACATGGATGATTAGGAGGTAGCACAGGGATAATAATTTGCCAAAAGAGACTGAGAAGAAAAGTCAGACAGCTAGGAGGAATACCAATACCAAGAGAGTCATTGTCACGAAAAGTCATGAGGAAAAGTATCCAATGAGGGTAGTGTTCTGTTATATCACATCTTGCAAAGAGATCTAGAATCAATCAATCAATAAGAAAGTACTTAATATTTTAGCTACTTTCCTAAATGCTAATGATACAAATGAAAAATCCCTAACCATCCCTATGAAATTAAATCAAGATTATAAAAAACATTATTGTTCATAAAGTATTGATAACTTTGTGGAGAATAGTGCTACTGGATCAGGCAACCTCCTTAAAATGCTGGAGGAGAGGATGTGAACTCAACAAAGGTGGATTTTTCCCCCTTATAGATGATAGAGAAAGAAAAAGAGATGGAGTGTGACAAGTGGAAAGAATTTTAAAATTAAATGAATGATTTTAACAGGACAGATCAGAGAATATTTATAAGAAGAAGCAAAAAAGTCAATAGGTAAAATAGTTCAAGGTAGGTTTTCCCCAATGGGAGGAAGCTCAAGATTAAAATAAGCAGAAAGGGGTCAATGAATCAAACAGAGGAACTGATCCAGGAAAAATGATCTATCTCTTTTTCAGAGATTGTTGCAAAAACAATAGAGAAAGTTATTAAGGAGAAAAGAAAGGGAAATTCAAGGAAACAGTCTTTCTTTTGTCATAAAAGTAGATTTCAACCTTCCATGTTGAGAGGGATGTGTGAAGTAGAAGGTGTTGAAAAACTACCTTATCGCTCTACCAGCTTTATTTATTTAAGGCATTCTTTTTTTGTTATGATCAAAAACATGGAATCATAGAAAAGTATATGAGTTATAGATAAATTCTTATTAAATAAATTGTGTATTAATAGTTTGGATATTTTTCTGAATTGAGAAAAGAAGAAAAAAAGGAATTGGGAGAAATATAATTACTTCTGAAAAAAGTAATATTAAAATAATTTCTATCCTTTTGAACTTAAAAATTTTAACAGATGCAAATATTTCAATATAGTTTGATCTTTAAAAATAATATACAGATATATATATATATATATATATATATATATATATATATATATATATATATTGTTCTTCTAGGTCTTCTGAGTTCACTCTGCAACAGTTAAATAACACATTTCCAAATTACTCCAAATTTGGCTTTTTTAATCACTTCTTATGGTCCCTAAAATTATGGCTACTTGATGATACCACAATTTGCTCAGTTATTCTGAAATGGAAGGATATAATAGGTAAACAGGATATTTTTACAGCATGATGTTACTAGAAACAGTAATATTTTCATGGGAAAATTTCCTTGGTTCTTCAGTTTAGCAATAGTTAAATAAGTTCTTTGTAGAAATGCCAAATTCTATCAGCAAAGTACAAAGAGGTGACTCAATCTAAGATTCTCCCTTTCTCTGTGATTTTATAACGCAAGGATTAACCTGGAAACAGGGACACTCTAATTCTAGTCAACTGGTGAATAACCCCTTCAAGATGTGGAAAATGATGCTATGAGAAGTGAACAAACTTCAAAAAAACTTTCGCTGCAAATTATTATTAACTTTGCTTAGCTAACATAATAGTATTAACACATTTGGATACAGTCTCTGCATACACACACACACACACACACACACACACACACACATACACACACACAAACAAATATATAGAGAGAGAGACAGATAGATATAGATATGAAAGGTATCAATTATGTGATTAAATAAACTTCATTCTTGCAACCTTTTTTACAGTCTTACAATGGCAAAATTTTCAAATCACACAGTATGGTTGGACCAGGGAAAGAATTTGGTGGCAACAGATATATTCATCTCTTCTTTGCTTAGGGTTCCTGTTAAGTGGCATAGGAGCAAAACAATGAGAGTAACATAGTAGGATATCCTGTAGGTGGCTTGTGAATGCTTCCTGAATACAACAGTTGACATCAAAATCTTAGTTTTGTATTTTATTTTAATCTCATTTTCTTCCTTTTTCTCATTTTCTTCTAATAAGCTTTTGTTGTGAAACAGATGTCTGGCAAGAACTGCACTGCTGTGACTGAATTCATTATTTTGGGATTAACAGATGAGCCAACCCTTTGTGTCATTCTCCTTCTGATATTTTTAGGTTTTTATACTGTCACCTTAATTAGTAATGTTAGTATAATCACATTGATCAGAAAAAGCTCCCAACTTCACACTCCAATGTACCTTTTTCTCAGCCACTTGGCATTTGTGGATATTGGATATTCCTCATCTGTCACACCTGTTATGCTCAAGAATTTCCTTGTGGACAAAACCATAATCTCTCTTGGAGGTTGTGTGACCCAACTGTTCTTTGTAGCCTTCTTTGGGACAGCTGAGAGCTTTCTGCTGGCTGTGATGGCTTATGATCGGTATATGGCAATCTGTAAACCCCTGCTTTATTCTGTCAACATGCCCCCTAGGATCTGTACTCTATTGCTTATCTTCTCCTACCTGCGGGCTTGTATAAATGCTTGGATCTACACTTGTTGCTTACTGAGCCTGTCCTTCTGTGGGCCCAATAAGATTAATCACTTTTTCTGTGATTATTCACCACTTCTGAACCTTGCTACATACCAAGATGATATTGTTGAAATTCTAACATCTGCCTCTTCTGGATCTATAATTGCGATCTCCGTACTAATTATCATACTCTCTTATGTCTCCATCCTCTTCTCTGTCTTGAAAATCAGCTCCACTGAGGGAAGATCCAAAGCTTTCTCAACTTGCACCTCTCATCTCACCACAGTCACTCTCTTCTATGGCACTCTTACATTCATTTATGTCATGCCCAACTCCAACTACTCAGCAGATGAGAATAAAGTAATATCAGTTTTCTACATGGTAATAATCCCCTTGTTGAACCCTCTGATCTATAGTCTAAGGAACAATGAAGTAAAAGGGGCCCTGAGAAAAATGATGATGAGGAAACATCTCTTTTCATGAATTCACCTTAAGTAAATACTATGTCCTAGGTTTCAAGGAATGCAAGGACAAATTGAGACATTACTTTCCTTTAAAGATCTAATATTCTTCTGACATGCTGTTTAAAATTAAGTGATACCAGCAACCAGGTTTTAGAAAAGATACATGGTATTTTTATTTTGATGCATTAGATTTATGAATTTCAAGGTTGAATACAAAGGTCTGAAGAGTTCCACAATCATGGATATCCCCCCTTCTGTAAAGGGCATGCAAAAGTGTCATATCTCTCTTCTTTGGGTTCCTGATCTTTTAGAAGTCTTGCAACACTGATTTTACATTGATTTGTGGTAGTTATTGTTTCCATTTCAATTCTTATAGTCATTGTGTATTGTTTTCTTTGCTCTGCTATCATCATTGTGTAGCAAATCATGTATTTTTTTCTGTTCCTGTTCTTTTTTTTTTTGTTCCTTCATATGGTATAGTCATATTCTGTTATATTCATGTGCCACAATTTGTGTTTCCATTCCTAAGTCACTGACCATTAGTTTTTTTTCCAATTCCTTGCTACTATCAAAGTGGCACTGCAAATATTTGGGTGCAAGTGAGGACTTTTCTTTTTGTCAGTGTCCAACTAAATGTCCTAATACACCGGAAAAATATATTATTTTTCCTGTGTGATGGTTCTTCATGATGCGCAAGAAGGAAGAGATACTAGAAGAAATTGAAAACAGGAAAAAAGTAAGAAATCAATAAAAATTCATTAAAAATTTAAAAGTTCTTCAACTGAATACTTCTTACTTGTTTAGTCCAATATAGCTACACTGGTCTATTTGCTTTTTCCACATGTGACAGTCCATCTTCTGTGTCTTTTCCCCTGGCTCTCTCACAGATCTGATATACTTGGTTTCCTGTGATTTCCTTGAGACAATTCCAATCCCACTTTGTACAAGAAGCTTTTTGGACTTCTCAAGCAAATATCTGCTTCCTCTCAAAGATGATCTTCCATCTACTCTGCCTATAATTTATATGTCCCTGCTTCTTTTTTTATTAAAGAAAGATTTTATTTAGTGTGAGTTTTACAATTTCTTCCCCATCCTTGCTTCCCTTCCCCCACCACCCACAGAAGGCAGTCTGTTAGTCATTACATTGTTTCCAAGATATATATTGATCTAAGTTGAATGTGATGAGAGAGAAAAAATATCCTTAAAGAAGAAAAATAAATTATAAGAGACAGCAAAATTACATATTGAGATAATGGGTTTTTTTCCTAAATTAAATGTAATAATCTTTGACCTTTGTTCAAAATCCACAATTTTTAACCAGATACAGATTGTATTCTCCATTACAGACAGTCTCTGATTGTTGCACTGATGGACTCAGCAAGTTCATTAATGTTGCTCCTCATCCCCATGTGGCTGTTAGGGTGCATAATGTTCTTCTGCTTCAGCTCATGTCATTCAGCATCAGTTCATGCAAATCCTTCCAGGATTCCCTGAATCCCCATCCCTCCTGGTTTCCTAATACAACAACAGTGTTCCATCATATACATATACCACAGTGTTGAAGGACATTCACTTAATTTCCCATTCTTTGCCTCCTCAAACAGGGCTGCTATGAATATTTTTGTGCATGTGATATTTTTACCCTTTTTCATCATCTCTTTGGGGTATAAACCCAGTAATGGCATTGCTGGATCAAAGGGAATGCACATTTTTTGTCCTTTGGGTGCAATTCCAAATTGCTCTCCAGAAAGATTGGATGAGTTCACAGCTCCACCAACAATGTAATAAATAGTGTCCCAGATTTCCCACATCTTTTCCAACATTGTTCATTGTCCTTTCTGGTCATATTAGCCAGTATCAGAGGTGTGGGGTGGTACCTCAGATATGCTTCAATTTGCATTTCTCTAATAAGTAATGATTTAGAGCAAATTTTCATATGACTATGGATTGCTTTGATCTCCTCAACTGTAAATTACCTTTGCATATCCTTTGACCATTTTTCAATTGGGGTATGCCTTGTGTTTGTGAAAATTTGACTTACATTTTGAAATGATTTCTTTGTCAGAAATACTAGTTGTAAAAATTGTTTCCCGGTTTACTTCATTTCTTTTGATCTAGGTTACAGTGGTTTTGTTTCTGCCAAAGCCTGTTAATTCAATGTAATCAAAATTATCTAGTTTGTTTGAATGATGTTCTTCCATCTTTTCCTTGGTCATAAACTGCTTCCCTTTCCTAGATCTGACAGATAAACTACTCCTTGATCTTCTAGTTGGGTATAACATTCTTTTCTTCTGTCTAAATTCTGTATCCATTTTGATCTTATTTTGGTATAGGCTGTGAGGCATTGCTCTAATCTAAGCTTCTTCCATACTAACTTTCAATTTGATCAAAGAGAGAATTTTTATCCCAACATCTGTGTCCCCGCTTCTTTACATGATGTCTCTGCCAATAGAATGTGAGCTGCTGGAAAACTGGTACTCTTTTTATTGTGTAACCCAAGTTTTAGCATAGAATATGATACATAATAACCTTGAACAGCCTTGTTGACTGCCTTGTTGGAAATCCTCTCTATATCATCTTCCTACTTTTAATATTTTCTCAAAATAAGGACATCAGACCTGATCATGATGTTCCATACCTGATCTTATCAAGGAAGAAAGCAACAAAATGATCATCTCTTCAAATATGGATTCTATTTTCTCTTAATTCAGTGTAATTTTTTCTTAGTCTTTCTTGTCATCATGATATACCACTCAAAAATCTGCCACTTTTCAGGGGCAGATAGGTGATGCAGTGGATAGAGCACTGGCCAGCCTCAGACGGTTTACAATTAGCTAGCTATGTGATCTTGGACAAGTCACTTAAGCCCATTGTCTTGCAAAAAACCAAAAAAAAATGATTACTAAAGTTTAATTTTTTCAAGTATCTTTTTAACTTTTAACTTTGATTATAATTCTGCTTTGTCTATTCTGAGATGTAATTCTACCTTTTGGCCAACAAGATATCCATTTAGAAAATAATCATCTTGTACTATAATCTAATCATAATTTCATAGCATATTTTAAAAACTAATAAATCCAGTTCCTCTTTCTCTCATCATCATTTTCCTTTCTATTATTGTAGACGACAAATGGAATCTTGTGGCACTTATTTGAACTTTTATATACCAAGTAATAAATCAGGGCCCACAGAACAAGGCTATCTCTGTTGGTCATCAGGATTCTTGAGGTAACCATAATGGATTGTGCTGTTTGGACTCCTGTCTCCAATTCAAAGTATTTTCCCAATGTCAATCTCAGTGCCAATTATGATGCCCCTGAAACCATAATCTTATGTAGTATCTGGTTTTCGGGTGTCATTTAACCACTCATCATCAATTAACTTTATGAGGGTATATTTATTGAGAAGAGATAGTGCAAACACAAATTGGAACCACAAACCAGTGCACCATTAGCATAGTCTCTCCTATACCATTCACTCCTTGAGAGAAGAGGCTCAATATGAAAACAGTTACAAAGCACTGACTCTTTCAACTTCACTTCCAAATGTTGTAATGCACCTTCTCTTCCTTGTTTGTAGTAGCTGAATTCCTGATTGTGAAATCAAGCATTCTGGTTTTGACTTAATGTTCTGCTCCAGTACCCAAACTTGTATTTTTAGCTTTTGACCATTTGAAATTTATATACTCTCCACCTTCTCTAAGAGTTCTTTGACTGATAAGTCAGAATAGGCACAACCTCGATAGAAGCAACCACAAGGCCTTTGTGCAACGATTCATGTCAACTCAGGTGGAAAGATGATGCCTCTGACTGTATTTGGAATGATTGAATTTTCCTGGCTGAAGATTTGGAGAAATAACAACTGAATGTCTAATATTAGCCCTAAAAACTGTATAAAGCTATAAATAAGGCAACTACACTTTCCTTTGGAGACAAAAAAAGTTTAGGCTAGGCTTAACATGAGATAATTTCTGTTACAGATGTTACATAGGATTGGTGAGTGGAACTTTAGGTAAATAAATTAACATACTTTTAGGAGCACTGTGATCATCATTCCAAATCAGGAAAGTGAGAATGTGGAATGAGGTAGGGAGGAATAGACTATGAAAGTGTTCCTGCAACTAATGTGTATTTTCTGTGAGTTACTTTACTGCATCGGGAACACAGAGAAAAGCTGCTTGCGAGAAAGGGCTATTCAGGAGCCTGCAGTGCTTCAAACCGATTTTCTGGTATTTGTGGCTGATCTCACTGAACTGTGAACCCCAAACCAAATTAAATCAGTCTTTTGGTCTAATGTGGCTGATATGGAAATATGTTTTAACTCAATTATACATGGCTCTTGGGATGGGGAAAGCAAGGAAGAGAGAGGAGATATAATAGGAACACAAAATCTTACAAAAATGAATATTGAAAACTATATTTACATGTAATTGAAAAAAATAAAATACTATTAAGTGCAAAAAATAAAAAAACAGGCTCTATAAACATCTAATGCTGCAAAATATCCTTCTTCTGGATTCCCCAAATTCCTGGAAAAAAAGTGTTCATTCTCTATCACAACTCCTCCCCTATTTGGTAATGAAGTATAAATTGCCTTTGCTCCTTGTGGACTGAAGGTGCCATTTAAGTGCATTTGTGGACCTGACAAGCATGTCTATCTTTTCCATTTAGAGAATAATTTTGTTCTGCCTCAAAATTCCCATATATTTGAGGGATGGGATTTTTGAATGTTGACAATATGGTGGTAAGGTTCCTTTTGGTTTTTCAAGGCAATGGGGATAAGTAACTTGCCCAAGATTGCACAGCTAGGTAATTATTAAGTGTCTGAGACGAAATTTGAACTCCGATCCTCCTGACTCCAAGGCCAGTGCTCTATGCACTACTACACCACCTAGCTGTCCCATAAGGTTGCTCTTGAAAAGGTCAGTCAACAGTGTGAGAAATATTTAGGGCTGACTTGACATGATATGGTGGAACGACTGAGACACTTATTAGCGTATTTTTATATTGAAAACTGTAAACTAGGGGAAAGCGTAACTTGGAGTAGAATATATTGCAATTGTTTGAATGTTGAGTTCAGAGGTTTTTTTGAGAACTTTTGTAGCCACCTATGTTGTATGCTAGATCAATTTTTCTTTTTATAATTTGTGAAAAACGCTTAAATGTGCTACGTTCTGACTCCTAAAGACAAACCATGACAAATATAAGATAATACAAGCTTCCTCTCTATTTACAATCAAAATTATTATCATATGTACTTAGGGCACTACAGTCCCAAAAAGTATTTATTTCATCCTTAGACTAATTATGAAAAATTGCTCACTGTAGGCCTTCCCTCCATTTCATTATAATATGTTTCTAAAACCTTGGGGAAAATGCTGAAAGCTTGCCAAGACTGAGTCTCCACTCTTGGTCAAAACTAAATTCATACAGCCAGTTCATAGTCTTGGTGATGTATTCCCTGGCCCATTAAAACCCCTAAGCCTTAGAGGCCTGTTGCACAAGAAGATTTTGATGAGAAGTAATGCAACAACAAAATATGTTCTTTAGTTAGACAAGAATATTTCAGCCTTAAGTTGCATTAAAAATATTTATCCTGGGGCAGCTAGGTGGTGTAGTGGATAAAGCACCGGCCTTGGAGTCAGGAGTACCGGGGTTCAAATCCAGTCTCAGACGCTTAATAATGACCTAGCTGAGTGGCCTTGGGCAAGCCACTTAACCACATTTGCCTTGCAAAAAACCCTAAAAAAAAACAAAACAAAAAATACCTATCCTAAGGACAAGACTGGTCTTTTCATTAACATATCAGTAACAGCCAAAAGAGAAGGAATAGTGGAGACCTGAAGAAACATGCTCCTCAAATGGAATCTCCTTGAGGAAGCAGCACCTACCTTATCTTTGTCCATGTTCACTCTGCCTCTTGGGTTCCCTGTACCACACTTTTGATAAAAGACTTTGGTGCATATGAAAGTTAGAAATTGGGCTTTGCAATAGCTTTTAAAAGTTACAAAGAGAAGGAAACAAGTATTTTATTAAACACTATTATGTAATATGTGGCAAACCCTGTCCAAGGAAGATAATTAAATCTTTGTAAATGAAGGTATAACATAGCTATTGTTATTGTGTCCATTCCTGGATGAAGAAGCTGAGGTAGACAGAAGTTAAATGACTTTCTCAAGGGTCCATAGCTAAGAATGTCTGAGACTAGTTTTCAACTCGCCCTCCTGACCCCAACCCAGCACTGTACACATGGTCCCAATAAGCTACCTAGACTTTAAATGTACATTTGTGAATTTTACCAAAGGCCTTTATTTAGAGGGCACTTGCTTCTGAATGTTTGGAAATGAGCAGGATAGACCCAGCACCTAGGCATCACTTGCAGGTAGACCCTGGAACTAGAGACAACCTGTCAGGAGACCCTTCAAAACCAAGGGACAGTGTAGCAATAGTAAAGACTCTGGTTACTATTAATCTTCTAAGATTAGAGTTTGAAAAACACTACTTGAGAAATTATAATATGAGATACAACAAAGCTACATTTTCACATATAATCTTAATTGGTGACCCCTTTTGTTAGAAAAATTGCAAACACGAGATTTTAATTAGAGCTCATAATTAATTTTTTATTAAAAGACTGACAAGTTCAAGGAATAGTTTCCCCTATGTGAAGTCGTGGCAAAATCACTACCTCTCAAGGAAAATCATTTCTCTTTTGGAAAGATCTGCTTATTCTAAAGTCAAGCTAAAGACTGTCTCTGAAATGTTTACTTATTGCTCCTAGTTCTATTCTCTGGAACCTTCCACGTGAAAGTTATTCTACTACTTGAAGAAAACTATCAAGTCCCTTCTAAATCATATCTTTTCTAGAGTGCACATACCTAATTACTTGAACTAATCCTCTTATGGAATGATTTTCTTTCTTCTTATGAGACCAGCCAATTTCTCTAGTCATGCTTCAGGATGCTACTATTCATCATAATAGTGAGGTCTAGTGGTGAACATACATCATATGTCTTTTGGTTAGAGCCAACTATCCACATGACTATCAACTCCCTAATTCCTGACTCCAAGCCTAATACAGGGAAACCAGTTTCAATTTCTCATCCTAGGATGGAGGGATGAATGACTCTTGGTTTGAGTCACTGGAACACATAGCTAATGGCTCTCCAAAGTCATGAAGTAAACAAAAATGTGAAGGAGGTTGTCAAAGAAGGGTTGTTTGTGTAAGGTCAAATGATTCAGCTGGACTGCCACAGAAAGGAAAGGATTAGGAATCTTAATCTATTTCTTTCTGGCCTTCATTGTTCTAATGTAAAGTCTGAAAATCTTTTCCAGAGACTCTTCTCCTCCTACCACTGGCTTCTCCATTTTAGAAGAATCTTAACTAAACATTGGTAGAGTGGTAAAGGTCATGTGCCCTACTGTGCAAGTTTGCCAAATTATTCAGCAGATAAAATTGATTCTTGGGTTCATGTTACTCTGAGGATGAAATCAGATGCATGCTTTTGCCCCTCTTTGGGAAGTTATAAAATAAAAACATACATGAACCTTTTAGAAAAGCTCAGAGATACCGGGCAGGAAGATGCTGATATTTTCCAATTCTCTATATTGTTTATAATTTTTATTAACTTATCACTTCTTATTATTTTATATTTTTTATTTTAGTAACTTATCTACCTATTGCATCCCATTCTCAATAATGAAACATGAACAAGGAAATGCTGTGATATACCATACTTTTAGTTAATGCCATACCAAATTCATAGAAATATAAATTAGATAAGTCAAAAAAAATTTGAATTAATATACATTTTCCCAAACTGGGAGAGACAATTGAAGAAATGGCAAATCACTGATATCATTTGTGGCATGTGGAAGAGAAACAATACCCAGTCAAAATTCACAGGCTGCTCCATTGACCAAAACGGATGAATCTCTAGTTGCTATTCAAATGCCACCCCCTCTATAACCATAACAGCTCCAGCCTCTCTTGAAAGAATTGTACAATGTGATCAGATTCATCCTCTCATATGTGCACATTTTTCCTCTCACCAAATTTTGCTAGAGGAAAAAGAAAGGAGAAAAAGAAGATGAACCTGCCTCTTTAAAGCTGTAGTCAGTGGATCAAAACCAAACTGAGTAACCTTTGGTGAGGTGGCTGTTGCAAATACAAAATATTCTGGGTTCAAATTGATCCCTTTTTAATCCACATTGATGATGGAAGCATCAAAATGAACAGTAGATTTTATAGAGTACTATATATGTAGTCGTGTGAGAATAGAATACAACATGCTGAAGGGACTACTTCCTAAATGACATGCAGGCTTTTGATGAAAATATCTTGAAGAAGTTTAGATCAAGGAGACATATTTTCAGAACAGTTCTGATGTCCACATCGAATGGAGAAGTTTCTTAGAACTCTCAGAACTGGGTTGCATTTTAAAAGAGTATTGACCTATGGGAATCAATTGAACTAGAAAAATTATTAATTAAAGTACAAATTTAATTAAAATAAATAAATTTGAGAAAGCAAGATCAGATAATAGTTTATATAACTGAAATGATTTTCAGAGTTCTGGCTTCTGTGATACTTTAAAAATCCTTTAATTTTCGGATTTCTCATTAAATGATAATAGAATCAAAATTAATCAGACTGAAGTAATGAGAACCAATTTTCATACCTATTGAAGATTTTCATAATCAATGACAGCTGTCACAGGTTGATTTTTGAGATCTTTCATAGTAGCTCATACTTATTGGTTTGGTCATAAGGCTATACAATTATTTCATTTTAAAAAAATTCTAGATGAACATAAGCAAAGAAATAATAAATGAAGTCCTCTGAGAATTGAGAACTCAAATAAATCAACTCTGTTTAAGCAATTGTATCAGTCTCAGTGGATTTCAAATGGCATTTTGATGATATCAACTACAGTTCTTAAGGTACTCAAGGGTTTATATCCCAAATGCTACAAAACTTAACAAAAATATTTCCTCACCAAGGCATAGCTATTGCCTTCTAATCTAAATTAATCAACTACTTGTATCAATAGGCACCTCTGCTAATCCTGCTTTTACTCTAAAAAATGTGCAACTCATGTCAGTGGGGCTCATCTATTCTTAATTTGCCAAACTTAGATGGATTTCAGTTTTACATAGAGCTTGAATCACCCTACCTCTCTGCCTTAATGAGTAAGATGCATTCCTGATTTGGACCTTCATTTACCCAGTCATTTGTTGCACCATATAAAATCAAAGATTTTCAAATGAGCTTTTTTCATGAAAAATTATTAAAACATGTTAGTACCTAAATTCTAATCTACCCAGTCATATCATACATCCTGAAACATCACTATGAACAGTAAGTATATGATCCTAAGTGATTAGAGAACAATACCTTACTTAAGGGAAGCTCTTTCTATACCAATAGGTATATTTCTTTCGTATGTTACTTTTTTCCATATCTCAGATTGAGGTTTTAGTTGTAGTAATTTCAGTAATATATTTCTTGGTTGTTGTAGAGGAAAGAAAATTGAACTTGAAACCAGCAGAACTGGGTTTGAATTCCATATCTTAATTTTACTGACTATGACTGTGATTGTGAGTAAGTGAGTTTTACCTCTGTGAACTTCAATTATTTCATCTATAAAATGAGAATACCCAATTTATGAAATTTAATGTTGTGTTTTTTAGGTATTTAAATTTTTCTTATATGCATATTATGATTATGTTACTAATTGAAATGAAACTTAAAGTTTTCAATTGTGTGTTGGTGTCCTCCATTTCACAAATATTTTTCTATGGACAATATACATAAAGCCTTGTCTAAGGCACTGAGTGAAAGAAAACCAAAAAAGAGAACTTAATCTCAGGGACTTTAAATTCTATTTGTGAGAAAGGGATAAAATTTTGATATAAATAAGTCAATATGAGATAGGTTTGAGGTAGGAAAGGGCATTGGAAAATAGATTTATTGAACTGGTAAGGCATTAGCTGAAGGAAACTTGAATGAGGTGGGGCATTTGGAGCATGGAAGATGACCTGTTCAGAGACAGAGAAGGGGATAAAATTTTGATTCTGGAAAACAGATAGTAGACCAGTTAGGCTAGAATACAGAATACATATCAGTCATCAAGCAATGAATAAGCTCATACTGCTTAATCACTTTCCCAGGTGCTAATGATACAAATCAAAAAAACTCTAACAATCCTGACCATCTGTTATTGTATGAAGACTGCCATAACATTATGATTCGGGAAATATTGGTAACTTTCAAGTGCTAATAGTGAAATAGTGCTACTGGAACTCTGGGGTCAGAAACTCCCTTTCTATGCTTTATCGTGTGTGTATGGGAGAGAGGAAGTGGAATCCACAAACGTAGGTTTTTTCCCCCTCAAACAGCTGGTAGAAAAAGAGAAGAGATTAGCAGATCTGGGTGCATTTATAGGAAGAAAGGAGAAACCTAAAGGTAAAAAGCTTAATAATTTTAGGGTAGTTTATTTCCAATAGGCAAAACTCAAGATTAAAATAGGAAGGATGGGATCAATGGATCAAGTAGAAAAATTGGCCCAGGAGAAAAGGACTATATGATAGAAACTGTGCAAAAATAATAGAGGAAGTTATTAAGGAATAATGAAGTGTAGAAGAGGAAACACAAAGCATCTCACAGAAACCAACTGTCTTTTGTCATAAAAAGTAGGTTGAAAAGTTCTAGTTGCAAATGAGGTGTTGAAAAAGTAATTTGTCACTCTACAAATTTTACTTTATTTTATGGCATTCATTTTTGTTGTGCTCCTAAATGCCATAAATGAGTGTTACAGTCAGTATTACTTCTGAAATAAACAGTTTCTAATACTTCGTAACATTTTTACTGGTTTGAGAAGAGAATTAGAATGAGTTTAGCACTGGGAGTAATAAAACTATTTTAGGAAAAAAAATATTATTCAATATAATTTTCTCAAATGAAAACATTTCGATTTAGTTAGATCTTTAAAAGAAATGTATTTCTCAGAGAGAGAGAGAGAGAGAGAGAGAGAGAGAGAGAGAGCACTAGTAGATAGATAAACACATATACTTGCTTTTTTTTCTTTTGGGCATCTTGAAAATGTTTGGATCTTGTTCCATTCCTCATTCACGCTTATTACTACCCAGTTAGCTATTTTTCTTGCCTTTCATTATGGAAGCCCTCCCTTATAAGAAATGTGTGACGTCAAGAAAAACAAATCAACAGATTCACCGTATCTGAGCATTCATGCCTCATTCTGTACCAAGAAGTGGTAGAAAATATTTCTTCATCAGATTTATGACTACATGATTTGTCAATATTTTGGTCCAGGGGCTGAAGTCTTTCAAAGTGGTTTACTGTTTCAGGATTATTTTTATATATAAATTGTTATTCTAGATCTACTGAGTTCATTCTGCATCAGTTAATGGAAGTATTTCCATATAACTCCAAAGTAGTGTTATTCATCACTTCTTATGGTCCATAAAATTGTCACTATTTGATACCACATTTTGCTCAGTTGTTCTGCATTTGAAGAATACAATAGGTAAACAGGGTATTGTTACAGCAGGTTGAGCAAGGATTTTCAATTGTTTTTACCTAGAAATACCTGTATTTACATAAGAAAATTTCCCCAGTCTTTCAGGTTAGCAATATATACCTTAATGATAGTTCTTTGCAAAAATGCCAAGTTTTATGAGCAAAGTTCAATGAGGATACTCAGAATTAAGATTCTCCATTGCCCTTCATCTATCATTTTATTATATGAATCATTTTGGAAAGCAGGAATTTCCTTAAAGTCAATTGGTGGATAACATCTCCAAATATGGAAAATGAGAGATGAAGGAATACATAAGAGATTATTTCTGTAGAAGATATTCAAAATGGTGGCTAGTTGACAGAATAGTGTATAGACATTTGGATGTTGTCTCTGCATATGTTTAAGAAGGGAGGGGTGGTTAGGTGTCATAGTGGATAGAGCACCAGCCCTGGAGTCAGGAGTACCTGAGTTCAAATATGGCCTTAGACAATTAATAATTACCTAGTTGTGTGGCCTTGGGCAAGTCATATAACTCCAGTGCCTTACAAAAAAAAAACTAAAAAATAAGCCAATCCTCCACAGTCTTGCAAACTTTTTCACATTCTTAAAAATGCCAAAATTGGCAAATCATAAAGTATGGCTGAACCAGGGAAAAATTTACTGGCAACAAATATATTCAACTCTCTTTTGTTTGTGGGCACCATGCCATGATGCATATAAACAAAGAACAAAAGTAATACAGTATGATAATCATGTAATAGGTGGCCCAGTTATGAACATACAGATAAACATAAGCAAATATTTGTTCTATATATTATTTTAATCTTATTTTCTTCTGTCTAATAGGCTATTTCCAAGACAGATGTCTGGCAATAACTGTGCTGTGAATGAATTCATTCTTTTGGGGTTAACAGATGACCCATCCCTGCGTGTCATCCTTTTTGTGATATTTCTTGGTTTCTATACTTTTACTTTAGTTGGTAATCTTAGTATAATCACATTGATCAGGAAAAGCTCCCAACTTCACACTCCAATGTACCTTTTTCTCAGCCACTTGGCATTTATAGATTTTGGATTTTCCTCAACTGTCACACCTCTTATGCTCAAGAACTTCCTTGTGGATAAAACCATAATCCCTCTTGGAGGTTGTGTGAGGCAATTGTTCTTTGTAGCCTTGTTTGGGACAGCTGAGTGCTTTCTGCTGGCTGTGATGGCCTATGATTGGTATATGGCAATCTGTAACCCCCTGGTTTATTCTGTCAACATGCCTCCTAGAATCTATACTCTATTGCTTCTCCTGTCCTACCTAGGGGGTTGTATAAATGCTTGGATCCATGCTCATTACTTATCGATCCTGTCCTTCTGTGGATCCAATAAGATTAATCACTTTTTTGTGATTATTCACCAGTTTTAAAACTTTCTACATACCAATATGATATTGTTCAAATTTTTCCTGCTGCCTTTTCTGGAGCAATAATTGCAATCACAGTACTAATTGTCATAATCTCATATATATCCATCCTCTTCTCTGTCCTAAAGATAAGCTCCACTGAGGGAAGGTCCAAAACTTTCTCAACTTGCACCTCCCATCTTGCTGTAGTCACTCTCTTCTACAGTACCATTGCATTCATTTATGCTACACCCAAGTCCAGCTACTCAACAGATGAGAATAAAGTTGTGTCTGTTTTCTATTTAGTAATCATTCCCTTGTTGAACCCTCTGATCTATAGTCTAAGGAACAATGAAGTAAAAGGGGCCCTGAGAAAACTGATGAGAAGGAAACATCCTTTTTCATGAATTCATCTCAAGTATAAATTATGTCTCAGGTTTGGGGGATTCAAGGTAAAAATGAAACATTACTTTTCTTTTTTTTTGGCAAAACAATGGTGTTAAGTGCCTTACTCAAGGTCACACAGCTAGGTAATTATTAAGTGTGTGATGTCTGATTTGAACTCAGGTCCTCCTGATTCCAGAGCCCGTGCTTTACCCACTGCACTGCCTAGACACCCAATTGCCTTTCCTTTGAGATCTGATATTTTTCTTACACAATGTTTCGAATTAAGTGATACCAACAATCAGACTTTAGAAAATATATTAAAGTAAATTTATTTTGATGTATGAGATTTTTGAATTTAAATGTTGATTACAAAGGCCTGAAAATATATGAAAAATTCCCCAAATATGAATCTTTTCTGCAATGGTGCATGTCAAAGTGTCTTATCGCTCCTCTTTGATTTCATGATTTTTTTTAAATCTTGCAACACTGATTTTATATTGATTATGTTTATATTGATTTGTGGCAATTTTGTTTTTATATTCTTATAGTCATCATGTGTGTTGTGCTCTTGGTTATGCTCTCAGCATTGGAAAACAAATCAAACAAACTTGTTCTGTTCCTATTCTTTTTGGTACTTTCTTTGTGACAGTCATATTCTATTTTGCTCATGTGCCACTATTTGTTTCTAATTCCTTGATACCACAAATGTGGTGCCACCAATGTTTTGGTGATTTCAATGACTTTCCCTTTAATCAGTGACCATTGTTATGGCTTAAAACAGCTAAAAAATTGCATTCTTATTCCCATGTGGGATACAATTCCATGAGGGGTGAGAAAGGAGAGAAACTAGAAGAAACTGTAAACATGGAAAACAAAAATGGAACTTCCTCACCTGACTACATCTTACCTGTTTAGTCCATGCTAGCTCTACTGGATTATTTGCTTTTCCCACAAGGTTCAGACCATCTTCTGTGTCTTTGAACTGCTTGTCTTGAAGACCTGACATAATTTGCTCCCCAAACTCTGTCACTTAGGTTTCTATTATTTCTTTGAATTCCACTTTGTGCAAGAAGCCTTTCAGGGCCTCTCAAGCTAAGTGTAGCCTCTTCTCTAAGATGATCTTCCATCTACTCTGCCTATAAGTTTTATGGACCTGGTAATTTACATTGTGTCTCTCCCAAAAAAATGTGCACTCTTGGAAAGAAGGGACTTTTTTATTCTCTTTTGTATTTTATAATTTTTACATACATATATATATATGATTTGTAACAAATATATATATATATAAACTTATAATTTACAGCATAGAACCTGATATAATAAATCCTGCAAATACTGACTGACCACCCTCATAGTAATCCTCTAGATCCCCTCCCTATTTTCAATATTTTCTTAAAATAAGGAAGCCAGATCTGATCATGGTATTCCATATCTGAAGTATGGTAGATACAGCAAAGCTACATGTAATAATTTTACAGTTACTAATACCATTCTTATTTTTGACCATTTTGTTTAATAAAACTAGTAATGTTTAACAAATGTTTTCAGCATATAAAGAATTTTTTTAAATGCCTGGATTACAGAATATTTTCCCCTTCTTGAAGTCATCCAATGATGCGAAAATCACTACCTCTCAAGGAAAATCAACCACCATTTGGAGAGATCTGATTATTGGAATATCTTTGCTCATTAATCTGTCTCTCTGAAATTTCTACTTATTGCTCCTGGATCTGTGTCTGGAACCAAGTAGAAGTTTCCAAATGAAAGCTCTTCAACTACATGAAGAAAGATACCATGCCCCCTCTAAATCATATCTGTCCCGGGTGAACAACCTCACTTTCTTGAACCAATTAAATGATTTCCATTTTTTATCATCCCGGCCATGTTCCTCTGGATATATTTTAGTTTGTCAGTATGCTCCCTAATATTTGGTCTCCAGAGCTGAACATAGCATTCAAATGTGTTCTGGTTTGAGTAGATTAGTAACATGTTTATCATCTCCTTTCTTGATTCCATGCCTACTCCTTAATATAATAATAATAATAATAATAATAAAGACTCAAATGACTTCTGATATTGTCTCTCTCTCTCACACACACTCACACACACACACACACATATATATATATATATATATATACACAGACACACACACACACACAAACACACAGACACAAAAACATACAATTCATGGAAGTTCATATAAAGTTATATGCAAGGAATATTTTAGTTTCACTTGACCATGAGAGAACAAACAAAAGTAAGTTTCCAGTAGTTGATAAGAACTCCTTAAAGATCTTTCATTGTGAAGGACAGTAAAAAGGAATTATGGTCAATGGCCATTAAAAGCTTTGACTGCATGGGGGTCTAGTCTCGCATGGGGGTGGTAGCATGATGAAATGGAAAAAACAGGTATGGAATTTTGAGTCCCCCAAGTTCATTTCAAAAAAATCAATAATGCACTAATTCCAGATTTACATAGAGTAGTCAGGAGTTCAGTGGTTAAGGAGATGAACTGCTAATTTATAAAGTTTAGCAACTATGTGCTATTTCCTTGTTGGCCTTGACACTCAAGATTGGTAAGTGAATGATTAGCCAAAGTTCAGATGTCTTTTAGTCATTGCATATATATATATGTGTATATGTATGTATATACATGTATGTATGTATGTATGTATGTATTGCTTTTTCCTGGATCAAATAAGCTAACCCAAATGAAATGTTTTATAAAACTATTAAGCAATGTAAATTAGCTATTGTTATTGTTTTAGCAAAGCAGTCACCTCATTTTTAATGCTATTCTTGTAGAAAAGATGACGCAGAATGCACTTGATAATAAAATGATTATATGGCTTTAGAATAGTTGAATGCCTGGACCTAAAATTCATATTTTCATGATGGCAAATTAGACTGGACGGCAAAATTAGACTTTTGTCTCAGTTCTTACGTAGCCATTAATAATTGAATGGACATTGCCACAGCCTAGGCAATTAAGGCTTGGGAAAGACCTTAAATTTGGATCCAAGTTCATCCATTGCATCCTAGACCAGTTTTGACTTTTGTCTTATCACTGGTCTTTGTAGATTCTGGAGGAGACAATGAGGTTGAACTTTATACAGTTCTGGGTCACTTAAATCTGATTCAAGTGGAACTCAAGACATCCTTTGGATGTCATTAATTCTCTTTAAGAATAAATAACAGTGGGGAATTCTTTATTCTTTATCTCTAATTCTTTATTCTAGTATGGTGGCTTTGTGAGTTCTCAAAGAATGAGTCACTAGAACATAAGTTTTCCAAATTTCTCTTATGCTGTAAAGTCTTTATTTTTTTTTTTGATAAGGCAATGGGGTTAAGCGACTTGCACAAAGTCACTCAACTGTGTAATTATTAAGTGTCTGAGACTGAATTTAAACTCAGTTCCTCTTGACTCCAGGGTTGTTGCTCCAGGTTATCACACCACCTAGCTTCCCCCTGACGCAAAGTCTTAAAAGATAGTGCTGCCAAGAAACCATCTCTGCATTTGAGAAACCTGCCTATCTAAGTCTAATAAAGTTCAGCCTAGTTGAGATGAAAACTGTGGCTGTCACTATTAAGGAAACAAAGAAAATGTGAAGCAGCATATCTAGGATGCGTTTTATGTGGAAGGTGAAATGGTTAAACTAGACTGAAGCAAGAAACAAAGGATTAGAATTCATAATCCATCCCTGGCTCACCCTCACCTTTCTAGGGTGGACACTGACAGTCTTTTCAAGCTATTCCTCTCTTCCTAGCACCAAATGAGACTTTCACTTTAGCACTCTCTCTTGGCTCCAGTTATGGAGGGGGTCTTTGAGCAAGAGCTAAAGGGGAATGGCAATATGCCCTACTGTGTAATAGTTATTGGAGTCATATTTTGCATAATGGCAACAATGAGATTCTTGCTTTTACCTCATTTTCAAAGTTGTGGAATAAATATCAATGTGATCTTTATTAATTAATCTCAGAGTTTGAAAGCCATGAAGATCCTGATATTTTTCTTTTCTTTTTCCCCTTTTTTTTATTGGATTTTGCAAGGCAATGGGGTTATGTGACTTGCCCAGGGTCACACAGCTAGGCAATTATTAAGTGTCTGAGACTGGATTCAAACTCAGGTTCTCCTGACTCCAGGGCTGGTACTCTAACCACTGAGCAACCTAGTTCCCCTGCTGATATTTTTCAACAATATTTTTCTGAGTCATATTTTCTAGGTAACCTGCCACTGCTTCTCAGTTCCAATAATGAAACAGATGTGAACTGGAAATTGCTATGATCAACCACATTTTAACTGATGCTACATTGCAGTGTTTGTTGAAGAGAAATATAAATCATTTGGATGAAATAGGAAAACCTTTGAGTTAATACAGGCTTTTCCACCTAGGGAGAGAGGTGAAAAACTGACAGATCAATGATATCATTTGTGCTGGATGGAAGGGATGCAAATGACTAATCCACCCAGACAGAATTCTCAGATTGCTCCCCTGACCAAAAGGAAAAGAGCTCGAGTTGTTGTTCAAATACTGTCCTGTTCATCACCACAGCAACTCCTGATTCTCTTAAAATTCTTGTGCACTTTAATGAAACTCGCCCTCTTCTCATGGCAACATTTTGGGGATGAGGAAGGGGTCAAGAGAGCAAACCAGGTGGAGACGTAGGAATGATGTAATGAGTCTAATCCAGGTTCTGAGGAAGGACCTTCAGGACATAGCCTAGCCATATTTAACTTTCAGGCTCATCCAGTTGCGTTACCACATTTGAATGAGAACTTGGTAGGGAAGAATGCTATGTAGAAACTGTGGTAAGTCTGAGCCCACTATCCCCAGGGAGTAAGGTCTTATAGAAGAGAATAAGATCCTCCTCTATGTATTGGGCAGTATTGGTCTTTAAGTGTTTGTTACATATTCCATGGAAATATCCTGTGTAAAGTCTCATTGGTATTAATTTGACAAATGGAACAGGGGTAGTAATCCCTGTCAGCTAGCAGGAGAACATTTGCAATGTATCTTAGGCCCATAGAATGACACTAAAATATCTTCATGTCCACTAGGTAGGAACCTAGAAAAGTAAGAGAAGGATTTGCCCAGAATAGTTGTGGGAAAATAAGGCCAGACCAAACCTATGTACAAACATCAAATTCACTATGATTACTCTCAATGAAATGGGATGCATGTCCAGTGATCAACAAGTGGGCAAAATTCTTGAGTAGTTGAATTATATTGTGCATTTTTGTTATAAATCACACCAGAATGCAAGAGCAAGTTATAGCTACAAGGGAGAAGATTTTCAAGGTTTTTTGAAAGAACAAGGAGTAAATTTATGGACCATTACCTTATACCCAAAGGTGACAAGAAATAAGTCATGAGACTTTTTTAAATTTCTTACTGCAGAGTACATTAAAAGAGCACCAAAAATAATTGTAGCTTATATAGCCACTTTATGAAAATGATCGGCATTTTCATTTACTACCAACAAACTCTTGGAGAAATTGGAACTTCATTCAAAACAACTGCAGAAGATATAAAATACTGGGAATTCTCCTTGCTAAGATAAACCCAGGAATTATATGAGCACAATTACAAAACACTTTTAACACAAACTAATCAAATAAAAATAAATGGTGACATTAATTGTCAATGGGTCTGCAGAAAAATTGACAAAAATGACAATTTAATCTAAATTAATTTACTTATTCAGTGACATGAAGAACATTCTAAAAAATTATTTTGCAGAGCTAGAAAAAATAAGAATATAATTCATCAGTAAGAACAAAAATTAGGTAGTTCAGTGGATGGAATAGAGCACTGGCCCTGGAGTGAGGAGTACCTGAGCTCAAATCTGACCACAAATGCTTATTACCTAGCTGTGTTGCCTTGGGCAAGCCACTTAACCCCATTACCCTGCAAAAACCTAAAAAAAAAAATAAAAGTCCAGCAAATTAAAGGGATCAAAAAGAATCAAACTACATTACAAAGTGGTAATCATCAAAACCATCTGGTCCTGGATAAGAAATAGAGTGGTGGATCAGTAGATTCAATTGGGTATGTAACACACAGGAGTAAATAACCATGATAACCTACTTTTGGACAAGCCAAGTATCCAAGATTTGGGGAAACAAGAAATCAGTCTTTAACAAAAATTCCTGAGAAAACTGGAAAGTAGTTTGGGAATCATTAGATATAGACCAACAACTTAAATTGCATACTGAAATATATTTAAAATGAGTAAATGTTGGGTGGTTTTATAAGTAAATTAGGGAAACATGGAATAATTTACCTGTCAGACTTTTGACAAAGGGAAGAATTTATGAATACACATGAAATAGAAGGCATTATGGGATATAAAATAGATAATGTTGCTTACATTAAACTAAAAGCATTTTGCAGAAACAGAACTAATGCAGCCAAGATTAGAAGGAAATTTTACAGTAAGTTTTTCTGAAAGCGGGGCTCATTTTTAAAATATGTGGAGAACTTAGTCAATGTTTAAAAATATGAATCACTTCCCAATTGATAAGTGATCAAAGGATATGAGGCATCAAATTTCAGAAGAAATCAAAGCTCTTTTTAGAGAGTCGAAGGAAAGAAAATGCATTAAATCACAATTGATTAGAAAATCGCAAATTAAAAAATTCTGAGGACTATCTGACAACTATCACATTGCCTAATATTACAGGTGTTTTAAGGCATTTTGGGGAAATTGGAACACAAATGAATTATTGGTGGAATTGTGAACTGATACAAATTTATGGATAGCAATGTTGAACTAAACCCAAGAGGTATCAAACTGTACATGCCCTTTGACTCAGCAATACCACTACTAAGTCTGTAACCCTGAGAGATTAAAGAAAAAGGGAAAAAACATATAGGTATGAAAATATATTGGCAGCTCTTTTTGTTGATTGGGAATTGGAAATTGAGGGGATGCCTATCAACTGGGAATAGCTGAATAAGAAGTTGTTAGTATATGATTGTGATGGAATAACAGTGTGCTCTAAGTAATGAGGGGCAGGATCCATACAGAATCCTTGGGAAGTTTACATGAGTGAAGGAGAACACTGTATACAGTAACAGCTGTATTGTGCAATGATCAACTCTGAATGACTTTGTTATTCTCAGTAATACAACAGTCCAAGAAAGTTCTCAAGACTTATGTTGAAAAATGCTCTCCAATCCCAGAGAAAGAACTGATGGAATCTGAATGCAGATTAAAGTATAATTTTAAAATTTCTTTGTTATTCTTGATTTTTATCAGCTTTTTAGTGTGAAAAATGTTATATATGGCTTTGTTAATATTACCTACATCAACTTGCTTGTTTTCTCAATCACAGGAAATGGAAAGATGGGAAAGAGAAAATATGGAATTCAATATTTTAAAATGTTAAAAAACGTTGTTTACATGAAATTGAAAATATAGATAAATTAGACCAAAAATAAAAATTAGGTGGAATTTGATGACATTGTTTTTACAAAGAATGAGGCAATAAGGAAATATTCCAAAAATGGAATCAAATCAGATATAGCCCTTCTACCGAGTTAACAAGAAGAAAAATTCTTACAGAGTTCTAGTCCTAAAAATCCATTATATTTTTCTGAAAATTTTAGATTTAATCATATCTCCTAGACCTTCCCAACTTTTAGATTTCTTGAATATCTTCCTAGTTTCCTAGATGGTGCAGGAAAACAATGGAAGTCCTGAAGTCAGGTGGTCCTGAGTCCAAAACTAGCCTCAGACATTTACTAACTCTATAACCCTGGTCAAGTCACTTACACTGGATGGCCTCAAATCCAGGGTCATCTACAATTATCCTTATTTATATCTGACCACTAGATCCAGATGGTTCCAGAGAACCTGAGGTAGGTAACTTTGCACAGCATCCCCCTCACTCAAATCCAATTCATATAGAAGTCATGACAATGAGTTTCTGGTATCATGGTTTTCTTCTGGTATGAAGGACTAACATCATATCATATCTAGTCAAAATTGTCTCAACTATAATAGCCATATATTGAACCAGAAAAATTGTTTTGAGTTTCCATGGCAGATCATGTTGGTTTTGGCTATTTTCCTATGCAATCTTGTTTTTCAATTTTTATTTTCTTTTTGATGGGTTAAAGTTGTAATTCCTATCAGATTAACTAAAATGAGAAAAAGGGAAAAAGATCAATGTTGGAGAGACCGCAGGAAGACTGGGATGTTAATAGACTCTTGGTGGAGTTGTAAACCAAACCATCCATTCTGGAGAGCCATTTGGAACTATGCCCAAAGAGCAATAAAACTGATCATAACCTTTGACCTAGCAATACCTATAGTAAGCCTGTATTCAATAGAAATCATAAAAAATGGGAAGAGTTCCACATGTTAAAAAAATATATAAAGCAACTCTTTTTTATAGTGGTAAACAATTGAAAATAGAGGGCTATCCATTAACTAAGAAATGGCTGAACAAGTTATGATATAGATAGATAGATAGATAGATAGATAGATAGATAGATAGATAGATAGATAGATAGACAGATAAATAGATAGATAGATAGATAGATAGATAGATAGATAGATAGATAGATAGATAGATAGATAGATAGATAGATGTAGAGTCTTATTGTTATACAAGAAACCACGAATGGTCAGACTTTAGAGAAGCATGGAAGGAATTACAAGAATTGGTTCTGAGCAAATGGAGCAGAACCAAGAGAACATTGCACACATTAACAAAAACATTTTGTGTTGATCTATTATGATGAATGCAGCTCTTCTCAGCTGTTCAGAGATCTAGGACAATCTGACAGACCTGTTATAGACAATGCCATCCACATCCAGAGGAAAAAAGAAACAAAAACAAAAAACTTCCGCATAAACTGAGAGGATGCTATATTAACTTTTTAAAAACTTCCTTCTTACTTTCCTTCCTATCCTAAGGTTTTTTTTCCTTTTCCCTTAGTCCTGATTCCTCATACACAAAAATGACTAATTTGTAAATGTGTTACACAGAAATGTACATGTAGAATATTTTCCAGATTGTTTGCTTCTGAAGGGAGTGGGGTATAAGGGAAGGTGGTAGAAAGACATGAAACTTATAAATATGCAAGTGGATGAATGTTGAAAAACTTCTATAACATGTAATTGGAAAATAAAATATAATATCAACCTCAGAATGAAATCTATATTTATGTGTAATTGGAAAAAATAAAATATTATTAAGTGAAAAAAAGAAAAAAAGAATCCTCTTTTTAACTGATTTTGACAAATATCCTTCTTCTGGTTCCCAATAGTCCTTGCAAAGACAGTCTATTTTCTACCACAACTCTTCCCCTAAGTTGTTTTCAGACATAAATTATCCCTATTTCCTCTGCACTGAGGGTTCCATTGTAACTTTGGATTTGGGGACCTGACAAACATGTCTATCTTTTCTGTTTTGTGAATAATTTTGTTCTGACTCAACCAAAACTCCCCTATACATAAGTGGTGGATTTTTGCATGTTGATAATATGGTGGTAAGGTATTTCTTGAGGGAATGGGCAGAAAGCAGTGTGGGACATAGCTGGGACTGACATAACTTGAAATAGTGGGACAAATGAGATGCTTAGTAATGTATATTGAAATGGAATCTTCTGAAATAGAAATAGAAATTTGGAGTAGAATTTATTGAAATCATCTGAAAGTGGGAGTTCAGACTTTTTCTTTGGAAACTTTTGTAACAACATATGTTGCACATTAAAAGTTTATTTTTTTCTCTTTACTATTTGTGAAAAAAAAAAGCTTGAATGGGCTACATTCTTGCCCCTGAACTCAAACCCTAACAAGTATAAGACAATAAAAGCTTAGGCTAATCCTTAGGCTAATTTTGAAAAAAAACGCATCTTCCCTCCATTTAATTGTAGCATGTTTCTAAAGTTATAGAGGAAACTCAGTGCTTGCAAGGCCAACTCTCCACTCTTGACCAATACTGAATTCATACAGACAATGCACAATCTTGGCTATTCATTCCCTGGCCCATTAGCACTCTTAAACCTTGGAGACCTGTTGTTCAATAAGATTTTGATAAGAAATAATGTAATGTATTCTTTACTCAGACAAGAATAATTCAGGTTTAAATTGCTTTAAAAATAGATATTTGTTGAATTACAAAGTCTGGCCCTTGTATTAACATAACAGTAGCAGTCATAAGAGCAGAAATGGAAGAGATCTGAAGAGGAATGTTTCTCATCTGGAATTACTTTGAGGAGATATTAGCTGCTTTGTCATTGTCTATACTCTCTCTATCTCTTGGTCTCCATGTACCACACTTTAGTTAAATTACTTTAGTGCATATGACAGTTGGCTGTTGGGCCTTGCTTTAACTTTGATGTGGTAGAAGGGGGAGGGAGCAAGTTTTTATTAGACATCTGATGTGTAGCAATGTGGTAAGCATTGTGCTAAGTAGGACATGAGGTCTTTACAAATGGCTGCATAACACAGCTATTATCATGTGTCCATTTCACAGATGAAGAAACTAAGGCAGACAGAAGTTAAATAACTTTCTGAAGGATACATAGCTAAGAAGTGTCTACTGGATTTCGAGTCTCCTTCCTGAACCCAAACCTAGCACTCTACCCACTATATCAACCATCTGCCTAAACTATAAATATACAGCTGGAACATTTATCAAAGGACTTTATATAGAGGACACTTGTTGGTAAATATTTGGAAATGAGCTAGATAGACTCATCACCTATCCAATATTTGTGCTTGGACCCTGGAACTAAGAAGAGTTTGTCAGGAGACCCATCAAAACCAAGAGGTAGAATAGCAATAGTAAAGACTCTACTTACTATTAATCTTCTGAAAAGTTGGAGTTTGAAAAACATTATTTGAAAAATAAAAAATGGCAGATACAACAAAGCTACATGTAATAGTTTTACATCTTCATACATCTTAAATTGTGACCATTTGTTGTAAAAATAATGTTGAGACTGAATTTAGAGCTTATAATCAAATTTTTTTCTTAAAATAATGTCAATTTCAAAGAATATCTCTCTTCCTTGAAGTCATCCAGTGATGGGAAGATCACTACCTTTTCAGGATCATTCCTATTTTGGACTGATCTGATTACGAGCATACTTGTGCTCATGTCAAGCTAAAAGCCATTTTCTGAAATTTCTATTTCTGTTCTCTGTAGCCTTCCACATGAAAGTTATTGAACTACTTGAAGAAAGCTATTATGTCCCTTCTAAATCATATCTTTTCTAGAGTGCACATCCCCAAATACTTGAACCAATCATCTTATGGAATGATTTTCATTCTTCTTATAAATCTGGCCAGTTTCTGTACTCATGCATTAGTGTGCTACTATCCATCCTAATACGTAGGGTCAAGAATTGAGCATAAGGTCTCCAATGTGTTTCGATCAGACTATCTACACGACGATCATCTTTCCTGATTCCATGCCTATAAAGGGAATCCAGCTCCAGTTTCTCATTCTAGTATGGAGGGATGTTGTGCTCCAGTTTGAGCCACTGGAACACATGTTGTCCAAAGTTCTCCTCTTCTATAAAGGCTTAAAATATGGTCCTGGCAAGAGAACCATAGTGAAGCGTTCTTAGATGAAAATTGTGACATGAAACAAAGAAAAATGTTAAACAGCATGTCTAAGAAGGGTTGTATGGGTAAAAATCAAATTATTTAGCTAGGTTGCAGCAGTAGAGAAAGGATTAGGATTCTTAGTCTATCCCTGTCTGACCCTCATTGTTCTAGTGCAGACTCTGAGAGTCTTTTCTGGCTACTCGGCTCCTATTACCACCAAATGAAATGACACTTAATAATTAACTAGCTGTGTGACCTTGGATAAGCCACTTAACCCCACTGCCTTGCAAAAATGTTAAAAAAAAATACAAAAAAAACTTCTCACACAAATAAAATCAGATTTAAATAACTGGGAAAATATCAACTGCTCATAGATAGGTCAAGCTAATATAATAAAATGACAATTCTTCCAAAACCAAACTACCTATTTAGTACCCTGCCATTCAAAATTCCAAAAAATTACTTTAATGAGTTAGAAAAAGTTTTAAGTAAGTTCATACAGCAAATAAAAAGTCAAGAATTTCCAGGGATTTAATGAAAAAAAAGTGCAAAAGAAGGAGGCTTAGCCCGAACTGTTCTAAAATTATATTACAAAGCATCAGTCATCAAAACTGTCTGGGATTGGCTCAGAATTAGAGTGGTGGACCAGTGGAATAGACTAGGTGCAATAGCAGGAAACAATTATAGTAATCTGCTGTTTGATAAACCCAAAGAGTACAGCTATTGGGATTAAAAACTCTCTCTTCAATAAAAACTACTGGGAAAATTGGAAGTTAGTTGGAAAAAACTTAGATTAGACTAACACTGCACACCCTATTCCAAGATAAGATCCAAATGGATACAAGATTTGGAGATAAAAAAAACATTACTATAAGCAAATTAGAAGATCAAAGACTAGTTTACCTGTCAGATCTATGGAAAGGGGAGCAGTTTATGACTAAGGAAGAAATGGAGAACATCACTAAAAACAAACTAGATGATTTTGATTACATTAAATTACATTAAATTAAAAAGACAAAACTTCTGTAACTAAGATCAAAAGAAATATAGTAAACTGGGAAACAATCCTTATAACTAGTATTTATGACATATGATCAAAGTATATGCAGAGGCAATTTACAGATGAGGGGATCAAAGCTATCCATAGTCATCCAATCTTTCTGGAGAGTAGTCTGGAACTATGCCCAAAGGGCAACAAAAATATGCATATCTTTTGATTCAGCAATACCACTACAGGAACCGACACCTTGAAGAGATGATGAAAAAGGGTAAAAAATATCACTTGTACAAAAATATTCATAGCAGCTATGATTGTGGTGGCAAAAAATTGGAAATCAAGTAAATGTCCTTCAGTTGCAGAATGGCTTAGCAAACTGTGGTATATGTATGTCATGGAACACAATGGTTCTATTAGAAACCAGAAGGGATGAGAATTCAGGGAAGCCTGGAATTGTTCGCATGAATTCATGCTGAGTGAGATGAGAAGAAACAGAAAAACATTATACACCCTAATAGCAACATGGGGGTGATGATCAACTATGATGGACTTGCTCATTCCATCTGTGCAACAATCAGGGACAATTTGGGTCTCTCTGCAATGGAAAATATCATCTGTATCCAGAGAAAGAACTGTGGAATTTGAACAAAGACCAAGAACTATTTTTTTTTGTTTTTTTAATTAGAAAAATTAGAAATTAGAAAATTAGAAAATTAGAAAAAATTAGAAAAAAACATGACATCTTATTGTCTGACCTTGTTATCTCTTTTTATGTTTCTTCCTTAAGGATATGATTTCTCTCTCATCACATTCAATTTGGATCAATGTATACCATGGAAAGAGTGTAAAGAATAGCAAATTGCCTTCTGAGTGGGGTTGAGGGAGTTAGTAAGATTAGAAGAAAAGTTGTAAAAATCAAAATAAAATCTTTAAAAAGAAAAAATAATAATGCAATACATATATATGTATATATATATATGTACACACACATGTAAAGTTGAACTACTTACTTTTGAGGGCAGGACTTTAAAAATCTTCAAGCTTTGCTTCTTTCATAATTCATGCCTTTAAACTACCCAGTTAGTTACTCTCATTGGAAGCCCTCCCTTATAAGAGATAGGTATCATCAAGGAAAACAAATCAACCAATTCACCATTTCTGAGAATTCATGCTTTATTCTGTACCTCTAGTCCATAACTTTACTTCTAAGAAATTGATGAAAATGTTTCCTCATCAGATGTATGATGACATAATTTGTCAGTACTTAGACCCCAGGTCTGAGTTCTTTCAAGGTAGTTTCCCCTTTGAGGAATGTTATTTAGCATATAAATTGTTGTAAATTTTCTGTGTTCACTCTGCATCAGTTAAAGAAAGAGTTCCCATATTATTACAAAACTATATTTTTATTACTTATTATGGTATCACTATTTGATGATACCACAATTGGCTCAGTTTTTCTGAAATTGAAGGATATAATGGGTGAAATATTTTTACAGCATGATGTTACTAGAAAACAGTAGTATTTGCATGGGAAAATTCCCCTGGTTCTTCAGGTTAGCAATAGTTAAATGATAAGTTCTTTGCAGAAATGCCAGATTCTGTGAGCAAAGTACAAAGAGGAGACTCAAAACTGAGATTCTCCATTTCTCCTCCCTAGTGCTTTTATAACACAAGCATTGTCCTGGAAACAGGGACTCTTCTTCCAGTCAACTGGTGATTAACTTCTTCAAGATGTGGAAAATGTTCCTATAGGAAGTGAAAGACTTTCTTTGCAAGGTATTAATAACTTTGGTTAGCTAGCAGAATAGTATTTACACATTTGGATATAGTCTCTGCATATATATATGCAAATATATATATATGTGTATATATATGTGAAAGGTACCAGTGATGTGATTAAATAAAGTTCTACAATATTGTGATCCATTTTACAGTTTTACAATGGCAAAACTGGCAAATCACCCAGTATGGTTGGATCAGGGAAAAACTTGGTGGCAACAAATATATTCATCTCTCCTTTGCTTACGTTTTCTGCTAAGTTGCATAGGAGCAAAAAAATGAGAGTAACATAGTAGGATATCCTGTAGGTGGCTTGTGAATGTTTCCTGAATACATCAATAGACATATCCAAATCTTAGTTTTGCATTTCATTTTAATCTCATTTTCTTCTTTTTTTCTCATTTTTTTCTAATAGGCTCTTGTTGTGAAATGTATGTCTGACAAGAACTGCACTGCTGTGACTGAATTCATTATTTTGGGGTTAACAGATGATCCAACCCTTTGTGTCATTCTCCTGATATTTTTTGGTTTTATGCTTTCACCTTAATGAGTAACCTTAGTATAATCATGCTGATCAGGAAAAGGTCCCAGCTTCACACTCCAAAGTACCTTTTTCTCAGCCACTTAGCGTTTGCGGATATTGGATCTTCCTCAACTGTCACACCTGTTATGCTCAAGAACTTCCTTGTGGACAAAACCATAATCCCTCTTGGAGGCTGTGTGGTCCAACTGTTCTTTGTAGCCTTCTTTGGGACAGCTGAGTGCTTTCTGCTGGCTGTGATGCCCTATGACCAGTATGTGGCAATCTGTAACCCCCTGCTTTATTCTGTCAACATGCCCCCTAGGATCTGTACTCTATTACTTTTCTTCTCCCACCTCGGGGCTTGTACAAATGCTTGGATCTACACTTGTTGCTTATTGAGCCTGTCCTTCTATGGGCCCAATAAGATTAATCACTTTTTCTGTGATTATTCACCACTTCTGAACCTTGCTACATACCAAGAAGATATTGTTGAAATTCTAACATCTGCCTCTGCTGGATCTATAATTGCGATCTCAGTACTAATTGTCATAATCTCTTATGTCTCCATCCTCTTCTCTGTCTTGAAAATCAGTTCCACTGAGGGAAGATCCAAAGCTTTCTCAACTTGCACCTCCCATCTCACTGCAGTCACTCTCTTCTATGGCACCCTTCCATTCATTTATGTGATGCCCAACTCCAACTACTCAGCAGATGAGAAAAAAGTAATATCTGTTTTCTACATGGTAATTATCCCCTTGTTGAATCCTCTGATCTATAGTCTAAGGAACAATGAAGTAAAAGGGGCCCTGAGAAAAATGATGACGAGGAAACCTCCTTTTTCATGAATTCACCTTAAGTAAATACTATGTCCCAGGTTTCAGGGATGCAAGGATAAATTTAGACAATACTTTCCTTTAAACATCTAATATTTTTCTGACATGCTGTTTAAAATTAAGTGATACCAGCAACCAGGTTTTAGAAAAGATACATGGTATTTTCATTTTGATGCGTTAGATTTATGAATTTCAATGTTGATTGCAAAGGTCTGAAATTTTCCACAATCATGGATATCCCCCCTCTGTAAAGGGCATGTAAAAGTGTCTTCTCTCTCTCTCCTTTGGGTTCCTGATCTTTTTGAAATCTTGCAACAATGATTTTACATTGATTTGTGGTAGTTACTGTTTCCATTTCAATTCTTATAGTCATTGTGTATTGTTTTCCTTGCTCTAATATCATCATTGTGTAGGAAATCGTGTAATTTTTTTTCTGTTCATGTTCTTTTTTTAATTCCTTCATATGGTATAGTCATATTTTAATGTGTTCATGTGCCACAATTTGTATTTCCATTCCTCAGTCACTGACCATTAGCTTTGTTTCCAATTCCTTGCTACTATCAAAGTGGCACTGCAACTATTTTGGTGCAAGTGAGGACTTTCTTTTTTATCAATGTCCAACTAAATGTCATAATACAACTGAAAAAATGTATTATTGTTCCTGTGGGATGGTTCTTCATGGTGGGTGAGAAGGGAGAGATACTAGAAGAAATTGAAAACATGGAAAAGGAAATAAATCAATAAAAGTTCAATAAAAATTTCAAACTTCTTCAACCTGACTACTTCTTAATTGTTTAGTCCAATATAGCTACACTGGACTATTTGCCTTTTCCACATGTGACAGTCCATCTAGTTGTCTTTTCCCTGGCTCTCTAACAGATCTAATATATTTGGTTTCCTGGGATTTCCTTGAGACAATTCCAATCCTACTTTGTACAAGAAGCCTTTTCAACCTCTCAGGCAAATAGCAGCTTCCTCTCTAAGATGATCTTCCATCTACTCTTCCTATAATTTATATGTCCCTGTTCCTTTATTTTTTTAATTAAAGAGAGATTTTATTTATTTTGAGTTTTGCAATTTCCCCCCATCCTTGCTTCCCCCCACACACAGAAGGCAGCCTGTTAGTCTTTACTTTGAGATAGCAAAATTACATAATAAGATAATGGGATTTTCCCTAAATTAAAGGTAATAATCCTTGGTCTTTGTTCAAACTCTACAAATTTTCTCTGGAGCCAGATGGTATTCTCCATTGCAGACAGCCCTAAATTATCCCTAATTGTTGCACTGATGGAATAAGCAAGTCCATTAGGGTTGATCCTCACCCCCATGTTGCTGTTAGGGTATACAATGTTCTTCTGCTTCTACTCATCTCATTCAGCATCAGTTCATGCAAATCATTCCAGGTTTCTCTGAATTCTCATCCCTCCTGGTTTCTAAAGGCAAAATAATGTTCCAGCACATAAATACACCACAGTGTGTTAAACCATTTCCCAACTGAAGGACATTCACTTGATTTCCAATTCTTTTCCACCACAAACAGGGCTGCTATAAATATTTTTGTACAAGTGATGTTTTTACCCTTTTTCATCATCTTTTCAGAGTACAGACCCAGTAGTGGTATTGCTAGATCAAAGGATATACACATTTTTGGTGCCCTTTGGGCGTAATATCAAATTACTCTCCAGAAAGGTTGGATGAGTTTACAGCTCCACCAACAATGTATTAGCATCCCAAATTTCCCACATCCCATACAACATTGATCACTGTCCTTTCTGGTTATATTTGCCAGTCTTAGAGGTTTGAGGAGGTAGCTTAGAGATGCTTTAATTTGCATTTTTCTAATAAGTAATGATTTAGAGCAATTTTTCATAGGACTATGAATTGCATTGATCTTCTCATCTGTAAATTGTCTTTGCATATCCTTTTACCATTTTCAATTGAAGAATGGCTTTTTTGAATATTTGACTCAGTTCTTTGTTAATTTTAGAAATGAATCCTTTGTCAGAAATACTTGTAAAAATTATTTCCAATTTACTGCATTTCTTTTGATCTTGGTTACAGTGGTTTTGTCTGTGAAAAAGTCTTTGAATTTAATGTAATCAAAATAATCTAGGTTTTGTTTAATGGTGTTCTCCATCTCTTCCTTGCTCATAAACCACTTCAAATTCCATAGATCTGACAGGGAAACTACTCCTTGATCTTCTAGTTTGGTATAACATTCTTTTTGTGCCTATATCCTGTATCCATTTGGATCTTATCTTGGTACAGGGTGTGAGGTGTTGGTCTAATTTAAGTTTCTTCCATACTAACTTCCAATTTGATCAAAGAGAGAGTTTTTAATCCAATAGCTGGACTTTTTGTGTCCCTGGTTCTTTACATGGTGTCTCTTGCAATAGAATATGAGCTTCTGGAAAACCAGGACCCTTTTTTATTTTGTAATCCAAGTTATAGTATAGAATCTGATATATATAATAACCCTGAACATCCTTGTTAACTGTCTTGTTGTCAATCCTCACTACACCAACTTCCTATTTTTAATATGTTCTCAAAATAAGGACATCAGACCTGAGCAAAATATTCCATATCCAATCTGATTATATCAAGGAAGAAAGCAGCAAAATGGTCACCTTCCCAACTTTGGATTCTATCTTCTCTTAATTCATTGTAAATTTCTCTTAGTCTTTGTTGTCATCATGATATACCAGTCAAAAATGATCACTTTTCAGGGGCAGACAGGTGGTGCAGTAGAGAGAGCACTGGCCAACCTCGGACACCTTATAATTAGCTAGCTGTGTGATCTTGGACAAATGACTTAAGCCCATTACCTTGCAAAAAAAATGATTACAAAGGTTTAATTTTTTCAAGCATCATTTTAACTTTGATTATAATTCTGCATTGTGTATTCTGAGATGTAATTCTACTTTTTGCTCATTAATAGGTACAGTTAGGAAATAATCGCCTCATACTGTAATCTAATCATAATCAATATCATAGAATAATTTGAAAACTAAAAATTCCAGTTCCTTTTTCTCTCTTCATAAATTTTCATTATATTATTGTAGACATCATATGGATTCTTGGGGTGCTTATTCCAATTTTCATAAACCAAGTAGTAAATCAAGGCCCACAGAACAAGACTACCTCAATCAGTCATCAAGAATCTTGTGGCAACCATAATAGATTGTGCTCTTTGAACTCCTGTTTCCAATTCAAAGTATTTTCCCAACATCAATCTCAGTGCCAATTGCAATCTCCCTGAAATCATCATCTGATGTAGTATCTGGATTTCCAGTGTCATTTAACCAGTCATCATCAATTAACTTTATAAAGGTATATTTACTGAGAAGAGATAGCACAAACACAAATTAGAACCACAAACCAGTGCACCAGTAGCATAGTCTCTCCTATGCCATTCACTCCTTGAGAGAAGAAGCTCAATACGAAAGCAGTTAGAAAGCACTGACTCTTTCAACTTCACTTCCAATGTTGTAATGCACCTTCTCTTCCTTGTTTATAAGAGCTGAGTTCCTGATCATGGAATCAAGCATTCTGGTTTCAACTTAATGTTCTGCTCCAGTGTCCAAACTTATGTCTCCATAGACAAACTTATATTTTGCTCTTTTGTCCTTGTGAAATTCATATGGTCTCCACCTTCCCTAAGAGTTCTTCACCTAATAAGTCAGAATAGGCACAACCTAGGCAGAAGCAACCATAAGGCCTTTGTGCAAGGATTCATGTCAACTTGGGTGGAAAGATGATGCCTCTGATTGTATTTGGAATGATTGAATTTTCCTGGCAGAAGACTTGGAGAAATAGCAACTGAATGTCTAGTACTATCCCTAAAAGCTGTCTAAAGCTATAAAGGAGGCAGCTACACTGTCCTTTGGAGACATAAAAGTTTATCCTAGGCTTAATATGAGATAATTTCTGCTACAGATGTTCCATGTGATTGATGAGTGGAACTTTAGGTGAATAAATTAACATAGTTTTAGGAGTAATATGATTATCATTCTAAATCAGGAAAGGGAGGGTGTGGAATGAAGTGTGGAGGAATAGACTATGAAAGTGTTCCTGCAACTAATGTGTATTTTCTGTGAGTTACTTTACTGCATCAGGAACACAGAGTAATGCTGCTTGCTAAAAAGGGCAATTTGGGAGCTGGCAATGCGGCAAACTAATTTACTGGTAATTGTGGTTGATCTCGCTGAGCTGTGCACCTCAACCTGCTTAAACCAGCCTTGTGGTCCAATATGGCTGATATGGAAATATGTTTAACAGAATTGTGCATGGCTCTTGGGAACGGAGAAAGCAAGAGAGAGAGAGGAGATAAACTTGGAACACAAACCTTTAAAAAAATGATAGTTGAAAACTATCTTTACATGTAATTGGTAAAAAAAAATAGAATACCTTTAAATGCAAAAATCAAAAAATTAAGCCTTATGATCATCTAATGCTGCAAAATATCCTTCTTCTGGATTCCACCAATTCCTGGAAAAAAAATTTTGCTTTCTCTATCACAACTCCTCCACTATTTGGGAATCAATTATAAATTGTCCTTGTTCCTTCTGGACTAAGGGTGCCATTGTAACTGGATTTGTGGACCTGATAAGCATGTCTGTCATTTCCATTTAGAGAATAATTTTGTCCTCATCTGTAAAATTGCCTTTGCATATATTTAAGGGATGGGATTTTTGCATGTTGACAATATGGTGGTAAGGCTTCTTTTGGTTTTTGCAAGGCAATGGAGTTAAGTGACTTGTCCAAGGTCACACAGCTAGGTAACTATGATGTCCAGGGCAGAATTTGAACTCAGGTCCTCCTGACTCCAGGGCCAATGCTCTATCCACTGCACCATCTGATTGTCCCATGAGGCTGCTTTTGAAAAGATCAGTCATCAGTGTGAGAAATATCTAGGGCTGACTTGACCTGATATGGTGGAGCATCTAAGACATTTACTCATGTATTTGTTCATTGAAAACTATAAACTGGGAGAAAGCATAACTTGAAGTAGAATTTATTGCAATTGTTTGAATGTTGAGGTCAGAGTTGTTTTGAGAACTTTTGCAACTACATATGTTGTATGCTAGAAGATCAATTTTTCTTTTTATAATTTGTGAAAAAGCTTAAATGTGCTATGTTTTGACCCTTGAAGTCAAACCATAACAAATATAAGATAATACAAGCTTCTTCTCAGTTTGCACTCAAAATTAGTATCATATGTATTGGGAATGCTGCCTGCCATGACATAACAATTAGGTCCTACAGTCACTAAAAATATTTATTTCAGCCTTAGAATAATTTTGAATAAATGCTCACCATAGGCCTTCCTTCCATTTCATTGTAATATGTTTATAAAACCCTAGAGGAAGTTGAATGCTTACCAAGCCTGAGTTTCCCCCTTGGTCAATACTGAATTCATACAGACAGTTCATAATCTTGGTGATGCATTCCCTGGTCCATTAACACTCCCAAGCCTTAGAGGCCTGTTGCAGAACAAGATTTTGGTGAGAAATAATGCAATAAGAAAATATTTTTAGTTACACAAGAACATTTCAGCCTTCAATTGCATTAAAAATATTTATCCTAAGGACAAGATTGATGTTTTTATTAACATATCACTAGCAGCCATAAGAGAAGGAAAAGTGGAGACTTGAAGAAGCATGCTCCTCATGTGGAATCACCTTGAGGAAGCCTCCACCCACATTTTCATTATCTATATTCACTCTGCCTCTTGGGCTCCCTGCACCACACTTTTTCTTAAATTAAAGATATTATTTATTTTGAGATTTACAATTTTCCCCCAATCTTACTTCCTTCCCTCCAACCCCCCACAGAAAGCAATTTGTCAATCTTAACATTGTTTCCATGTTGTACATTGATCCAAATTGAGTGTGATGAAAGAGAAATAATATCTTTAAGGAAGAAATATAAAGTATAAGAGATAACAACATCAGACAATGAGATAGGTTTTTTTTTAATTAAAGGGAATAGTCCTTGAACTTTGTTCAAACTCCACATTTCTTTATCTAGATACAGATGATATTCTCCATTGCAGACAGCCCAAAATTGTCCCTGTTTGTTGCAATGATGGAATGAGTGAGCCCATCAAGGTTGATCACCACTCCCATGTTGCTGTTAGGGTATACATTGTTCTTCTGCTTCTACTCATCTCACTCAGCATCAGTTCATGCAAATCATTCCAGGCTTCCCTGAATTCCCATCCTTCCTGGTTTCTAATAGAACAATCATGTTCCATGCCATACATATACTACAGTTTGTTAAGCAATTCCCCAACTGAAGGTCATTCACTTAATTTCCAATTTTTTGCCACCACAAATAGGACTGCCATAAATATTTTTCATACAAGTGATGTTTTTACCCTTTTTCATAATCTCTTCAGGGTATAGATCAAGTAGTAGTATTGCTAGGTTACAGGGTATGCACATTTTTGGTGCCCTTTGGGCATAATCCCAAATAGCTCTCCAGATAGGTTGAATGAGTTCACAGCTCCACCAACAATGTATTAGTGTCCCAGATTTCCCACATCCCTTCCAACATTGATCATTGTCCTTTCTGGTCATATTGTCCAGTCTGAGAGGTGTGAGGTGGTACCTCAGAGAAGCTTTAAATTGCATTTCTCTAAAAATTATTGATTTAGAGGAATTTTTCATATGGCTATAGATTGCTCTGATCTCCTTATCTGTAAAATTGCCTTTGCATATCCTTTGAACATTTATCAACTGGGGAATGGCTTTTTTTAAAATATGACTCAGAAACAAAAAATTTGAATCAGTTCTCTCTATATTTTAGAAATAAGTCCTTTGTCAGAAACATTAGTTGTAAAGATGGTTTCCCAGTTTACTACATTTCTTTTGATCTTGGTTACAGTGGTTTTATCTGGGCAAAAGCTTTTTAATTTAATGTAATCAAAATCATCTAGTTTGCTTTTAGTAATGTTCTCCATTTCCTCCTTAGTCATAAACTACTCCCCTTTCCATAGATCTGACAGGTAAACTAGTCCATAGTCTTCTCATTTGTTTAGAGTATTGCATTTTTATGTCTAAATCCTGTATCCATTTGGCTCTTACCTTGGTATAGGGTATGAGGTGTTGGTCTATTCTAAATTTCTTCCATACTAACTTCCAATTTTCCAAGGAGTTTTTATCAGAGAGTTTTTATCCCAATAGCTGGACTCTTTGGATTTATCAAACAGCAGATTACTATAATTGTTTCCTGCTAATGCACCTAGTCTATTCCACTGGTCCACCATTCTATTTCTTAGCCAATACCTGACAGGTTTGATGACTGATGTTTTATAATATAATTTTAGATCTGGTAGGGCTAAGCCCCCTTCTTTTGCACTTTTTTTCATTAAATCACTGGAAACTCTTGACTTTTTTTCTCCATATGAATTTACTTACAACTTTTTCTAACTCATTAAATGAAGTTTTTGGAATTTTGATTGGTAGGGCACTAAACAGGTAGTTTAGTTTTGGAAGAATTGTCATTTTTATTATTTTAGCTCTACCTATCCATGAGCAGTTGATATTTGCCCAGTTATTTAAATCTGATTTAATCTGTGTGAGAAGTGTTTTATAATTTTTTTCAAAAAGTTTCTGAGTCTGCCTTGGCAAAAAATCTCCCAGGTATTTTATATTGTCTGAGGTTACTTTGAATGGGATTTCTCTTTCTAGTTCTTCCTGCTGTATCTTGCTAGTCATATATAGAAAAGTTAAGGATTTATAAGGGCTTATTTTTATATCCTGCAACTTTGTTAAAACTGCTAATTGTTTCCAGTAATTTTGGAGGATTTCTTGGGATCCTCTAGGAAGACCATCATGTCATCTGCAAAGAGTGAGAGTTTTGTCTCTTCCTTCCCAATTCTAATTCCTTCAGTTTCTTTTTCTTCTCTAATTGCTGAAGTTAACATTTCTAATATGATATTGAATAGTAGTGGTGATAGTGGGCATCCTTGTTTCACCCCTGATCTTATTGGGAATACCTCTATCCTCTCCTCATTGAATATAATGCTTGTTGATGGTTTCAGATAGATACTGCTAATTATTTTAAGGAACAGTCCATTTATTCCTACACTCTCTAGTGTTTTTAGTAGGAATGGATGCTGTATTTTGTCAAAAGCTTTTTCAGCATCTATTGATATGATCATATACTTGCTGATAGGTTTGTTGTTGATATAATCGATTATACTAACAGTTTTCTTAATATTGAACCAAGCCTGCATTTCTGGGATAAATCCTATTTGATCATAATGTATTATCCCAGTGATAACTTGTTGTAATCATTGTGCTAAGATTTTATTTAAGATTTTTGCATCTATATTCATCAGGGAGATAGATCTATAATTTTTTTCTCTGTTTTAACTCCTCCTGGTTTAGGTATCAGCACCATATTGGTTTCATAGAAAGAGTTAGGCAGAGTTCCATCTTCTCTTATTTTGCCAAAGCATTTATATAGAATTGGAACCAATTGTTCCTTAAATGTTTGGTAGAATTAACTTGTGAATCCATCAGGCCCTGGAGATTTTTTCTTAAGGAGTTCAATGATGGCTCTTTGAATTTCTTTTTCTGAGATAGGGTTGTTTAGGTATTTAATCTCCTCTTTATTTAGCCTGGGCAACTTATATTTTTGTAAATATTCATCCATTTCACTTGGATTGTCAAATTTATTGGCATGGAGTTGAGCAAAATAATTTCAAATTATTACTTTAATTTCCTCCTCATAGGTGGTGGGTTCACCTTTTTCATTTATGACAATAGCAATTTGGTTTTCTTCTTTATTTTTTCAATCAAATTGACCAGAAGTGGGGTGGCTAGGTTGCACAGTGGATAAAGCACCGGCCCTGGAGTCAGGAGTACCTGGGTTCAAATCGGGTCTCAGACACTTAATAATTACCTAGCTGTGTGGCCTTGGGCATGCCACTTAACTCCATTTGGCTTGCAAAAACCTAAAAAACAAAACAAAAAAAACCCAAATTGACCAGGGGTTTAACAATTTTCTTGGTTTTTTCATAAAACCAACTTTTGATTTTATTTGTTAATTCAATAGTTTTTTGCTTTCAATTTTATTAATTTTTTCTTTAATTTTTAGAATTTCTAATCTGGTATTTAATTAGGGATTTTTAATTTGGACAAACTTTTGGTAAAAGACATTGGTGCATATGAAAATTAGAATTTGTGTTTTGCATTCACTTTAAAGTGTTATGGAGAGAAGGAAAAGAGCATTTTATTAAACACCTGTTATGTAACATGTGGTAAACACTATCCGAGGCAGATAATTAGATCTTTGCAAATGAAGGTATAACATAGCTATTGTTACTGTGTCCATTTCCAGATGAAGAAGCTGAGGCAGACAGAAGTTAAATAACTTTCTCAAGGGTCCATAGCTAAGAATGTCTGAGACTGGTTTTCAACTCGCCCTCCTGACCCCAACCCAGCACTCTACGCACAGTCCCAGTCAGATATCTAGACTTTAAATGTACATTTGTGAATTTTATCAAAGGCCTTTCTTTAGAGGGCACTTGCAGCTGAATATTTGGAAATGAGCAAGATAGACTCAGCACCTAGGCATCACTTGCAGTCAGACCCTGCAATTAGAGACAACCTGTCAGGACGCCCATCAAAACCAAGGGATAGTGTAGCAATAGTAAAGACTCCCCTTACTAGTAATCTTTTTAGATTAGAGTTTGAAAAACACTACTTGAGAAATGAAAGTGGAAGATACAACAAAGCAACATGGAATAGTTTTACATTTTCATATATAATCTTAATTTGTGAACTTTTTGATATAAAAATTGTAACTTTGAGATTTACTTTAGATCTCAAAATTAATTTATCCTTAGAAGACTGACAGTTTCAAGGAATAGTTTCCCCTACATGAAGTCCTGGGAAAATCACTACCTCTCAAGGAAAATCATTTCTCTTTTGGAAAGATCTGCTTATTCTAAAGTCAAGCTAAAGACTGACTCTGAAATATTTACTTATTGCTCCTAGTTTTATTCTCTGAAACCTTCCATGTAAAAGTTATTCCACTACTTGAAGAAAACTATCAAGTCCTTTCTAAATCATATCTTTTCTAGAGTGCACATGCCTCATTACTTGAACCAATCATCTTATGGAATGATTTTCATTCTACTTATGAGTCCAGCCAATTTCTCTAGTCATGCTTCAGGATGCTAGTATTCATTGTAATAGGTGAGGTCAAGTGGTGAACACATATTAAATGTGTTTTGGTCAGAGCCAACTATCCACATGACTATCAACTCCCTCTGTTCTGACTCCGAGCCTAATGCAGGGAAACCAATTTCAATTTCTCATCCTAGTATGGAGGGATAAGTCAATCCTGTTTTGAGTCATTGGAACACATGGCTATGGCTCTCCAAAGACATGAAGTAAACAAAAATGTGAAGGAGGTTGTCAAAGAAGGGTTGTATGAGTAAAGTCAAATGATTCAGCTGGGCTGCCACAGAGAAGCAAGGATTAGGGTTCTTAATCTATTCCTTTCTGGTCTTCATTGTTCTAATGTTAAACTCTGAGATTCTTTCCCAGAGAATCCTCTCTTCCTACCACTGACTTCACCATTTTAGAAGAGTCTTAGCTAAACATTGGTAGAGTGGGAAAGGTCATGTGCCCTACTGTGCATGTTTGCCAAATTATTCAGCAGAAAAAAAATGATTGTTGGGTTCATGTTAGTCTAAGGATGAAATCAGATTCATGCTCTTACCCCTGTTTGGGAAGTTATAGAATAAAAACCTACATGAACCTTTTAGGAAAGCTCAGGCTTTCAGGCAGGAAGATCCTGATATTTTCCAATTGTCTATATTTTCTGTAATTTTTAGTAACTTATCACTTCTTATTTTATATTTTAGTAACTTATCTACCTATTGCAATTCTCAATAATGAGATATGAACCAGAAAATGCTGTGATAAACCATACGTTTAGCTGATTCCATAACTAATTCATATAAATATTAATTAAATAAGTCAAAAAAACTTTTGAATTAATATAAATTTTCCCAAATTGGGAGACACAATTGAAGAACTGGCAAATCACTGATATCATTTGTGGCATGTGAAAGAGAAAAAATACCCAGTCAAAATTCTCAGGCTGCTCCCTTTACCAAAATGGATGAATCTGTAGTTGCTATTCAAATGCCAACCCTTCCATTACTATAACAGCTCCAACCTCTTTTGAAATAATTGTACAATGTGATCAGATACATCCTCTCATATGTGCACAGTTTGCCTTGCACCAAATTTTTCTAGAGGAAAAAGAAAGGAGAAAAAGATGACCCTGCCTCTTTAAAGCAAAGTCCCTCTGTTGTCAGTGGATTAAAACCAAACTGAGTAACCTTTGGTGAGGTGGCTGCTGCAAATACAAAATATTCTGGATTCAAACTGATACTTTTTTAGTCTACAGTAATGATGGCAGCATAAAAATGAACAGTAGAGTTTATATATTACCATATATATATATGTATATATATATATATATATTTTATTTATTTATATTTATGTAGTGGTGTGAGAATAGAATACAACATACTGTAGGGACTACTTCCTAAATGACATCTGGACTTATAATGAAAATGTTTTGAAGAAGTTTAGTTCAAGGACAGATATTCTCAAAATAGTTTTGATGTCCACATGGAAAAGAGAAGTTTCTTAGAACTCTTAGAACTGGGTTGTACTTTAAAGGAGTACTGAACTGTTGGAATCAATTGAACTGGAAAAATTATTAATTAAAGAACAAAGTTAATTGGAATAAATAAATTTGATAAAGCAAGATCAGTTGATAGTTTATATAACTGAAATGATTTTCAGAATTCTGCCTTCTGTAATACTTTAAATTTTTTTTAATTTTGGATTTCTCATTAAATGATAATAAAATCAAAATTAATCAGTCTGAAGTAATGAGAACCAATTTTCATACCTACTGGAAATTGTCACAATCAATGACAGTTGTCACAGGTTGATTTTTGAGAGCTTCATTGTAGCTCATACTTATTGGTTTGGTCATATGGCTATACAATTACTTCATTTCTTAAAAAATTCTAGATGTACATAGGCAAAGAAATAATAAATGAAGCCCTCTGAGAATTTAGAAAACTTCTCAAATAACTCAACTGTGTTTAAGCAATTGTATCAGTCTCAGTGGATTTCAAATGGCATTTTGATGATGTCAACTACAGTTCTTCTTAACGCACTCAAGGGTTTATATCCCAAATGCTACAAAACTTAACATAAATATTTCCTCACTAATTCATAACTAGTTGCTTGGAATCTAAAATCATCAACTACTTATATCAATAGGTACCACTGCTATTCTTGGTTTTACTCTAAAAATACCCAACTCATGTCAGGGGGGCTCATCTATTCTTAATTTGCCAAGCTTCGATGGATTTCAGTTTTACATAGGGCTTGAATCATCCTGTTTTAATGAGTAAGATTCATTCCTGATTTGGGACTTCATTTTTGCAGTCCATTGTTGTACCATATAAAGTCAAAGATTTTCAAGTGACTTATATGCACGAAATATTATTAAGACATGTTAGTACATAAATTATGATCTACCCTATCATATCATACATCCTGAAACATCACTACAAACAGTAAGTATATGATCCTACATGATTAGATAACAATACCTTACTTAAGGAAAGCTCTTTCTATACCAATAGGTATATTTGTTTGATATGTTACTTTTTTCCCAAGTCTTAGATTGAGGCTTCAGATGTAGGAATTATAGTAATATATTCCTTGGTTGATGTAGAGGAAAGAGAATTGAACTTGAAACCAGCAGAACCAGGTTTGAATTCAATATCTTAATTTTACTGACTAGAACTGTGATTGTGAGTAATTGACTTTACCTCTGTGATCCTCAAATACTTTATCTACAAAATGAGAATAGCCATATTTTCCCCCTAAAAATTGTGGGAAGAAAGCAATTTGTGGAATTTAAATTGTGATTTTAGCTATTTGAATTTTTCTTATATGCATATTATGATTATGTTACTAATTGAAATGAAACTTAAAGTTTTCAAATGTGAGTCAGTGCCTTCCATTTGACTAATATTATTCTATGGACAATAAGCACAAAACCTTGTCCAAGGCACTGAAGAGTGAAAGAAAACACAAAAGAGAACTTAATCTTAGTGAGTTTAAATTCTATTTGTGAGGAAGGGATAAAATATTGACATAAATAAGTCAATATGAGATAGGTTTGAGGTGGGAAAGTGCTTTGGAAAATAGATTTATTTAACTGGTAAGCCATTAGCTAAAGAAAGCTTGAAATTCTAAGAAGCAGAGATGACATGGGGAATTTGGAGCATGGAGGATGTCACCTGTTCTGAGACAGAGAAGGGGATAAAATTTTGATTCTGGGAAACAGATAGTAGACCAGCTAGGCTAGAATACAGAACACATATCTGAGAGTACAATGAAATAAATCTGAAGAAAGAAAGTGGATTCAGATCTTGCAAGACTTTAAATAACAAGGTAAGTGGCTGTTATTTTGTCTTCAAGGAAACAAGGGTTTTGTTCAAGACCTGGGTAAAGAAGTGAAATGATTAGCCATGTGCTTTCAGATGGTTATTCTTGTAGGGTTTTAGGGGATAATTTAAGAAGAAGGAAAAACTGAACGTCAAATTTTAAAACTTTTACAGTAGTCTAAGTGAGAAGAGAAGAAAACCTGAGTGAAGGCAATGGCTATTTCAGGGGACATGAAAGGATATGAGATTTATGTTGTAGATATAGAACTAGTCATATTTGGCAGGTGACTGATTAGGAAATGCAAGATGGAGAAAATAGTAAAGATTGATTTCAGGACAGTAATTAGGTTTCTTGGAAGAATAGTGGGACTCTCAACAGAAATAAAACTTTACTAGGAAATTCATTTTAGATTGAAGGTTGAGGGTAAGATGTTTTCTCTTTGAAATTTTTTAAGTTTGAAATGCTTTGGGGATATTTAGAGACAGATGTAAAATTATTAGAGATCTGTGAACTAAAGTGCAGGACTGAATTTATGGATTTAGGATTGATTTGGATGGAGGTTCTATGGCAGTGGAAGACAGTGAAAACACTGAGAAGGTATAAAAACCAGGAAGGGTCTGCCTGGGGAAACATGTATGGTTTGGAAGTAGCACAGGGATAAGGATCTGCCAAAGGAGCTTGAGAAAAAAGGCCAGATAAATAGGAGAAATACTAGGACCAGGAGGAAAAGTCATGAAAAAAATTATTCAGTAAGAGTAGGTGACTTCCTGTGCCTTGTCCTGCAAAGAGGTCAAGAATCAATCAATCAGCAACATTGAATAAGCACATACTGCTTAATCACTTTCCCAGTTACGAATGATACAAATCAAAAATATCCCCTAACAATCCCAAACATTTTTAATTTGCATGATGACTGCCAAAACATTATGATCCGGGAAATACTGGTAACTTTGCAGAGAATAGTGCTCCTGGAACTCTGGGGTAAGAAACTACCTTTCTATGTTTTATTGTGTGTGTATGGAGGAGAGGAAATGGAATCCACAAAGGTAGGTTCCCCCCCCCCCAACAGCTGATAGGAAAAGAGAAGAGATTGCCAGATCTGAGTGCATTTATAGGAAGAAGGGAGAAACCTAAAGGTACAAAGATTAACAATTTTAGGGTAGTTTATTTTCAATAGGCAAAACTCAAGATTAAAATACAAAGGATGGGTTAATGGGTCAAGTAGAGAAATTGGTCCAGGAGAAAAGGACTATCTCTTTGATAGAGATTGTTGCAAAATTAGAAGAGGAAGCTATTAAGGAATGATGAAGTGTAGAAGAGGAAACAAAAAGCATCTCACAGAAACAACCTGTCTTTTGTCATAAAAAGTAGGTTGCAAAGTCCTAATTGCAAATGAGGTGTTGAAAAATTACTTCATGACTAAAAATTTTACTTTATTTAAGGCATTCTTTCTCGTTGTGGTCATAAATTCCATAAATGAGTGTTGCAGTCAGTATTACCTCTGAAATAAACAGTATTTAATATTTTGTAACATTTTTACTGGATTGAGAAGAGAACAAAATTGAGTTTAGCATTGGAACGATAAAACTATTTTAGGAAAAAAGTAATAGTCAAGATAAATTCTCTCATTTTGAATTTGACAAATATTAGCCAATGCAAACTTTTCAAGTTAGTTTGATCTTTAAAAAATGTATTGCTCATATAAATAGCGAGACAGACAGACAGAGAGAGAGAGAGAGAGAGAGAGAGAGAGAGAGAGAGAGAGAGAGAGATAAACGTATATACTTGCTTTTTTCTTTTGGGTATTTTGAAAATGTTTGGATCTTGTTCCTTTCCTCATTCATGCCTATTACTACCCAGTTAGGTATTTCTCTTGCCTTTCACTGTGGAAGCCCTCATTTATAACAAATATGTATCATCAAGAAAAACAAATCAGCAGATTCTCCGTATCTGAGAATTCATGCCTCATTCTATACCAAGAAGTGGTAGAAAATATTTCTTCCTCAGATTGATGACTACATGATTTGTCAATATTTAGGTCCAGGGGCTGAAGTCTTTCAAAGTGGTTTCCCCTTTCAGGATTATTATTTATCATATAAATTGTTATTCTAGATCTACTGAGTTCATTCTGCATCAATTAATGGAAGTATTTCCATATAACTCCAAAGTAGTGTTATTCATCACTTCCTATGGTCCATAAAATTGTCACTATTTGATGATACCACACTTTGCACAGTTAGTCTGCATTTGAAGAATACAAAAGGTAAGCAGGATATTTTTACAGCAGGTTGAACAAGGATTTTCAATTGTTTTTACCAAGAAATAGCAATATTTCCATATGAATTTTTCCCCTAGTCTTTCAGGCTAGCAATATCTAGCTTAATGATATTTCTTTGCAGAAATGTCAAGTTTTATGAGGAAAGTTCAATGAGGAGACTCAGAATAAAGATTCTCCACTGCTCTTCTTCTGTGATTTTATAACATGAATCATTTTGGAAAGCAGGAATTTCCTTGAAGTCAATTGGTGGATACCATCTTCAATTATGGAAAATAAGAGATGAAGGAATACAGAAGAGACTCTATTTCTTTAGAAGATATTAAAAAGGGTGGCTAGTTGACAGAACAGTATGGCTCATCTATTATTCTTAATTTGCCAAACTTAGATAGATTTCAGTTTTACATAGGGCTTGAATCAACCTACCACCCTGGCTAAATGAGTATGATTCATTCCTGATTTGGGCCTTCATTTACCCAGTCCCTTGCAGGCCCATATAAAGTCAAAGATTTTCAAGTGAGTTGTATGCGTGAAACATTAAAACAGGTCAGTACATAAATTTTGATCTACCCTATCATATCATACATCCTGAAACATAACTACAAACAGTAAGTATATGATCCTACATGAATAGCTAACAATACCTTACTTAAGGAAAACTCTTTCTATACCAATAGGTATAATTGTTTCATATTTTACATTTTTCCATGTCTCAGTTTGAGGCTTTTTAGCTGTAGGAATTTCAGTAATATATTCCTTGGTTGATGTAAATGAAAGAGAATTGAACTTTAAGCCTGCAGAGCTGGGTTTGAATTCCATATCTTAGTTTTACTGACTATGACTGTGATTGTGAGTGACTTTACCTTTGTGATCTTCAATTACTTTGTCTATAAATTGAGAATAGCCACATTTTCCCCTAAAAAATGTGGGAGGAAAGTAATTAATGAAATTTAAATTGTGGTTTTTAGGTATTAGAATTCTTCTTATATGAATATTATGATTATGTTACCTATTGAAATGAAACTTTAAGTTTTCAAATGTGAGTTGGTGCCCTCCATTTGACTAATATTTCTCCATGGAAAATATACATAAAGCCTTTTCCAAGGCATTGAAGAGTGAAAGAAAACACAAAAGAGACCTTAATTTAGGGAGTTTAAATTCTATTTGTGGGGAAAGGATAAAATAGTGTCATAAATAAGTCCATATGAGATAAATTTGAGGTGGGAAAGAGCTTTGGAAAACAGATTTATTGAACTGGTAAGCCATTAGCTGAAGGAAAGTTGAAATTCTAAGAAGTAGAGATGAGTGGGGCATTTGAAGCATGGAGTATGATCTATCTGAGAGAGAGAGAAGGAGCTAAAATTTTGATTCAGGGAAACAGAGAGTAGACCAGCTAGGCTAGAATAAAGAATACATATCTGAGAGTACAATGAAATAAATCTGAAGAGAAAAACTGGATTCAAATCTTGCAGGACTTTAAATAACAAGGTAAGTGGTTGTTATTTTGTCTTTAAGGAAATAAGGGTTTTGTTCAAGACATGAGTAAAGAAATGAAATGATTAGCCACATGCTTTAGGAAGATTATTCTTGTAGGGTTTTAGAGGACAGTTTAAGAGGAAGGAAAGATTGAACTAACTCCTTGATCTTCACTGTCTTTGTGAGACTTGGAGTGTGAATTTTTCTCAAGAAAAGCAGAGGATTCTCCATATATTTTAAGTGGATTTTTATCTCACACAATATCTTTTCTAGAGTGCACAACCTGAATTACTTGAACCAATCATCTTATGGAATGATTTTCATTGTTCTTATGAGTTCTGCTCAGCATCCCTACTCATGCTTCAGGATTCTAGTATTCATCCTAATAGGTGGGATCTACTGGTGAACATATATCAAATGTATTTTGGTCAGTCAACTACCCACATGACTATCAACTTCTTCTTTCCTGACTCCAAGCCTAATGCAGGGAATCCAGTTTCAAATTCTTGTCCTAGCTTGGAGGGATGAGTCACTCCTACTTTGAGTCACTGGAACACATGCCTTCCAAATTTCTCTGCTATCAAGATTTAAAATATGCTTCTGGCAAGAGATCATCAAATTACAATGAAGATCATCACTAGTAGAATGGTCACCTAGGATGAAAACTGTGACTCTCCTAACTCATGAAGTAAACAAAAATGTGAAGCAGCATGTTTAAGAGGGGTTGTATATGTAAGGTCAAATGATTCAGCTGGACTGCCACAGAAAGGAAAGGATTGGGATTCTTAATCTATCCCTGTCTGACCTTCATTGTTCTAATGTAAACTCTGAGAATATTTTCCAGAGACTCCTCTACTCCTACCAATGGCTTCTCCATTCTAGAAGGGTCTTAACTAAGCATTGGTAGAGTGGGAAAGGACACGTGCCCTACTGTGCAAGTTTGCCAAATTATTAAGCAGATAAAAATGATTGTTGGGTTCGTGATAGTCTAAGGATGAAATCAAATGCATACTTTTACCCCACCCCCTTTGGAAGTTATAGAATAAAAATCTACATGAACTTTTTATGAACGCTCAGAGATACCATGAAGGAAGATCCTGATATTTTCCAATTGTCTATATTTTCTGTAAATTTTTAGTAACATCACTTCTTATTATTTTATAGTTTTTATTTTAGTAACTTATCTGCCTATTGCATGACATTCTCAATAATGAAACATATATGAACCATGAAATGCTGTGATAAACCATACTTTTAGCTGATGCCATATCTAATTCATAGAAATATAATTAGATAAGTCAAAGAAACCTTTTGAATTAATATACAATTTCCCAAACTGGGAGAGACAGTTGAAGAACTGACAAATCACTGATATTAATTGTGGCATGTGGAAGAGAAACAATTCTCAGTCAGAATTCTCAGGCTGCTCCCTTGACCAAAATGGATGAATCTCTAGGTGTTGTTCATATGCTACCCCACCAAATAACCATAACAGCTCCAACCTCTCTTGAATGTCTTGTACAATGTGATCAGACTCATCCTCTCAAATGTGCACATTTTGCCTCTCACCAAATTTTTCTAGAGGAAAAAGAGAGGAGAAAAAGAAGACCCTGCCTCTTTAAAGCAAAGTCCCTCTGTAGTCAGTGGATCAAAAGCAAACTGAGTAACCTTTGGTGAGGTGGCTGCTGCAAATACAAAATATTCTGGGTTCAAATTGATCCCCTTTTTAATCCACAGTGATGATGACAGTATAAAAAAAGTAAAGAGGTTTATGAACAATTGAGTTTATATTGTATTTTATACATGTAGTGGGGTGAGGATAAAATATCACACACTGAAGGGAATCCTTCCTAAATGACATGAAGACTTTTAATGAAAATACATTGGAGAAGTTTAGCGCAAGGAGAGATATTCTCAAAATAGTTCTGATAATCACATGGAAAAGAAGTTTCTTAGAACTCTTAGAATTGGGTTGCATTTTAAAACAGCATTGAACTGTTAGAATCAATTGATCTGGAAAAATTACTAATTAAAGTGCAAAGTTATTTGCAGTAAATAAACTTGAGAAAATAAGATCAAATGATAGTTTACATAACTGAAATGATTTTCAGAGTTCTGCATTCCGTGATACTTAAAAAAATTTTAATTTTGGATTTTTCAAGTGTTCTTGGAAATTTCTCATTGGATGATGATAATAGAACCAAAATTGATCAAATTGAAGTAATGAGAACCAGTTCCCATATCTATTGAACATTGTCACATGTTGATTTTTGAAAGTTTTAATAGTAGCTCATACTTGTTGGTTTGGTTGTATGGCTTTATAATTAATCCATTTTTTAAAAAGTCTAGATGAACGTAGGCAAAGAAATAATAAATGAAGCCCTTTGAGAATTTAGAGAACTTCTCAAAGAATTCAACTGTGTTTGAGCAATTGTATCAGTCTCAGTGGATTACAAATGGCATTTTGATGATGTCAACTGTAGTTCATCTTAAGACACTCAAGGGTTTATATCCCAAATGCTACAAAACTTAACATCAATATTTCCTCACTAATTCATAGCTAGTTCCTCAGAATCTAAAATTATCAACTACTTCTATCAATAGGTACCACTGCTATTCTTGGTTTTACTCTAAAAATATCGAACTCATGTCAGGGGGGCTCATCTATTATTCTTAATTTGCCAAACTTAGATAGATTTCAGTTTTACATAGGGCTTGAATCAACCTACCACCCTGGCTAAATGAGTATGATTCATTCCTGATTTGGGCCTTCATTTACCCAGTCCCTTGCAGGCCCATATAAAGTCAAAGATTTTCAAGTGAGTTGTATGCGTGAAACATTAAAACAGGTCAGTACATAAATTTTGATCTACCCTATCATATCATACATCCTGAAACATAACTACAAACAGTAAGTATATGATCCTACATGAATAGCTAACAATACCTTACTTAAGGAAAACTCTTTCTATACCAATAGGTATAATTGTTTCATATTTTACATTTTTCCATGTCTCAGTTTGAGGCTTTTTAGCTGTAGGAATTTCAGTAATATATTCCTTGGTTGATGTAAATGAAAGAGAATTGAACTTTAAGCCTGCAGAGCTGGGTTTGAATTCCATATCTTAGTTTTACTGACTATGACTGTGATTGTGAGTGACTTTACCTTTGTGATCTTCAATTACTTTGTCTATAAATTGAGAATAGCCACATTTTCCCCTAAAAAATGTGGGAGGAAAGTAATTAATGAAATTTAAATTGTGGTTTTTAGGTATTAGAATTCTTCTTATATGAATATTATGATTATGTTACCTATTGAAATGAAACTTAAAGTTTTCAAATGTGAGTTGGTGCCCTCCATTTGACTAATATTTCTCCATGGAAAATATACATAAAGCCTTTTCCAAGGCATTGAAGAGTGAAAGAAAACACAAAAGAGACCTTAATTATAGGGAGTTTAAATTCTATTTGTGGGGAAAGGATAAAATAGTGTCATAAATAAGTCCATATGAGATAAATTTGAGGTGGGAAAGAGCTTTGGAAAACAGATTTATTGAACTGGTAAGCCATTAGCTGAAGGAAAGTTGAAATTCTAAGAAGTAGAGATGAGGTGGGGCATTTGAAGCATGGAGTATGATCTATCCTGAGAGAGAGAGAAGGAGCTAAAATTTTGATTCAGGGAAACAGAGAGTAGACCAGCTAGGCTAGAATAAAGAATACATATCTGAGAGTACAATGAAATAAATCTGAAGAGAAAAACTGGATTCAAATCTTGCAGGACTTTAAATAACAAGGTAAGTGGTTGTTATTTTGTCTTTAAGGAAATAAGGGTTTTGTTCAAGACATGAGTAAAGAAATGAAATGATTAGCCACATGCTTTAGGAAGATTATTCTTGTAGGGTTTTAGAGGACAGTTTAAGAGGAAGGAAAGATTGAACTTCAAATTTAAAAACTTTTACAATAGTCTAAGTGAGAAGAGAAGAAAACCTGAGTGAAGGCAATGGCTATTTCAGGGGACATGAAAAGATATGAGATATATGTTGTAGATGTAGAAGTAGTCGTATTTGGCAGCTGGCTGGTTAGGAAATGCAAGATGGAGAAAATAGTAAAGACTGATTTCAGGATTGTAAATTGGGTTTCTTGGAAGGATAGTCAGAACCTCAACAGAAATAAAACTTGAGTAGGAAATACATTTTATATTGAAGGTTGAAGGTAAGATGTGTTCTCTTTGAAATTTGTTAAGTTTGAAATGCTTTGGGGATATTTAGTGACCAATGTAAAATTATTAGAGATGTGTGAACTAGAGTGCAGGACTGAATTTACAGATTTAGGATTGATTTGGATGGAGGTACTATGGCAGTGGAAGATAGTGAAAACACTGAGAAGGTATAAAAACCAGGAAGAGTCTGCCTGGGGAAACATGTATGGTCTGGAAGTAGCACAGGGATAAGGATCTGCCAAAGGAGTGTGAGAAAGAAAGGTCAGATAGGTAGGAGAAATGCTAGGACCAGGAGAGCCTGTGTCAGGAAAAATTTAAGAACAAAAAATATTCAATAAGAGTAGGTGACTTCCTGTGACTTCTTTTGCAAAGAGATCAAGAATAAATCAATCTAAAAGGACTTAATAAGCACATACTATTTAATCACATTCTTAGGTTCTAATGATACAAATCAAAAAAATCTCTAGCAATCCCAACCATCAAAAATTTCTATGACAACTTCCATAACATTATGATTCAGGAAATATTGGTAACTTTGCAGAGAAAAGTGCTACTGGAACTCTGGGGTCAGAAAAACCTCTTTTATGCTTTATCATGTGTTTATGGAGGAGAGGAAGTGGAATCCACAAAGGTAGGTTTGTTTCTCCCCCCACCCACAATAGCTGATAGGAGAAGAGAAGAGATTGCCAGATCTGGGTACATTTATAGGAAGAAGGGAGAAACCTAAAGGGGAAAAAGATTAATAATTTTAAGGTAGTTTATTTTCAATAGGCAAAACTCAAGATTAAAATAAGAAGGATGGAATCAATGGGATCAACGTAGAGAAATTGGCCCAGGAGAAAAGGACTATTTCTTTGATAGAGATTGTTGCAACAACAATAGAGGAAGTTATTAAGGAATAATGAATTGTAGAAGAGGAAGGAAAAAGGATCTCACAAAAATGACCTGCCTTTTGTCATAAAAAGTGGGTTGCAAGGTCCTAGTTGCAAATGAGGTGTTGAAAAATTACTTCATAACTCTGCAGATTTTAGGCATTCTTTTTTGATGTGGTCATAAATGCCATAAATGAGTGTTACAGTCAGTATTACCTCTGAAATAAACAGTATCTAATATTTTGTAACATTTTTTACTGGATTGAGAAGAAAATAAGAATGAGTTTAGCCTTGGGAGTAATAAAACTATTCTAGGAAAAAAGTAATATTCAAGATAATTTCTCTCATTTTGAACTTGACAAGTATTAAGAAATGCAAACATTTCAATTTAGTTTGATCTTTAAAAGACATGTATCACTCATATATAAATATATATATATACAGAGAGAGAGAGAGAGAGAGCTAGAAGATAGATAAACACATAACACATAACACAACACATAGACTTGCTTTTTTGTTTGGGGCATTTTGAAAATGTTTGGATCTTGTTCCATTCCTCATTCATGCCTACTACTAGCCAGTTAGCTATTTCTCTTGCCTTTCACTTTGGAAGCCCTCCCTTGTAAGAAATATGTGTCAAGCAAAACAAATCAACAGATTCACCGTATCTGAGCATTCATGCCTCATTAAGTACCAAGAAGTGGTAGAAAATATTTCTTCCTCAGATTGATGACTACATGATTTGTCAATATTTAGGTCCAGGGGCTGAAGTCTTTCAAAGTGGTTTCCCCTTTCAGGATTATTATTTGTCATATAAATTGTTATTCTAGATCTACTGAGTTCATTCTGCATCAGTTAATGGAAGTATTTCCATATAACTCCAAAGTAGTGTTATTCATCACTTCTTATGGTCCATAAAATTATCACTATTTGATGATACCACACTTTGCTCAGTTGTTCTACATTTTAAGAATACAATAGGTAAACAGGGTATTGTTACAGCAGGTTGAGCAAGGATTTTCAATTGTTTTTAGAAATAGCAGTATTTCCATAAGAAATTTTCCCCAATCTTTCAGGCTACCAATATCTTCACAGAAATGCCAAGTTTTATGAGCAAATTCAATGAGAAGACTCAGAATTAAGATTCTCCATTGCTCCACTTCTGTGATTTTATAACATGAATCATTTTGGAAAGCAGGAATTTCCTTAAAGTCAGTTGTTGGATAACAACTTCAAATATGGAAAATGAGAGATGAAGAAACACAGAATAGACTCTATTTCTTTAGAAGATACTAATAATGGCAATTAGTTGAAAGAACAGTATTTATATATTTGGATGTAGTCTCTGCATATATTTAGAAAGGGAGCCAATGTTATGATTAAACAATCCTCTATACTCTTGCAAACTTTTTCTCATTTTTTTTTAGCTTTTGCAAGGCATTGAGATTAAGTGGCTTGCCCAAGGCCACACACCTAGGTAATTATATTAAGTGTCTGAAACCAGATTTGAATTCAGGTACTCCTGACTCCAGGGCAGGTGCTCTATCCACTGTGTCACCTAACTGCCCCTTCACATTTTTACAGTAGTAAAATTGGCAAATCATACAGTATGGTTGGACCAGGAAAAAAATTTAGTGGCAACAAACATATTCATACCTCCTTTGCTTATGGGCACCCTGCCATGATACATATGAACAAAGAATGAAGTAAGATAGTAAGATAGGCTTGTAGTAGGAGGACTGGTTATGAATATATCAATAAACATACCAAATATTAGTTCTACATTTTATTTTAATCTCATTTTTTGTCTAATAGGCTATTTCCAAGACAGATGTCTGGCAACAACTGCACTGCTGTGACTGAATTCATTCTTTTGGGGTTCACAGATGACCCATCCATGTGTGTCATCCTCTTTGTGATATTTCTAGGTTTCCATACTGTTACTTTAGTTGGTAATCTTAGTATAATCACATTGATCAGGAAATGCTCCCAACTTCACACTCCAATGTACCTTTTTCTCAGCCACTTGGCATTTGTGGATATTGGATCTTCTTCAACTGTCACACCTCTTATGCTGAAGAACTTCCTTGTGGACAAAACCATAATCCCTCTTGGAGGCTGTGTGACCCAACTGTTCTTTGTAGTCTTCTTTGGGACAGCTGAGTGCTTTCTGCTGGCTGTGATGGCCTATGATCGGTATATGGCAATCTGTAACCCCCTACTTTATTCTGTCAACATGCCTCCTAGAATCTGTACTCTGTTGCTTATCCTGTGCTACCTAGGGGGTTGTGCAAATGCTTGGATCCATGCTCATTGCTTATCGATCCTGTCCTTCTGTGGGTCCAATAAGATTAATCACTTTTTCTGTGATTATTCACCAGTTTTGAAACTTTCTGCATACCAAGATGATATTATTGAAATTTTAAATTCTGCCTCTGCTGGGTCCATAATTGCAATCACGGTGCTAGTTATCATAACCTCATATATATCCATCCTCTTCTCTGTCCTAAAGATAAGCTCCACTGAGGGAAGATCCAAAGCTTTCTCAACTTGCACCTCCCATCTTGCCACAGTCACTCTCTTCTATGGTACCATTACATTCATTTATGCTACACCCAAGTCCAGCTACTCAACAGATGAGAATAAAATTGTGTCTGTTTTCTATATGGTAATCATACCCCTATTGAACCCTCTGATCTATAGCCTAAGGAACAATGAAGTAAAAGGAGCCATGAGAAAACTGATGAGAAGGAAACATCTTTTTTCATGAATTCATCGCAAGTATATATTATGTCTCAGGTTTGGGAGATTCAAGGAAAAAATGAAAAATTGCACTTCTTTTTTTTTTGGCAAGACAATGGGGTTAAATGACTTTCCCAAGGTCATGCAGCTAGGTAACTATTAACTTTCTGAGGTTATATTTGAACTCAGGTCCTCCTGACTCCTGGGCCAGTCTCTATGCACTGCACCAACTAGACACCCCATCGCCTTTCCCTTGAGATCTGATATTTTTCTTACACAATGTTTAGAATTAAGTGATACCAACAACCAGTCTTTAGACAATAAATTACAGTAATTTTATTTTGATTTGTGATATTTTGAATTTAAATGTTCATTGCAAAAGTCTGAAAAATATATGAAAAGTTCCCCAAATATGGATCTTTTCTGCAATGGTGCATTTAAAAGTGACTTATTGCTCTTCTTTGAGTTCATTATTTTTGTTTTGAAATGTTGCAACATTGATTTTAAAATGATTATATTTTACATTGATTTGTGGAAGTTATTTTTAATTTACATTTTCAAAGTCATCATGTGTGTTGTACTCTTGGTTATGCTATCATCATCATCTAATAAATCAAACAAGCTTTTTCTGTTCCCATTCTTTTTGGTTCTTTCTTTGTGACAGAGTCATATTCTATTATGTTCATGTGCCACTATTTGTTTTGCCATTCATCAGTTACTGACTATAAGCTTTGTTTCTAATTCCTTGATACCTCAAATGTGGTGCCATAAATGTTTTAGTGTTTTCAATGACTTTCCCTTTAGTCAGTGACCACCTTTATGGCATGAAACAGCTAAAAAAATTGCATTCTTATTTCCATGTGGGATACATTTCCATAAGGGGTGAGAAGGGAGAGATAGAAGAAATTGAAAACATCAAAAACAAAAGAAATCAAAAAAAGAATCTTGTGAAAAAAATATAAACTTCTTCACCAGACTACATCTTACCTGTTTAGTCCAATCTAGCTATACTGGACTATTTGCTTTTCCCACAAAGGACAGTCCATCTTTGGTGTTTCTGAACTGGTTGTCTCAGAGAGCTAAAATACTTTGCTCCCCAACCTCTGTCACTTAGGTTTCTGGTATTTCTATGAGTCAAATGGAATGCCACTTTGTGCAAGAAGCCTTTCAGGGACTCTCAAGCTAACTGTAGCCTCTTCTCTAAAATGATCTTCCATCTACTCTGTCTATAATTTGTATATCTCTGGTTATTTACATTATGTCACTCCCAACCAAATGTGCGCTCCTGGAACACTGGGACTTTTTTTACTTTCCTTTGTATTTTAGAATTTATACATATATATACATATATATATATATAATCTGTTTTATATGTAGATATATATATATAAATTTATAATTTATGGAATAGAACCTGACATAATAAATCCTGTAAATACTTGTGACTGACCACCATCATAGTAATCCTCTAGGTCCCCTCCCTATTTTCAATATTTTCTTAAAATAAGGAAGCCAGATCTGATCATGGTATTCCATATCTGAAGTATGGTAGATAAAACAAAGGTGCATGTAGTAATTTTACAGTTATTTATACCATTCTTATTTGTGATATATTTGGTTATAGAAATAGTAATGTTTAACAACTATTTTTAACATATAAAGAATTTTTTTAATGGCAGGATTAAAGTATATTTTCCCCTTCTTGAAGTCATCCAGTGATGGGAAAATCACTACTGCTCAAAGAAAATCATTCCTCCTTTGCAGAGATTTGATCATTGGGATATCTTTGCTCATTAATCTGTCTCTCTGAAATTTCTACTTATTCCTCCTGGATCTGTCTCTAGAACCAAGTAGAAGTTTCCAAATGAAAGCTTTTCAACTACTTGAAGAAAGATATCATGTCCCCTCTAAATGATAACTGTTCCTGGTGCACATTCCCACTTTCTTGAACCAATTTCATGATTTTCATTTTTCTTATCAACCTGGCCATGTTCCTCTGGGTATATTTTAGTTTGTCAACAAACTTCCTAATATTTGATCTCCAGAGCTGAACATAGCACTTCAAATGTGTTCTGGTCTAAGCAGATTAGTAACATGTTTACTGTCTCCTTTCCTGATTCCATGCCTACTCCTTAATATAATAATAATAATAATAATAATAATAATAATAATAATAATAAAAACTCAAATGACTTCTGATATTGACTCTCTCTCTCAATCACACACACACACACACACACACACACACACACACACACACACTCAAATAAATACCCACAAAAACAATTCATTGGGAGTCCATGTAAAGTTATACTCAAAGTATATTTTAATTTCACTTGACCATGATTAAAGAAACAAAAGTACGTTTCCAGTAGTTGATAAGAAATCCTTAACACTGTTTCAGTGTGAAAGACAGTAGAAAGGAATTATGGTCAATGACCATTAAAAAGCTTTGACTGAATGGGGGTCTGGTCTCCCATTGGGATGGTAGCATGATGAAATGGAAAGGACAGGTTTGGAATTTTGAGTCCCCCAAGTTCATTTCAAAAAAGTCAATAATGCACTAATTCCAAATTTACCAAGAAAAGTCAGGAGTTCAGTGGTTAAGGAGATGAATGGTTAATTTATAATGTTTAGCAACTATGTGCTAAATTCTTGTTTCCTTATTGTCTTCTACACTCAACATTGGTAAGGGAATGATTGATTAATCAAAGTTCTGATGTCTTTTAGTCACTGTATACATTGTTTTAACCTATATCAAATAAGCTAATATATATGAAATGTTTTGTAAAAGTATCTATCAATGTAAAAGTTAGCTATTGTTTTTGTTTTAACAAGTCACTCACTTCATCTTTTAATGTTATTTTTGTAGAAATGATGACACAGAGTGTATTCGAAAATAAATTAATGATTAAATTAGAATAGTTGAATGCCTGGACCTGAGATTCATATTTTCATGATGGCAAATTAGACTGGATGGTAAAATTAGACTTTTGTCTCAGTTCTTACCTAACCATTAATCACTGCATGAACATTGCCTCAGACAAGGCAATTAAGACTTGGGAAAGACTTTAATTTACATCAAAGGACATTCATTGCATCCTGGATCAGTTTTAACTTTTGTCTTAAGACTGGTCTTTGTTAGATGCTAGAGGAGACAATGAGGTTGAACTTTGTACAGTTCTGGCTCACTTAAATCCAATTCAAGTGTAACATAAAACATCTATTTGATGTCATTAATTCTCTTTAAGAATTAAAACAATGGGGAAAATTTAAATCTAATTCTAGTATTCTAGTATGGTGGCTTTGTGAGTTCTCAAAGAATGAGTCACTAGAACACAAGTTTTCCAAAGTTCTCTTATCTTATTCTGTAAAGTCTTTCTTTTTTTGGTAAGGCAATGGGGTTAAGTGACTTGCACAAGGTCACTCAGCTACATAATTATTAAGTGTTTGAGGCTTAATTTCAAACTCAGGTCTTCCTGATTTCAGGGTTGTTGCTCCACCTACCTGCCACCTGTCATAAAGTCTTAAAAGATGGTGCTGGCAAGAAACCATCTTGGCATTTTGGAAACCTGCCTAAGTCTAATAAAGTTCAGCCTAGTAGAATGACCACCTGGAATGAAAACTGTGGCTGTCTCTATTAAAGAAAATGTGAAGCAGCATATCTAGGAGGGGGTATATATGTGGAAGGTGAAATGATTAACCTAGACTGAAGCAAGAGACAAAAGATTAGAATTCATAATCCATCCCTGTCTCACCCTCACCTTTCTAGTGTGGACACTGACAGTTTTTGCAAGCCATTCTTCTCTTCCTAGAACCAAACGAGACTTTCACTTTAGCATCCACTTTTGGCTCCAGTTTTGGAGGGGGTCTTAGAGCAAGAGCAAAAAGGGAAAGTCAATATGTCCTTACAGTGTAATCATTATTGGACTCACCCTATGCCTAAGGACACCAATTAGATTCATACTTTTACATCACTATCAAAGTTGGGTAATAAAAATTGATGTGATCATATTTAATTAATCCCAGAGATTTAAAGGCATAAAGATCCTGATATTTTTCATTTCCCCCCTTTTTTTGGATTTTACAAAGCAATGGGGTTAAGTGACTTGCCCAAGGTGAAACAGCTAGGTAATTATTAAGTGTCTGAGGCTGGATTTGAACTCAGGTCATCCTGACTCCATATCCACTGAGCCACCTAGCTGCCCTGTTGATATTTTTTTACTGTATTTTTCTCTGTCATATTTTCTGGGTAATCTGCCACTACATCTCAATTCCCAATAATGAAACATATTTGAACTGGAAATTGCTGTGATCAACCACATTTTAAGTAATGCCATATTGCAATGTTCACTGAAAAGATATAAAAATAAATTAGATAAAACAGGAAAATCTTTCAGTTAATACAGGCTTTCCCACCTAGGGAGAGAGGTGAAGAATGGACAGATCAATGATATCATTTGTGCTGGGTGGAAGAGTTGCAAATGACTAATCCTCCCTGATAGAATTCTCAGGTTGCTCCCCGACCAAAAGGAAAAGAGCTCGAGTTGTTGTTCAAATACTGACCTATTCAACATCATAACAGCTCCAATTTCTCTTAAAATTCTTGTGCACATTAAAGAAACTTACCCTCTTCTCATAGAAAAATTTTAGGGGAAGAGGAAGTGGTCAAGAGAGCAAACGAGGTGGAGGTATAGGAATGAAGTAGTGAGTCTAGCATCCAGGTTCTCAGGAAGGACCTTCAGGACAAAGCCTAGCAGTAATTAACTTTCAGACTCATCCAGTTGCTTTACCACATTTGAATGAGAACATGGGAGAGAAGAATGCTATGTAGAAACTGTGGTAAGTCTGAGCCCACTGTCCCCAGGGTCTAAGGGTCTTATAGAAGAGAATAAGTTCCTCCTCTAGCTATGGGGCAATATTAGTCCATTTGTGTTTGCTATATCTTCCATGGAAATAACCTCTGTAAAGTCTCATTGGTATTAATTTGACAAATGGAACTGGGGTAGTAATCATTGTCAGCTAACAGAAAAACATTTGCAATGAAGTTTAGGGCCATAGAATTACACTAAAATATATTCATGTCCACTAGGTAGGAACCTAAGAAAAGTAAAAGGAGGATTGACCTGGAATAGTTGTGGAAAAATAAGGCCAGCTCAAACCAATGTATAAACATCAAATTAACTATGATTACTCTCAATGAAATGGAATACATATCCAGTCATCTACAAGTGGGCAAAATTCTTGAGTAGCTGAATTATGTCATGCATTTTTGCTGTAATTCACACCAGAATAAGAGAGCAATAAAAAGAGCAGCAATAAAAGACAGCAATAAAAGAGCAAGTTATAGCTAAAAGGAAGAAGATTTTGAAGTTTTTTTTTTTTGAAGGAACAAGGAGTAAATTTATGGACAATTACCTTATACCCAAAGGTGACAAGAAATAAGTTGTGAGACTTTTTTAAATTTTATATTGCAGAGTAAATTAAAATGATTTGCAAAAAGACCACCAAGAAAATAATTGTAGCTTATGTATCCACTATTAGAAAATGACCAGCATTTTCATTTATTACCAAGAAACTCTTGCAGAAAGAGAAGCTTCAATCAAAGTAACTGTACAGGATATAAAATACTGGGAATTCTCCTTACTAAGATAAACCCAGGAACTATATGAACACAATTACAAAACACTTTTAACACAAACTAATCAAATCAAAATAATTGGAGACATGAATTATTCATGAGTTTGCAGAGCAAATGACCAAAATGGCAATTTAACCTAAATTGATTTGCTTATTCAGTCACATGCATTACAAACATACTAAAAATTATTTAATACAACTAGAAAAGATAAGAACATGATTCATCTGAAACAACAAAAAGTCCAGCAAATTAAAGGAATCAAAAAGATTCAAACTATATTACAAAGTGGTAGTCATCAAAACCATCTGGTCCTGGATAAGAAATACAGTGGTAAATCAGTAGTTTGCTTTGGGTATATAATACACACCAGTAAATAACAATGATAACCTAGTTTTTGACAACCCAAATATCCAGGATTTGGGGGCACAAGAAATCAGTCTTTAACTAAAATTCCTGAGGAAACTGGAAAGTGGTTTAGCAATCATTAGATATAGACAAACAACTTAAATTGCATACTGAAATATATTTAAAATGAGTACATGATTTACACATGAAGGGTGGTATTATAAGTGAATTAGGGATGCATGAAAAAAATTACCTGTCAGAGTTTGGCTAAGGGAAGAATTTATGAATCCACAAGAAGTAGAAAGCATTGTGGGATATAAAATAGATAGTTTTGATTACATTGAACTAAAAAGGTTTTGCACAAACAGACCTAATGCAGCCAAGATTAGAAGGAAATTTTATGGTTTTTGTGAAAAAGGGCTCATTTTACAAATCTATAGAGAACTTAGTCAATATTTAACAATATGAATCATTTCCCAATTGATAAGGGATCAAAGGATATGAGACAGCAATTTTCAGAAGAATTCAAAACTCTCTCTAGAGAGTCCAAGGAAAGAAAATGTTTTAAATCACAATTGATTAGAGAATTGCAAATTAAAACAACTCTGAGGACTATATGACAACTGTCAGATTGCCTCATATTACATAAAAGAATAGTGACAAGTGTTTTAAGGGATTATGGGGAAATTGGAACATGAATGAACCATTGGTGGAATTGTGAACTGATACAAATTTATGGATAGCAATGTTGAACAAAACCCAAGAGCTATTAAACTGTACATGCCCTTCGACTCAGCAAAACCACAACTAAGTCTGTAACCCAGAGAGATTAAAGAAAAGGGCAAAAGACATATAGGTATGAAGACATTTTGGCAGCTCTTTTTGGGCGACTGGAAATAGGAAATTGAGGGGATGTCTATCAACTGGAAATAACTGAATAAGTAGTAGTTAGTATATGATTGTGATGGAATACTATTGTGCTCTAAGTAATGAGGGGCAGGATCCATACAGAATCCTTGGGAAGGTTTACATGCGTGAAGGAGAACACTGTATACAGTAATAGCTGTATTGTGCAATGATCCATTGTGAATGACTGTGTCATTCTCAGCAATAAAACAGTCCAAAAAAGTTCTGAAGACTTATGTTGAAAAAAATGTTCCCCAATCCCAGAGAAAGAACTGATGGAGTCTGAATACAGATTAAAGCATACTTAAAATTTTTTTGTCATTCTTGATTTTATCAGCTTTTTAATATACCATGTAATGTGAAAACATTTTATATAACTTTGTAAATATTACCTATATCAAATTGCTTGCTTTCTCAATCAGAGGAAAGGGAAAGAAGGGAAAAAAAGAAAATATGGAATTCAAACTTTAAAATGTTAAAAAAAATGTTGTTTACATGAAATTGAAAAAATAGATAAATTAGACCAAAAATAAAAATTAGGTGTAATATGATGTAATTCTTTTACAAAGAATGAGGTAGTAAGAAAATATTCCAAAAATGGAATTAAATCAGATACAGTCCTACAATCATGTTAACAAGAAGAAAAATTTTTACAGAGCTCTAGTCCTAAAAATCCATTTTATTTATCTGAAAATTTGAGATTTAATCATATCTTCTAGACCTTCATAAGCTTTAGATTTCTCAAGTAACTTCCTAGTTTCCTAAATGGTACAGGGAAAGAGTGTCAGCACTGAAGTTAGGTGGTCCTGAGTTCAAAAAACTAGCCTCAGACACTTACTAACTCTATGACTTTGGGCAAGTCACTAAAATTGGATGGCCTCAAATCCAGAGTCATCTCCAATTATGCTTATTTATATCTGCCCCTGGGTCCAGATGGCTCTGGAGGAGAACCTGAGGCTGGTGACTTTGCACAGCATCCCCCTCACTCAAATCCAATTCATATTCAAGTCAAAGTCAGGACAATGCCTTTCTGATGTCATTATTTTCCTTGAGAATAAAGGACTAAACATTGTCATATCATATCTAGTTAACCTTATCACAAACATAATTGCCACATGTCGAGCCAGAAAAATTTTTGAGAGTTTCCATGGTAGATCAAGCTGGTTTTGGCTGTGTTCCTATTCAATCTTGTTTTTTACTTTTTAAAAATCCTGGATAGAGAGAAAAAAATTAAATGAAGGCCTCTGAGAATTTAAAGAAGTAATCTACATGTTTGTAATTTTCTCAATCCCAGTAGATTTGAAATAGCATCTTAATTATGTAGGGTGCATTTGGAATTAAGGTGTTCAAGGGCTTTTAACCCAAATTCTACTAAGTTCAACATAAATATGGTGCTGCCATGCAAAGATAATTATGTGGAGTTTAAAGTTATCTTCTTGCATCAGTAGGTATCACTCCTGTTTTTAGTCTGGGTACAAAAACACTTAGATAAAATTATTTTATTTGTAGCTTATTTCCAATGGGCCTTTCTATTCTTTTTCTTATTCGTGGCATTGTTAACAGTTTTACATGAGGTTTTAAATATTCTCTCTGTCCCTGGTTCTTTTTTCTATATCTCTGTCTCTGTGTCTATCTATTTTTGTCTAAATTTTTCTGTCTCTACTCTGTGTCCCTATATCTCTACATCTCTATTTCTGTGTTTCTGTCTTCGTCTCTGTTTCTCTCTCTCTCTCTCTCTCTCTCTCTCTCTCTCTCTCTCTCTCTCTCTCTCTCTCTCTTTTCAGATTCATGTGTGATTTGGGTTTTCATGTATCTGGTCTCCTGATAAATGGTTTTACTTTCTCTGTAATATTTGTGATAATCTTTTCTGTAAGTAGAATTTGATGGGAAGAAGATAAGCTGAGAAATGTTAAATAACGACTACCTCTATTAAAAGAAATAAGGGAAGCACATAGCTAGTCCCCTCTAGTGCCATTCGAGGCCAAAGATTTGAAAGTATGCTATATGCACAGACCATAATTACAGCAACTTAGAAAGTTAATTCTGATCTACCACAGGTTATATCATATATCCTGAACCTTCACAGTTAAGTGCCTAAAAGAAAATAGTTAAGTCAGGAAACAGATAAAGATCGCTATGTATTTGGATACATTTGTTTTGTGGATCATTTTTCCCTCACTTTTCACATTGAAGTTTTGGGGGAGGAATTTCATTGCTATATTTATTGGTTGATGTGGTTGAAAAAGAATTGGCCTTGCAGCAAGGAGAGCTGAGAGTGTGAGTATATGACTGAACCTCTGTGATCCTTAATTATCAAGAGATTCACCATGTCTTAAAATGTATGTCTCATTCTGTATCTCTAGTCCATCACCCCTCTGCCAAGAAGTGGTAGGGAAAGTATCTTCATAGTCTATTGAAGACATGTTGTCACTCTTTTTGTTCAAATTCAGAGGTCTTTGAAAGTGGTTTTCTCTGTTGTGATTATGGTGGTTGTCATATAAACTGTTCCTTAAGTGCTACTGAGTTTACTCTGCATCAGTTCATAGAAACATTTCCACATCACTCCAATGCAGTCCTATTCCTCAGGTTATGGTGTATGAAACTGCCACTATTTTCCTAGACCACAATTTTTTTTAGGTTTTTGCAAGGCAAATGGGATTAAGTGGCTTGCCCAAGGCTACACAGGTCGAATTTGAACTCAGGTACTCCTGACTCCAAGGCCGGTGCTCTATCCATTGCACCACCTAGCCACCCCTAGACAAGTTTTCTAAGCCATTCTGCAAATGAAGGATTCCATATATACAGCAGGACGAGTGAGTACTTCCCATTGTTTGACCTAGAAATAGCAGAGGTTACCATAGGAAATGTCCTCGTCTAGCAATATCTAGGCTAATGTATCCCTTTGTAATACAGATTCCCCATTCCTTTGACTTAGTGATTTGAAAGCATTAGGATCATTTTGAAAATCAGGACTTAACTCATAGTCAGTTAACATTAGGCAGATAACATTTTCATTTGTGAAAAGTGGTCTTTGGAGAGATCAAGTATCATAATTTAGACTCAGTTTCTTTGGAAGGAATTAATAGTGGTTAGTTAGCAGAAGAGCATTTGCTCATTGGGATATAGTTTCTGCTTATATTTAAGAAAGATTCCTATGGTGGGAGTTCAACTACTCTCTACACTGATGGACTTTTTTTTCACCTGACAAAATGACAAAACTGGCAAATTCTAGCATATTGTCAGTTCCCAGAGAAAAATTTAGAGGAAAATTATTATTAATTTCTGCTTTGCATATGGGTCTATTGAATGCCCATACTGGATACATGGGAGCAAAGTATAAGAGTAAAATAGTCAGATGGGCATGTAACAAGTAGCCAGTGATTATGTCCTGAATACAACAATAGACTTATAGAAATCTTAGTCCTGGTTTCTATATTAATCTCCTTCTCTTCTGTCTTTTAAGGGCTTTTTTCCAAGACAGATGTCTGGCAATAACTGCACTGCTGTGACTGAATTCATTATCTTGGGATTAACAGATGATCCAACCCTTTGTGTTGTTCTCTTTGTGATCTTTATAGGTGTCTATGCTGTCACCTTAGTAGGTAACCTTATCATAATCATATTGATCAGAAATAGCTCACAACTTCACACTCCTATGTATCTTTTCCTCAGTCACTTGGCCTTCATAGATGCTACATATTCCTCAATTGTCACACCTCTTATGCTCAAGAACTTCCTTGTGGACAAAATCAGAATCCCTCTGGAAGGCTGTGTGACCCAAATGTTCTGTGGGGGCACCTTTGGCATGGCTGAGTGCATCTTGCTGGCTGTCATGGCCTATGATAGGTATATGGCCATCTGTAGACCCCTACATTACTTTACCCACATGTCTACTAGGGTCTGCACACTGTTACTCATCACATCCTACCTAGGTGGCTGTGTAAATGCTTGTATTGTTACTGGTTACTTATTAAATCGATCCTTCTGTGGTCCCAATATGATCAATTACTTTTTTTATGATTATTCTCCACTTGTGAAACTATCCTCCTCTGCAGATAATCTTTGTTTTAGGGTTTTTTTTGCAAGGCAAATGGGGTTAAGTGGCTTGCCCAAGGCCACACAGCTAGGTAATTATTAAGTGTCTAAGACCAGATTTGAACCCAGGTACTCCTGACTCCAAGGCCAGTGCTCTATCCACTACGCCACCTAGCTGCCCCTATCTCTGCAGATAATCTTGTTGGAATTCTCCCCGCTGCCTCCACTGGGTTGGCGATTGTGATCACAGTGTTAATTATCATAATATCTTATGTATACATCCTTTTCACCGTCCTGAAAATAAATTCCACTGAGGGGCTATGCAAAGCTTTCTCAATTTGCTCCTACCACCTCACAGCAGTCACTCTGTTCTATGGCACTGTTATATTCATTTATGTGATGCCTAAATTCAGTTACACAATGGATGAGAATAAGGTGGTATCTGTTTTCTATATTGTAATGATCCCCATGTTGAACCCTTTGATCTACAGTCTAAGAAACAAGGAAGTAAAAGGCACCTTGAGAAAATTCATGAGTAGGAAATACCACTTATTTTTGAACTCAACTCAATAAATATTATTAAATACCTATGACCCAGGCATTGTGATAAGTTTGGAGATATAAAGGAAAAAGTTAAACTGCCTTTTCATACAAATTTAATATTTTAATTGATATATTGGTTAGAATGAAGCATACAAATTAATGGGTATTGAATTGATGGCTTGATGGGTTAAATTTGTGAATTTAAAGACTCATTGCATAGTTCTGAAAATACATGTGATATTCCTCAAGGATGGACTTTACCATTTCTACAAAGGATTAGGAAGACATGTCTTCTCACAGCTCTGGATCTGGGATTGTGTTTTGAAATCTTACAACACTCATTATCTGTTGATTTTGGGGAGTTGTTATTTCCATTGTTAGAGTCACTGTGTGTGTTTTGTTTTTGCCTCTTTCATCACTCTGCAACAGATCATTTTTTTATTTTTCTATATTAATCATATTTTTTACAGTACAGTAATATTCCATTGTGTTCATGTGCCACAATTTCTTTAGCCTTTCTTCAATCATTGTGTAACTGCTTTGTTTCCAGTTCTTTTCTACCACAGAGGTGGTGTTATAAATATTTTGATATATGCAGTGACATTCCTTTTGTCAATGACTGCATTTGTGGCATAATATATGTGTGAAAAAAGTATTCTTTTTCCTATTGAATAGGTCTTTGGGAGTGACGAGAAAGGAAAGCTACTAGAAGAAATTTAATCCATGAAAAACAAAAGCAATCAATAAAGAATGATTTAAAAATAAAAACTTTCTCAACCTCACCCCTTATGTTTAGTCTTACCCTTTCCTTCCATCCTTACAGTGTCTGACCTAGATACACTGAGCTATTTGTCTTCCTCCACATAAGACTCTCCATCACCTGTGTCTTCCACTGGCTATATTGCAGACCTAATATATCTTGCAACCCCCCCCACACCTCTGCCACTTAGTTTCCTGGGCTTTCCTCAAGACAGCTCAATGGTTGCAATAATTACCTTCCTTTCTAAGATGACTTTCCATGGACTCTGTTTATAATTGTTATGGACCTGGTTATTTATGTGGTGTCTCTCACAACAGAATGTGAGCTCCTAGAAGGAAAATCCTTTTTTTTGCTTTTTTATTGTACTGTAAATTATAGTATATAGTACTTGGCATGCAGTAAACAGTTCCAGTTCTTTTTGATTAGCCACCAACTTAGCTATCCTCCTCTATTAGCTCTCCAGATTTTCAATATTTTGCTAAAATAAGGAGGCCAGGTCTGAACATAGGTTCAGGTTCCTATATCACGTTCCTACTTTTGTATCCTATGTCCTGCCAGCTGACATAATATTTTTTCTAACTCAAGTTTAACATTTAACTTTGATTATAATTCTGCATTTTCTATTCAATTCTTTAAGTCAGTCTTTTAAACTTTTCCCGCATGATGTCATTTCATCAAAAAAAAATCATCTTTGTATAATATGATCAGAATTACACCATTTGATAAGTCTTTTTTCTCTTTTTTCTTCATAATTTCTTTTTATTTTATTGGGTTGTAAATATAGACTCTAAGGAGGCACTTATCCCAACTCACATAACCATTGGTACATGGGGGCTCAAAGAACAATGTTCCTGACCTCTTGGTTCTAGGTTTAACTTTAAGGGACACTGCTGTTTCTTCCCTCTAATACAATCAGCTTGAACCCCTGATGCCATTTCCATTTTTTTTCCTAACCTTAGTCCCCAATATCAATTAATATCTCTCAAAATTCCTTATTTTCCAATATTATTTAATGTTAATTATCATCAATGAGCTTGATAAAAGAGTTATTTACTAAAAAAGATGAAATATAAGCAAAAGTTAGAAACTGGTACCAATTGAGGTTTAACATACTCTCTCCTCTTTATTAACCCAGTTCCCTGGAAGAGCAGGCTCAAACAAAAAGCAGTTGCTCAAAAGTAATGGCTCGGTCAAGTTTACTTCCAAAGATGGTAGTCATCTTATGGAAGAATCATCATCAGCAATAACAACATTGCAAAAAATCCAATTCAAATTCCTCATTCTAGCATAGTAGCATACCCAAGGGCTCAAAAGGATGAGCCACTGGAACACAAGCTTTCTGAAGGGTTCCTTTGTCTTGAAATATCATGTTGACAAAGCACCATATCTGCATTTAGAAAATTTGTCTATCTAAGTACAAAGAAGTGCATCTCCAGTAGATTGGTTACCTGGGATAAAACCTGTGATTGTCCCAACTCATGAAACAAAAAAAAAGTGAAGCATCTTTTCTTGGAAGGCTTGTATAGAGATGAAATGATTGAGCAAGACTATAGCAGGAGATAAAGGATTAGGATCCTTAATGTATTCCTCTTTGACTCTCACTTTGCCAGTGAGTCTTTTTCAGCTATATTGCTACTCCTCTCACCAAATGAGACTTTCTCTTTAGTCCCTACCCATGGTTCCACCTTTGGAGGAGAGTATCTTTGTGAGCATGGGCAGAAAGGGGAATGTGATGTGACCTACTGTGTAAGCTTGTCAATTCTTCTACCAGAATGAAATTGTTGTTGGGTTTACCTTTTGCCTAAAGGCAACAATTAGATTTAGACTTTGGGAAAGTGTAAAATAAAAATCAATGTGATCGTCTTTAATTAATCTCAGAGCTTTGAGACTTGATGATAATGAGATTTCCAATAGCATACTCTCCCCATAGAATGTTTGGTCTAACCCAGCACTACCCCCTCTCTTGCATCCAATTGCCAATAATGGACTTAATGTGAACCAGAGATTGCCATGATCAATCACACTTTTGACTGATCCCACATTGCAATGCTAATTGAAGAAAAATGTAAACAAAATGGATCAAAGAAGAAGACTTTGGGGTTAACAGAGATATTGCCAGCTAAAGGGGGCAGGGAAGGGAAGAGGGAGAGACAGACAGAGAGAGAGAGAGAGAGAGAGAGAGAGAGAGAGAGAGAGAGAGAGAGAGAGAAGAAGAAGAAGAAGAAGGAGGAGGAGGAGGAGGAGGAGGAGGAGGAGGAGGAGGAGGAGGAGGAGGAGGAGGAGAATCATATCAATCATATAATTTGTGCTGAATGGCAGAGTAGCAATAAGGAGTATTCGCAGACAGTATTCTCAAGCTGCCTCCCCTGCCAAAATGGATAGAACTTTAATTGCTATTCAAATGCTGCTCTATCTACCACCATACTTGCTCCAGTCCCACTTGAAATTCTTTGGCATTGTGGCCAAACTCACCCTCTCATCTGTGCACAAACATGCTTATCACAGTTTTTTTCCAGGGGAAGGGGAAGAGTCAAGAGAGTAAACAATGTGGAGGGCCAAGACTAGAATCATGAGCTTAGTATTCAGGTTTTGAGGACACAACTTAGTTTTACCCAAGTCTCAGACTCATCTAATTGTTTTGACGAATTTTAATGTGAATTTTGTGGGAAGAATGCTACGTAGCAAATCAGAATCTACGCTTCCCCAGGCACCAAGGGTGCCTAGAGTGTGCTCCTCTTCTAGGGATCAGGGAATGGGGAACATTGTTACTGCTATGCCTGCTGTATCTTCTGATTACACATTTCAGCTTTAAATTTCATTGCTATTATTTGGACAAATGGAGCTGGGGCAGTATTCGTTGTGAGCTAACAATAAAAAAAAGTACATTGCAATGGGAGTTCCAGTTCACAGAAAGATAAAGACATCCTCATAATCACTCAGTGTTTCCTTAGAACATTGAGGGGGGGCCGGAGCCGAGCCCCGGGCTAGCGGGGCGGGCGGGCGCCGGGCGCCGCGCCTTCGTGGAGGAGCTTGTCCCCCGCGCCTGTCGCCGCCGCCGCTGAGGCCACCTCCGCGCTCGCTGCCCGGCCGGGCCGCCGTCTCCGCCGCCATGCTGCCCGCCTGGCTGAGCCGGGGGTCCCGGGGGGTGCTCCGGGGCGCCGGCTGCGGCCTCTCGCTCGCCCCACGAGCCCGCGGCGCCCTGTGCGTGGAGCGGGGGGCCCCGGCCGCGGCGGCCGGGCCCGAGGAGCTCCTGGCGGGCGCCGCCGCCTCCTGCGGGGGCTGGGGTCCCGCCCGGACCCTGGGGGCCGCTGCCGGGCCCCGCTCCGGAGCTGTGTCCCCGGGCCGCGAGAGCGGGGCGCTGGACCGGCCTCCGCGCGGCCCGTATGAAAACCCATGGACAATCCCAAATTTATTGTCAATGACAAGAATCGCCTTGGCCCCAGTTTTGGGTTATTTGATTATTGAAGAAGATTTTAATGTTGCACTAGGAGTTTTTGCTTTAGCTGGGCTAACGGATTTGTTGGGATGGATTTATTGCTAGAAATTGGGCCAACCAGAAATCAGCATTGGGAAGTGCCCTTGATCCACTTGCTGATAAAATTCTCATCAGTGTCCTCTATATTAGCTTGGCATGTGCAGATCTTATTCCAGTTTCACTTACTTACATGATTATTGCAAGAGATATAGTATTGATTGCTGCCGTTTTTTACATCAGATACAGAGCTCTACCATCACCACGAACTCTTGCTAGATAGATATGTCAATCCTTGCTATGCCTCTGCTAGGTTAAAGCCAACATTCATCAGTAAGGTGAATACAGCAGCTCAGTTAATTTTAGTGGCAGCTTCTTTGGCAGCTCCCGTTTTCAATTATGTTGACAGCATTTATCTTCAAATACTTTGGTGTTTTACAGCTTTCACCACAACTGCATCAGCCTACAGTTATTATCATTATGGTCGGAAAACAGTCCAGGTGATAAAAGGCAAATAAATGTCATCCATCATTATTATCTGGGAAGCAGCAAGACATCATTTACATCAGAACCAGCTGGTAATCTACAGGACTCTCCCTTTTTTGTTAGTTTGGGAAAGACTTTATCAAAACATAAACCATGTCAGTATCATCCCAAGTAAAGTCAAGTGCAGTGAAATTAAGCTTAAATTATGTACTGTACATATATGGAATTTTCCAATGTATTTTTAAATAAAAATATAATTTGGAATTTTTTAATCTTAGATTTCTTAAAAGTAATTAAAATTAGTCAATTTTGAATTTTTTAAAAGAAATATTTCCAGAAAAATAGCCTATATCCAGGTTCCCTTGTTACATTAAGTAGAATTTTCATTGTTAAGAAAGCACTGACATAAGTCAGTGAAAGAGAAGGAAATTAGATTCAATGTGAATTTACATTCAACTTGGGTAAATAATTTTATTTTTCAAGTCTCTGATCTGTAACAGTTAATCTGGATATGTCATTTGTTAAGAATGGTGATATGAATGACAAGCTAAATTATAAAGGGATTCAATTCAGTGTGTTTTGAAAATAAGGTCAAACACATAATGGAATTCATATTGTGTTTAGTCTTACAAAATCTTTGGCCTAATAGTTTATTTATTATTTATGTCAGGATAATGAGTAACAGAATAGTTAAACTTAACATAGGGGAGGACATATTACTGTTTGCTACCTAAGGATCAATGATTACTTTATGACTTTGCACTATGTTTCTAAAATAGACAAGTTTTCATAATATTAGAACTTGTGTTCATGTGATATATAAATAATAATTTAAAAGATGTGTATTTTTCCAAGTTTTTTTAAACTTCTGGAAATATTGTTTTCAAGAAGATAATAAAGGAATAAAATAGTAGAAAATAAAAAAAATTTAAAAAAAAGAACATTGAGGGGAAGATATAGCTGGCATAGGTGTGAAAGTATAAAGTCAGACCAAGTCAGTGTACATATAGACTGGGGATATCATTGTCTGATTCATAGAATACTTTCCTATAATAGCTAAGATTATACCTGGAGCAGTAGTTTTGGATAGTTTGTCTCAGCAAGCCACTAGATGTTAATCTAAACTACAGATGCATGACATGGCCCAACTAAACATATATAAAAATGCCCCAAGGTAACTCCAGTCCTGAGAATACATCTTATTTTTCTGAAAATTTGCAGATTGTACTCCCACCTCCTAGATCTTCCTGATCTTTCAATGTCCTAGTATCTTCCTGGGTTCCTGTCTATGGTTTACATACTCCAATTATTCTTCATTACATCCACTGAATCCTCCATATTGATTTCCTGCTTAACTTGGTCCCCTCCCTCCAAAAAAATTCATTCAAGTGAAATTCTATTTAAAATAATAAAAGCAAACTAAATATATAATATGATTGCCCAACCTTCAACTTGCCCTGTAGTGTTCTGGGACATAATAAGTTAATATATGTGCAGATCTTTTTTAAAGGAAGTCATTTCAAATTTCTCTGTTTCAAAGATAGAGGGGACAAAACCAAATTATTTCACCAAACTCTAGAACCATTTGTCCCCTTTCATGACCAGAGACTCAATGATCCTTTTCGGCTGAACCTCTGCTGGCTCAGTGTTTGACAACTATAGAAAGTGTAGGAAATCTTTGTGTCATGTATCATATGTATTCTTGTATGCCAGAGAAATTTTATCAGGAAACTTAAAAAGATTGTCGATATGCCTTTACATATGAATCATTGACTTTACTGTGAATAATACCTCTCTAAAAGGATCTGTAGTTTCTACTAAACTGAGCTTCATAGATGTTCTTTTCCATCTCAGTTTTTTATGCATGTAATCATTTGTTGTGGAATGTCGTGGAATGACTGAAATGGATCTAGTGAGGTGATAAGGACAAATTTTCGTACTTATTGAACATTACCACAGGAACAATTTCCATATATTGATCCTTGAAACTATTTTTAGAGATTCCATGACAAATCATTCTAATTTTACTATATTGTTATCTAATATTGTTTTATCTTTTAAACTTCTTATATAAACATAACAAAAGAAAAAAAATAAATGAAGGGCCCTGAGAATTTCTAGAATTTAGAAACTTCTTCTGTGTCTTTGTAATTTACTCAATCCCAGTGGGTTACAATTTGCATTTTAATGATGTAGGTTACAACTGGTGTTAAGGTCTCAAGGGTTTATATCCTAAATGCTACTAAACACAACATAAATTTTGTGTTGCAATGCAAAGGTAAAAATTTGGAGTCTAAAGTTATCAACTTCTGGCATCAATAGGTACCACTGCTGTTCTTTATTTTGCTATTAAAATACTAAGTGCTCACTTCTGGCCAAGATAGTGGAGAGAAGACAGGCACTGTGGTAGGTGCACTCTCTTTCCCCTCAGAAATAACATGAAAGAAACCTCTTAATAGAAATTCTATCAACAAAACCCAGAAGGAGAAGCTAGGAGAAGAACACCTACCAAGAAGATCTGTCTCAGGGAACTGTGGGTGAACCATGAGACTTGAGCAGAGGATCAGCATGGGGACTGCAGCTGGGGGACACCAGAGGGTCAGCCATAGAGACTTCAGTGAATGGCAGGTGGGAGATCCAACTTTAGCTGGAGAGTCTTGGGGGTGGGGGTGGCTGGAGAGGAGCTTCGGGAGGGTGAGTTCCAGCACAGAGTCTGGGAGCATACCTGAAGAATAAGGAGCTGGGCTAGGGAGCTGAGCTCCATACTTTCAGCAAAGCCCTTTGCCCAGAACAAACAATAAACAATGCCCCCCCACCCCCTGAGGGCAACAGAATTCACTCTACAGAAAGAGATTAACTCCCTCCCCCAGGGCCCAGCCCAATGATCAAGTTCAACTCAGACCCTGCTGCTAAGGACCTCACTCCAGAGAAAGCAACCAACACCCCCTACTGGCGGGCTCTTGGAATGACTAAGCGAAGTGAACAAAGCCTCTAGGATCTTCAAAACCAAACTGAGAGTCAGCTCCCCATCCCCCCCAACAGAAAATGAAAAAAGGTCAGAGAAGAGGGGAGCTATGAAGAAATACTTAGAAGAGAAAGATTCTAACCCAGAGAGATTTAGCACTCCTGAGGAGAATATGAACTGATTTCCAGCCCAGAAAGATTTCCTTGAAGAAATCAGAAAGGAGTTTAAAAATCAATTGGAAAAATTGGGAAAAGAAACTCAAGAGAAAATTAACTCATTGCAAGAGAAACTTAACATCATGCAACAAGAAAGCAAATCCTTGGAAAATACAATTGGACAAATACAAAATGAGACTAACTCTCTAAGATCTTCAATTTTTCAATTGGGAAAATGCAAAAAGAAAATGACTCTCTCAAATCCTCAGTTCGTCAAATGCAAAAAGAAAATGATTCTCTCAAAACTACATTTGGGCAAATAGAAAAGTCCTTCAAAAATAGAATAGACCAACTGAAAAAGGAGTCGCAAAATTGTCCTTGGTGGAGGGTGGAGGAGGGAAGTAACATTGGGGGAAATTGTAAAACTCAAAATAAATAAAATATTTCAGAAAAAGGAGTTGCAAAAGATCAATGAAGGAAAATCTTCTCTAAAAAAAAGAATATAATTGGCAGAAACTAATGACTTCTTGAGACAACAAGATTGTATTAAACAAAATAAAAAAATAAAAAAATAGGAAAAATGTGAAATACCTTATCAGCAAAATGACTGACCTCGAGAACCAATTGAAAATGGAGAATCTGAGAATTATTTGGCCTTCCTGAAAACACTGAACAGAAAATAAGCCTGGACTTAGTATTACAGGATTTAGTGATGAACGATTGCCCTGATATCATGGAACCAGAGGGAAAAATAGTTAATGAAAGAATACATCAGTCCCCTTCCAAAAGAGATCCTAAAATGAAAACACCAAGGAATATTGTGACTGAATTCCAGGACTATCAAATAAAAGAAAAAATCCTACAAGCAGCCAGAAAGAAAAAAATTAAATACCAAGGAGCCACAGTAAGGATTACACAGGACCTGGCCACAGCAACATTAAAGGACTGAAGGGCCTGGAATGAGATATTCCAAAGAGCAAGAGAGCTTGGAATGCAGCCAAGAATCCACTACCCAGAAAAGCTGAGCCTTCTCTTCCAGGGAAAAAGATGGAAATTCAATGAAATGGGAGACTTCCAAGATTTCATGATTAAAATATCAGAGGCAAATAGAAAACTTGGACATCAAACAGAAGGCTCAAGAGACACATGAAAAGGTAAAAAAAAAAACCTCAAAACTGCTATACAATAAGATGAAATTGGTTATATACCCACTTGGGAGAAGGAATCTCATAACTCTTGAGAATTGTAATTCTATTAGAGAGACTATACATAGCGAGAAGTGATGGACATTCATAACTTTTCTGTGACTCAGATAGAATGATTTAAAAACAATACCTCCTTAAAAATGGGGGGCAGTAAGGAGAAGGGAGGTTGGAGGGAGATTGAATGGGGTAAATCTAATTAAATCAAGAGGTACAAAAGACCAATTGTAATAACCTCATTTTAAAGAATGAGTAGATCAAGCAACAAATTATAGAAAGAATTGTTTCATCCTAGCTAATGACAATAATGACACAACATACCAAAACCTATGGGATACACTCAAGGAAGCTGTCAGGAGATATATTATATCTTTAAATGCTTACATGAATAAGTTAGAGAAAGAAGAAATCAATGAAATAAATATGCAACCAAAAAATTAAAGAAAGAACAAATTAAAACCCCCAATTAAATACCAAATTAGAAATTCTGAGAATTAAAGGAGAAATTAATAAAATTGAAAGCAAGAAATCTATTGAACTAATAAATAAAACCAAGATATGGTTTTATGAAAAGACCAATAAAATTGATAAACCTCTGGTCAATTTGATTAAAAAAAGAAGAAAATCAAAATGATAGTATCACAAATGAAAAAGGTAAACTCACCACCAATGAGGAGGAAATTAAAGTAATAATTTGGAATTATTTGCCCAACTCTATGCCAATAAATTTGACAATTTAACTGAACTGGATGAATATTTACAAAAATATAAGTTGCCCAGGTTAAATGAAGAGGAGATTAAATACCTAAATAACCCAATTTCAGAAAAAAGCAATTCAACAAGCCATTATTGAACTCCCTAAGAAAAAATCTACAGGGCCAAATGGATTCATAAGTGAATTCTATCAAATGTTTAAGGAACAATTGGTTCCAATTCTATATAAACTCTTTGGAAAAAAAGGTGAAGGCAGGTCTTTGCCTAACTCTTTCTATGACACCAATATGGTGTCATAGATACCTAAACCAGGAAGAGTTAAAACAGAGAAAGAAAATTATAGACCTATCTCCCTGATGAATATAGATACAAAACTCTTAAATAAAATATTAGCAAAGCAATTACAAGTTATCATTAGGATAATACATTATAACCAAGTAAGATTTGTCCCAGGCATGCAGGGTTGGTTCAATATTAGGAAAACTGTTAGTGTAATTAAATATGTCAAAAACATACCTGTCAGAAATCATATGATCATATCAATAGATGCTGAAAAAGCTTTTGACAGAATATAGTACCCATTCCTAATAAAAACATAAGAGAGTGTAGGAATAAATGGTTTATTCCTTAGAATAGTAAGCAGTATCTATCTGAAACCATCAACAAGCATTATTTGCAATGGGGATAGACTTGAGGCATCCCCAGTAAATTCAGGGATGAAATATGGATGCCCATTATCACCACTACTATTCAATATCATATTAGAAATGTTAGCCTCAGCAAGAAGAGAAGAAAAAGAAATTGAAGGAATTAGAATAAGGAAGGAAGAAACAAAACTCTCATGCTTTGCAGATGACATGATGGTATACCAAAAGGATCCCAAAAAGTCATCTAAAAACTACTAGAAAAAATTAGCAACTTTAGCAAAGTAGCAGAATATAAAATAAGTCTTCATAGGGATCCTCAACATTTGTATATATGACTAGCAAGAAACAGCAGAAAAAGTTAGAAAGAGAAATCCCATTCAAAGTAACCTCAGAAAAAATAAAATACCTAGAAGTCTACCTACCAAGGCAGACTCAGAAACTTTTTGAAAACAATTACAAAACTCTTCTCATGCAAATAATATCGGATTTAAATACCTGGGCAAACATCAATTGTTCATGGATAGGTCAGGCTAATATAATAAAAATGACAATTCTACCAAAATTAAACTACTTGTTTATCCCTCTAACAATCAAAATTCTAAAAAAAAAAATATTTTATTGAGTTAGAAAATGTTGTGAGTAAATTTAAATGAGAAATAAAAACACAAGAATTTCCAGGGATTCATTGAAAAAAGTGCAAAAGAAGGCAGCTTAGCTTTACCAGATCTAAAATTATATTATAAAGAAAAAAAGGCCTCAAAACTGTCTAGTATTGGCTAAGAAATAGAGTCATGTATGAATGGAATGGACTAGGTGCAATAGCAAGAAATGACTACAGTAATCTGCTGTTTGATAAACCCAAAGAGTCCAGCTATTGGTATAAAAACTCTCTCTTTGATAAAAAAAAACTGTTGGGAAAATGGGAAGTTAGTATGGAAAAAACTTAGATTAGACCAACACCTCATGCCCTATACCAAGAGAAGATGTAAATGGATACAGGATTTAGACATTAAAAAAAATATTATAAGAAAACTAGAAGATCAAGGAGTAGTTTGCCTGTCAGATCTATGAAAAGGGGAAAAGTCTATGACCAAGGAAGAGATGGAGAACATCATTCAAAGCAAACAAGATAATTTTTACTACATTAAATTAAAAAGCTTTTGCAAAGACAAAACCAATGTAACCAAGATCAAAAGAAATGCAATAAATGGGAAACAATTTTTGCAACTCTTATTTCTGGAAAAGTACACATTTCTAAAATATACAGAGAGCTGAGTCAAATTTTCAGAAACACAAGTCATTCCCCAGTTGACAAATGGTCAAAGGATATGCAAAGGTAATTTACAGCTGAGGAAATCAAAGCAATCCATAGTCATATTAAAAATTGCTCCAAATAATTACTTATTACATAAATGCAAATTAAAGCATCTCTGAGATACCACCTCACACCTCTCAGACTGGCCAATATGACCAAAAAGGACAATGATCAATGTTGGAAGGGATGTGGGAAATCTGGGACACTAATACATTGTTGGTGGAACTGTGAACTCATCCAACGTATCTGGAGAGCTATTTGGGATTATGCCCAAAGGGAAACAAAAATTTGCACACCCTTTAACCTAGCAATACCACTACTGGATCTATACCCTGAAGAGATTATGAAAAAGGGTAAAAATATCACTTGTATGAAAAATATTTATAGCAGCCCTATTTGTGGTGGCAAAAAATTGGAAATTAATTGAATGACCTTCACTTGGGGAATTGCTTAACAAACTGTGGTATATGTATAGCACGGAACATGATTGTTCTATTAGAAACCAGGAAGTATGGGAATTCAGGGAAGCATGGAAAGATTTACATGAACTAATACTGAGCTAGATGAGCAGAACCAGAAAAACATTGTATACCCTAACAGCAACATGGTGGTGATGACCAACCTTGATAAACTTGCTCATCCCATCAGTGCAACAACCAGGGGCTGTCTGCAATGGAGAATATCATCTGTATCCAGGGAAAGAATTATGGACTTTGAACAAAGACCAAAGACTATTACTGTCAAATAAGAAAAAGAAATGCTATATTATTAAGTAATTTTACTATCTCATAGGTTATTTTTCTTCCTTAGGAATATGATTTCTCTGTCATCACATTCAACTGAAATCAGTGTTAACATGGAACCAATGTAAAGACTAACAGAATGCATTTTGTGGGGGATAGGGGAAGGAAGCAAGAATGGGGGAAAATTATAAAACTAAAAATAAATAAAATCTTTCTTAAAAAATAAAACACTAAAGAGCTTATTTTTTATTTGTAGCTCATTTAGGAAGAACTGTTCACTCCTCTTGATATGTCAGACTTTATACTATAGATTTCAGATATACATGGGACTTTAATATATCCCTCTTTCTCTCTCTCTCTCAATGATTAAGATCCATTTGTGATTTGGGTCATCAAATTCTGGTCCCCTTATAGTCAAGGTTTTGGAATTAAGCTATGTATGGGTCATAATTACAACATGGTTGTAAGTAAATTTTTATTGACCACTGTTTCTATCACATATCTTGAAACGTCACTAGAAACAGTAAGTACCTGATGGAACATAGTTAGGAGAGGAAACCATAGATAAAGATTTCCATGTATGCATAGGTGTATTTATTCACATATTACTTTTCTCCCACTTTCAGACTGAGGATTTGGGGAGGAAGAATTTTGTTGACCAATTGATTGTTGTGGTGGAAAGAGATTTGAAGTTGATTTCAGGAGATCTGTGTTTTAATTCCATTTCTGAGACTTACTAACTCTGCCTGTAATTGAGGGTAAGTGACTGCACCATTGTGGTCCTCAATTCCCTCAGCTATAAAATGAGAATAATATTTTCCTCTAAAAAGTGTGGAAAAATAGTGTATGAAATTTAAAATGTAGCTGTAGAATTTTGGTTAGATTACTGTGATTATGTTTCCAATAAAAGTGAGATTTGAGGTTTTCAAAAATAAGTTGTTCTCTTCCATTCAACTAAAATTTTTCTATATCTGCTATGTACTGTCTAGGTATTGGGAACACAAAGAAAAAATTGCAAAACAATTATTAAACTCAGAGAGATTGCATTCTATTGTAGAGGAAAGGAGAAAATTTTCACATAGAAAAGTAAATACAAAACAGGTTGAGGAGGACAGAGTTTTGGAAAGGAGACTTTCTACAAGTAGTGATTTACTGGTTGAGAAAAAAGAGAAGCTTTAGATTGCAAGAAGCAGAGTTGAAAGAATTAATTTCAAGGGTTGAGATGAGTGTGCAGATGGACAGAGATGGGAATTGAATTCTGAATCTTGGGACAAAATAAAATAGACTAGTTGGTGCTTTATAAAGTACATGCATGATAAAGGGAAATAAGTCTGCAGAGGGAGACTGGATAAAGATTGTACAAGGCTCTAAATAGCAAGGAATTGTTATTTTGATCTTAAGGAAATATGGAATCTATTCAAAGCTTTAATAAGTTATATGATCAGTGATTTGCTTTAGGAAGATCTTTTTTTGGAGATTTTTAGAGTATAATTTGGAGGAAGGAGAAGCTGGAGTTCTAATTAAGAGTTTTTTGCAATTTTCAAATTGAGAGGAGACACAAATCTGAGTTAGGAAGATGGCTTTGTGAGTGCTCATAAGAGGAAATGTTAAATATATAACTATATATGTATGCATTTATATATGTTTATGTCTATTTGTATATTCATAGAGATATATAAGACATAGAAGTGGCAAGATTTGGACATTTGCTACTAGGGGAGGGGAAAATGGAAAGAAGAGTAGCGATTCATTCCAGGACTGCAAATTAGGGTACCTATATTTATTGGGCACTGAACAGGAAAAAAAAGAAATTATGGAGATAAGTTGTTATAAAATTAAAGGTTAAGAACAAATTCTCTTTTGTACCCATATAATTTGAAAAGCCTTTGAGACTTCAAGGTACAAATGGTCAAATGGTTACTATGTGGATTGGACTTTAGGGCTGGATAGATAGATGTGGAGAGAGAGAGAGACAGAGAGACAGAGAGACAGAGAGACAGAGAGACAGAGAGAAAGAGAGAGACAGAGAGAGAGAGACAGATACAGAGAGACAGACAGACAGGCAGGCAGATGATAGATAGATAGATAGATAGATAGATAGATAGATAGATAGATAGATAGATAGATAGATAGATAGATAGATAGACAGAGAGAGAGAGATAGATAGATAGATAGAAAGATAGATAGATGGATAGATAGATAGATAGATAGATAGAAAAAGTATCATATAAGTGGAGATGTTAAAGGAATTTGTATAAGCTATTCTAGAGTTCAATATAAGGTATAGAGAAAGAAGAGAGAACCTAGGCAGATCCAGGGGATATATGTGTCATTAGAAGGCACTACAAGAATCAAAATCTAACAAAGGGGACTGAAAAGGAAAGGCAGGAGAATCACTCATCCCAACAGAACCAGGGTCTTCTAAACTTGTGAGTATAAAATAGCCATGAGGAGTAGGTGACTCACCTTGTCATGTGCTGGAGAAAGGTCAAGGATCAGTCTATCAGCAAGTACAGATTAAGCACCTACTCTTCTCCAAGCACTTTCCTAGCTGTCCATAATGCAAAAAGAACAGGTGGTGGTACAGGAGATAGAGAGCATGGCCTGGAGCCAGGAAGACTTGTGTTCCTAAGTTCAAATCTGGCCTCTGACACTTACTAGGTGTGATGCTGGGCAAGTCACTTCACCCTATTTCCCTTGGTTCCCTATCTGAAAAAATAGTATGGTGGTTCTGTGAGTTCACTAGAACACACGATTTCCAAAGTTCTCTTATGCTGTAAAGTCTTTTTTTTTTTTTGGTAAGGCAATAGGGTTAAATGACTTGCACAAGGTCACTCAGCTATTTAATTATTCAATGTCTGAGGCTGAATTTCAACTCAGGTCCTCCTGACTCCAGGGCTGTTGCTCTGTCCACTGCACCAACTTGTTGCCTCCTGTGACAAAATCTTAAAAGATGATGTTGCCAAGAAACCATCTCTGCATTTGGGAAACCTGCCTATCTAAGTCTAAGGAAATTCAGCCTAGTAGAACGACCACTGGAATGAAAACTATGGCTGTTACTATTAGTGAAACAAAGAAAATTTGAAGCAGCATATCTAGGAAGGGTTATATGTGGAAGATGAAATGATTAAGCCAGACTGAAGCAAGAGACAAAGGATTGGAATTCATAATCCATCCCTGTCTCACCCTCACCTTTCTAGGGTGGACACTGACAGTCTTTTCAAGCTATTACTCTCTTCACTTTAGCACCCTCTCTTGGATCCAGTTTTGGAGGGGGTCTTTGAGCAAGAGCAAAAGGGGAACGGCAATATGCCCTACTGTGTAATAGTTATTGGAGTCACCTTTTGCCTAAGGGCAACAATGAAATTCTTGCATTTACCTCACTTTCAAAGTTATGGAATAAAAATTAATGTGATTTTTTAAATTAATCTTAGAGTTCTAAAGGCATGAAGGCCCTGATATTATACTTTTCTTTTTTTCCCTTTTTTTGTTTTAGTTTTTGCAAGGCAATGGGGTTAAGTGCCTTGCCCAAGGTCACACAGCTAGGCAATTAAGTGTCTGAGCCTGGATTTGAACTCCTGTAGTCCTGACTCGAGGTCCAGTGCTCTATCCACTGAGCCAACTAGCTGCTCTGCTGATATTTTTCAACAATATCTTTCTCTGTCATATTTTCTGGGTAACCTGCCACTGCCTCTCAATTCCCAATAATGAAACAGATGGGAACTGGAAATTACATTTTAACTGATGCCACATTGCAGTGTTCATTGAAGAGAAATATAAATCATTTGGATGAAACAGGAAAACCTTTGAGTTAATACAGGCTTTTTCCCACTTAGGGAGAGAGGTGAAGAACTGACAGATCAATGATATCATTTGTGCTGGATGGAAGGGATGCAAATGACTAATCCTTCCAGATAGAATTCTCAGATTGTTCCCTGACCAAAAGGAAAAGAGTTCGAGTTGTTCAGATACTGTCCTATTCATAACCACAGCAGTTCCAGGTTCTCTTAAAATTCTTGTGCACTTTCATGAAACTCACCCTCTTCTCATGGAAACATTTTAGGCAATGAAGAAGCGGGGTCAAGAGAGCAACAGGTGGAGATGTAGGAATGATGTAGTGAGTCTAATCCAGGTTCTGAGGAAGGACCTTCAGGACAAAGCCTAGCAATAATTAACTTTCAGACTCATCCAGTTGCTTTACCACATTAGAATGAGAACTTGGTAGAGAAGAATGCTATGTAAAAACTGTGGTAAATCTGAGCCCACTGTCCCCAGGGACTAAGGTCTTATAGAAGAGAATAACTTCCTCCTCTAGATTTTGGACAGTATTGTATTGGTCTTTTAGTGTCTGCTATATCTTCCATGGAAATATCCTGTGTAAAGTCTCATTGGTATTAATTTCACAAATGGAACTGGGGTAATAATCATTGTCAGCTAACAGGAGAACATTTGCAATGAAGCTTAGACCCATAGAATTACACTAAAATATGTTCGTGTCCACTAGGTAGGAACCTAGAAAAGTAAAGGGAAGATTGGCCTAGAATAGTTGTGGAAAAATAAGGCCAGACCAAACCTATGTGCAAACATCAAATTAACTATGATTATTCTCAATGAAATGGGATACATGTCCAATGATCAACAAGTGGGCAAAATTCTTGAGTAGTTGAATTAGATCCTGCATTTTGCTATAAATCACACCAGAATGCAAGAGCAAGTTATAGCTACAAGGGAGAAGATTTTGAAGTTTTTTTAAAGGAACAATGAGTAAATTTATGGATCATTACCTTATACCCAAAGGTGACAAGAAATAAGTCATGAGACTTTTTTAAAATTTTTTATATTGCTGAGTACATTAAAATAATTTGCAAAAATGACCACTAAGAAAATAATTGTAGTTTATGATCCACTATCAGAAAATGATCAGCATTTTCATTTATTACCAACAAACTCTTACATAAAGAGAAGCTTCATTTAAAATAACTGCAGATATTATAAATTACTAGGAATTCTTCGTGCTAAGATAAACCCAGGAACTATATGAACACAATTACAAAACACTTTTAGCACAAACTAATCAAATAAAAATAAGTAGTAGTATATGATTGTGATGGAATACTATTGTGCTCTAAGTAATGAGGGGCAGGATTGACAAAAAATCCTTGTTAAGGTTTACGTGAGTGAAGGAGAACACCGTATACAGTAACAGCTATATTGTTCAATGATTAATTGTGAATGACTTTGTTATTCTCAGCAATCCAATAGTCTAAGAAAGTTCTGAAGACTTATGTTGAAAAGTGCTCTCCAATCCCAGAGAAATAACTAATGGAGTCTGAATGCAGATTAAAGCCCACTTTTTAAATTTCTTTGTTATTCTTCATTTTTATCAGCTTTTTAATATACCACATGATGTGAAAATGTTTTCTATAACTTTGTAAATATTAACTATGTCAACTTGCTTGCTTGCTCAATCAGAGGAAAGGGGAAAAAAGGAAAGAGAAAATATATAATTCAAAATTTTGAAATGTTAAAAAATGTTCACATGAAATTGAAAAAAAATAGATAAATTAGACCTAAAATAAAAATTAGGTGAAATTTCATGTAATTATTTTTCAAAGAATGAGGCAGTAAGGAAATATTCCAAAAATGGAATCAAATCAGATATAGTCCTTCAAACAAGCTAACAAGAAGAAAAATTCTTACAGAGCTCTAGTCCTTAAAGTCCATTTTATTTTTCTGAAAATTTGAGATTTAATCATATCTCACAGAACTTCCCAACCTTCAAATTTCTCGAGTATCTTCCTAGTTTCCTAGATGGTGTAGGGAAAGCGTGTCAGCCCTGAAGTCAGGTAGTCCTGAGTTCAAAACTTGCCTCAGACACTTACTAACTCCATGACCTTGAGCAAGTCACTTAAACTGGATGACCTCAAATCCAGGCTAATCTCCAATTAACTTTATTTATATCTGGCCCCTGGGTCCAGATGTTCTGGAGAAGAACCTGAGGCTGGTGACTTTGCACTGCCTCCCCCTCACTCAAATCCAATTCATATACAAGCCATGACAATGTCTTTCTGATGTCATGGTTTCCTTCAAGAATGAAGGACTAACATTATCATATCATATCTAGTCTACATTGTCACAACCATAATAGCCACATGTTGAGCCAGAAATATTTTTGAGAGTTTCCATGGCAGATCATACTTGTTTGGGCTGTGTTCCTATGCAATCTTGTTTTTCACTTTATAAAAATCCTGGCTAGACAAAATAATTAAATGAAAGCCTTTGAGAATTTAAAGTAGTGATCTGCTTGTTTGCAATTTTCTCAATCCCAGTAGATTTGAAATGGCATCTTAATTAGGAAGGGTGCATTTGGAATTAAGGTGCTCAGTGACTTATAATCCAAATGCTATTTACTAAACTCAATATAAATATGGTGCTGCCGTGCAAAGATAATTACTTGGAGTTTAAAGTTATCATCTTCTTGCATCAATAGGTATCACTCTTGTTTTTGGTCTGGGTACAAAAATACTTGGATAAAATTTTTTATTTGTAGCTTATTTCTAAGGGACCTGTCTGTTCTTCTTACTTGTGGTATTGTCGTCAGTTTTACATGAGTCTTTAAATACACTCTCTGGCCCAGGTTCTTCTTTCTATGCCTGTGTCTCAGTGTCTATGTATTTTTTTCTCTGTCTTCCTGACTCTATACTGTGTTTCTATAACTCTGTATCTCTGTTTCTGTCTCTCTGTCTCTCTGTCTCTCGCTCTCTGTCTCTCTTTCTCTGTCTCTCTGTCTCTCTCTGTCTCTCTCTGCTTCTTTCTCTGTCTCTGTCTTTCTCTCTCTCTTTTTCTTTTTCAGATTCATTTGTGATTTGGATTTTCATATATCTGGCCTCCAGATAAATGATAAATGGTTTTACTTTCTCTGTAATATTTGTGATAACCTTTTCTGTAAGTAGAGTTTGATGGGAAGAAGATAAGCTGGGAAATGTTAAATAACGACTACCTCTATTAAAAGAAATAAGGGAAGCACATATCTGGTCCCTCTAGGGCCATTCAAGGTCAAAGATTTGAAAGTATGCTATATTCACAGACCATTATCACAGCATCTTAGAAAGTCAATTCTGATCTACTACAGGTTATATCATATATCCTAAACCTTCAGTTAAGTGCCTAAAAGAAAATGGTTAAGTCAGGAAACAGTTAAAGTTCTCTATGTACTTGGAAATATCTGTTTTGTGGATCACTTTTCCCTCACTTTTCACATTGAAGTTTTGGGGGAGGAATTTCATTGCTATATTTATTGGTTGATGTGGTTGAAAAAGAATTGGCCTTGCAGCAAGGAGAGCTGAGAGTGTGGGTATATGACTGAACCTCTGTGATCCTTAATTATCAAGAGATTCACCATGTCTTAAAATGTATGTCTCATTCTGTATCTCTAGTCCATCACCCCTCTGCCAAGAAGTGGTAGGGAAAGTATCTTCATAGTCTATTGAAGACATGTTGTCACTCTTTTTGTTCAAATTCAGAGGTCTTTGAAAGTGGTTTTCTCTGTTGTGATTATGGCGGTTGTCACATAAACTGTTCCTTAAGTGCTACTGAGTTTACTCTGAATCAGTTCATAGAAACATTTCCACATCACTCCAATGCAGTCCTATTCCTCAGGTTATGGTGCATGAAACTGCCACTAATTTCCTAGACCACAATATTTTTTTAGGTTTTTGCAAGGCAAATGGGATTAAGTGGCTTGCACAAGGCCACACAGGTAATTATTAAGTGTCTGAGGTCGAATTTGAACTCAGGTACTCCTGACTCCAGGGCTGGTGCTCTATCCACTGCAATGCCTTGCCACTCCTAGACCACAGTCTTCTAAGCTATTCTGCAAATGAAGGATTCCATATATAGCAGGATGAATGCATACTTCCCATTGTTTTACCTAGAAATAACAGAGGTTACCATGGGAAATGTCCTCGTCTTTTAGACCAGCAATATCTAGGCTAATATATCTCTTTGTAATACAGATTCCCCATTCCTTTGACTTAGTGATTTGAGAGCATTAGGATCATTTTGAAAATCAGGACTTAACTCGTAGTCAGTTAACATTAGGCAGATAACATTTTCATTTATGAAAAGTGGTCTTTGGAGAGAACAAGTATCATAATTTAGACTCAGTTTCTTTGGAAGGAATTAATAGTGGTTAGTTAGCAGAAGAGCATTTACTCATTGGGATATAGTTTCAGCTTATATTTAAGAAAGACTCCTATAGTGGGGATTCAACTACTCTCTATGCTGATGGACTTTTTTCACCCTGTCAAAATGACAAAATTGGCGAATTCTAGCATATTGTTAGTTTCTAGGGGAAAAATTTAGAGGAAAACTATTATTAATTTCTGCTTTTCCTATGGGCATATTGGATAACCATACATTGGTTACACTGGACCAAAGTATTATAGAGTAAAATAGCTGGATGGGCATGTAACAAGTAGCCAGTGATTATGTCCTGAATACATCAATAGACATATAGAAATCTTAGTCTTGGTTTCTATATTAATCTCCTTCTCTTCTGTCTTTTAAGGGCTTTTTCCAAGACAGATGTCTGGCAATAACTGCACTGCTGTGACTGAATTCATTATCTTGGGATTAACAGATGATCCAAGCCTTCGTGTTATTCTCTTTGTGATCTTTATAGGTGTCTATGCTGTCACCTTAGTAGGTAACCTTATCATAATCATATTGATCAGAAATAGCTCACAACTTCACACTCCTATGTATCTTTTCCTCAGTCACTTGGCTTTCATAGATGCTACATATTCCTCAATTGTCACACCTCTTATGCTCAAGAACTTCCTTGTGGACAAAATCAGAATCCCTCTGGAAGGCTGTGTGACCCAAATGTTCTGTGGGGGCACCTTTGGCATGGCTGAGTGCTTCCTGCTGGCTGTCATGGCCTATGATAGGTATATGGCCATCTGTAGACCCCTAGTTTACTTTACCAACATGTCTACTAGGGTCTGCACTCTGTTACTCATCACGTCCTACCTAGGTGGCTGTGCCAATACTTGTATTGTTACTGGTTGCTTATTAAATCGATCCTTCTGTGGTCCCAATATGATCAATCACTTTTTTTGTGATTATTCTCCACTTGTGAAACTTTCCACCTCTTCAGATAATCTTGTTGAAATTCTTCCTGCTGCCTCTACTGGGTTGGTGATTGTGATCACAGTGTTAATTATCATAATCTCTTATGTATACATCCTTTTCTCTGTCCTGAAAATAAATTCCACTGAGGGGCGATCCAAAGCTTTCTCAACTTGCTCCTCCCACCTCACAGCAGTCACTTTGTTCTATGGCACCATTACATTCATTTATGTGATGCCTAAGTCCAGCTACACAATGGATGAGAATAAGGTGGTATCTGTTTTCTATATTGTAATGATCCCCATGTTGAACCCTTTGATCTACAGTCTAAGAAACAAGGAAGTAAAAGGTGCCTTGAGAAAACTCGTGAGTAGGAAATACCATTTTTTTAACACAACTCAATAAATATTATTAAAAACCTATGACCCTGGGTGGCTAGGTGGCATAGTGGATAAAGCACCATCCTTGGAGTCAGGAGTACCTGGGTTCAAATCCAGTCTCAGACACTTAATAATTACCTAGCTGTGTGGCCATGGGCAAGCCACTTAACTCCATTTGCCTTGCAAAAACCTAAAAAAAACCCGATGACCCAGGCATTGTGATAAGTTTGGAGACATAAGGAAAAAATTAAACTGTCTTTTCATACAGATTTAATATTTTAATTGATAAAATGGTTAGGATGAAGCATGCAAATTAATGGGTATAGAATTGATAGGTTTATGGGTTAAATTTGTGAATTTGATGACTCCTTGCATAGTTCTGAAAATATATGTGATGTTCCTCATGTATGGACTTTACCATTTCTGCAAAAGATTAGGAAGACATGTCTTCTCACAGCTCTGGATCTGGGATTGTTTTTTGAAATCTTACAACACTCATTATCTATTGATTTTTGGGAGTTGTTATTTCCATTGTTAGAGTCCCTATGTGTGTTTTGTTTTTGCCTCTTTCATCACTTTGTAACAGATCATTTATTTTTTTTTATTTTTCTATATTAACCATATTTCTTTTTTTACAGTACAGTAATATTCCATTGTGTTCATCTGCCAAAATTTCTTTAGCCTTTCCTCAATCATTGTGTAACTGTTTTGTTTCCAGTTCTTTTCTACCATAAAGGTGATGTTATAAGTATTTTGGTATATGCAGGGACATTCCTTTTGTCAATGATTGCATATGTGAAAAATGTATTCTTTTTCCTATTGGATAGTTATTTGGGAGTGGTGAGAAGGGAAAACTACTAGAAGAAACTACTAGTCCATGAAAAACAAAAGCAATCAATAAAGAATGATTTAAAAATAAAAACTTTTTGAACCTGACCCCTTATGTTTAGTCTTACCCTTTCCTTCCATCCTTCCAGTGTCTGACCTAGCTACACTGAGCTATTTGTCTTCCCCCACATATGACTCTCCATCACCTGTGTCTTCCACTGGCTATCTTACAAACCTGATATAGCTTGTCCCCCCCCCCCACCTCTGCCAGTTAGTTTCCTGAGTTTTCCTCAAGACAGCTCAATGGTTGCAATAAGTACCTTCCTTTCTAAGATGACTTTCCATGGACCCTGTTTATAATTGTTATGGACCTGGTTATTTACATGGTGTCTCTCCCAACAGAATGTGAGCCCCTAGAAGGCAAGATCCTTTTTTTATTTTTATTGTACTCTAAATTATAGTATATAGTACTTGGCATGAGGTAAACAGTTCCAATTCTTTTTGATTAACAACCAACTTAGCTATCCTCCTCTAAGAGCTCTCCAGATTTTCAATATTTTGTTAAAATAAGGAGGCCAGGTCTGAACATAGGTTCAGGTTCCTATACCAGGTTCCTACTTTTGTATCCTATGTCCTGCTAGCTGACATAATATGCTATTTATCTTTTCAAACTTAAGTTTAACATTTAACTTTGATAATAATTCTGCATTGTCTATTCTTTGCTGTAAGTCTTCCTTTTTAATCTTCCCCCCAATGATATCATTTCACAAAAAAAAACACCTTTGTATAATCTGATCATAATTATTTTATCTAATAATTCCTTTTTCTCTTTTTTCTTCATAATTTCTCTTTATTTTATTGGGTTGTAAATACAGACTCTTAGGGGCACTTATCCCAACTCACATAATCACTAGTAAGTGAGGATTCACAGAACAAGGTGCCTGACCTCTTGGTTCTAGGTTTAACTTTAAGGGATAGTGCTGTTTTTTCTAATACCGTCTGCTTGAACCCCTGGCCCCGTTTCAATTTTTTTTCCAACATCAGTTTCTAATATCAATTAATATCTACCCAAATTCATTAGTTTTCCAATATTAGTTAATGCTAATCATCATCAAGGAGCTTTATAAAAGTGTTATTTACTAAAAAATAAAATATAACCAAAAGTTAGAAACAGGTGCCAATGGAGGTTTAACATACTTTCCTCTTTATTAACCCAATTCCCTGGGAGAGCAGGCTCAAACATAAAGCAGTTGCTCAAAAATATTGGCTTTGTCTATTTTACTTCCAAACATGATAGAGTCAACACATAGTTTTTTCCTTGCTTGTAGAAACAGGCATCTTGACTTGAAATTGAGGGTTCTGGTCTCTTCTTAATGCTCTCCAGGTGGTCTGGAATTGGTTGTACAAAAATTCTAGTTATAGATTCCATTATCCAAACTTCTTTCATCTTAGGCTTCTGACCTTTTGAAACTCACATGGACTCAGACTCATCTAATTGTCCTTTCATGTATGAACAGGTCTGGAGACTGGGATAGAGAAATATAACTATGATTTGTTTGCATGTAGAACTCACCTAACTCTGACTCAGGCAGAAAAAAAAACTTAGCCTTTAATTTACAAGTTGCATAACAGTTTGACAAATCACTACAAATGTTCACAAGTTACTAAAGAGTTCACAGATTAGGTCCTTTGGAGAAGCAGGTAGATAGTGAGTTTCAGTATCTCTGTTAGCTGAAGTGAGAGAGAGATCCCTAAAGATGAAGAGTAGTCTATGGAAATCAAGTTTAGATACTTTAACAAGGTGAAGAAGATGATGGAGTTAAGCAAAGAATTAGATCACTGGGGAGAATAGTAAAGGGGATAATTATTTTAAAGAAATAGTTACAAGGTGAGAAAGTAGGTGAATAAGAAAATTAAGCAAAGAGATGTTTGAAAGAGAAGAGCAAAGTCAATAGATAGTCAAGTAAAAAGAAAAACAGGAAAGGAAAGGAGACTTTGATCAACATAGATTCAGCCAAATGGAGATGGCGCACCATTGATCCAGCACCATTAAGTTAGTACACATAGATCCAGCTGAGAGGAAGGAAGAAGAAATGCATGGAGCAGCCTGGCCGAGAGACAATTAGGGAAAGAAGGGCTAGCCAGGGTAGAACCCTGCTCAAATACAATTCCATGTGGGTTGAACCAGGTGGTGTTTAAGGAATGGCCAAAACCTGGTGTAGGAGTGGTAGAGTCTATTGTACATACACATAGACTGATAATGTTAGTTCCTTTTTCTTTTTTCCTTCACAATTTTTCTTTATTTTATTGTGCTGGGCTTAGTTAACACCTGGTGTGACTGCTTGAGTAGAGTTCCTTAGTGCCATGAATTCAGGAGTGACATTTTGCTGCCTACTGAAGAGGCTTGGCATCCATGGGCATGACCAACAGCCATCCATCAAGGCAAAACAAAACAATACAGTAAATACTTAAAAAGTCACAATATGTGTTCTCACACAAATGATCACAATATTTCTCAGTTCCCAGAACTTCCCTGCTACAATAATAGATACCACAAATATAGAATGAGGCTGACAATTTTGCACAATACTGTCTCACTTAAATCCAATTCAAATGCAAGTAATCACCCTCTTGATGTCTTTGGTCCTCTTTGAGGATGAAGAGTCATCAACAATAACAACATTGCAAGAAATCCAAATCACATTCCTCATTCTAGCATAGTAGCAATCCCAAGGTTTGAGTCAATGGAACACAAGCTTCCTGAAGGGTTCCTTTGTCTTGAAATATGTTGGCTGGGGCAGCTAGGTGGCATAGTGGATAAAGCACCGGCCCTGGAGTCAGGAGTATCTGAGTTCAAATCTGGTCTCAGACAATAATTACCTTGCTGTGTGGCCTTGGGCAAACCACTTAACCCTGTTTGCCTTATAAAACCCTAAAAAAAATCATGTTGGCAAAGCACTGTATCTGCATTTAGAAAATTTGTCTATCTAAGTACAAAGAAGTTCAACTCCAGTGGATTGGTCATCTGGGATAAAACCTGTGATTGTCCCAACTCATGAAACAAAAAAAAAAAGTGAAGCAGCTTCTCTTGGAAGGTTTTAATATAGATGAAATGATTGAGCAAGACTATAGCAAGAGATAAAAGATAAGGATCCTTAATCTATTCCTCTTTGACTCTCACTTTTCTAAGGTGGACAATGAGTCTTCACCTATACTTCTACTCCTCTCATCAAATGAGACTTTCTCTTTAGTCCCTACCCATGGTTTCACCTTTGGAGGGGAGTATCTTTCTGAGCATGGGCAGAAAGGGAGTGCAATGTGCCCTACTGTGTAAGTCTGTCAGTTCTTCTACCAGAATGAAATTGTTGTTGGGCTCAACTTTTGCCTAAGGGCAAGAATTAGATTTAGACTTTGGGAAACTGTAAAATAAAAATCAATGTGATCTTCTTCAATTAATTTCAGCATTTGGAGACTTGATGATCAGGACCTTTTCCAATAGCATATTATCTCCATCGTATTTTCGGTCAAACGCAGCACTGTCCCTGTCTCTTGCATCCCATTGCCAATAAGGAACCTATGTGAAAAGAGATTGCCGTGATCAATCACACTTTTGACTGATCCCATATTGCAATGCTAACTGAAGAAAAATGTAAACAAACTGGATTAAAGAAGAAGACTTTGGGGTTAACACAGGCATTGCCAGCTAAAGGGGGAGGAGAGAGAGAGAGAGACAGGGAGACAGAAAGACAGAGACAGAGAGACAGAGACAGAGGAGGAGGAGGAGGAGGAGGAGGAGGAGGAAGAAAACTGAAAAATCAATCATATCATTTGTGCTGAATGGCAGAGTAGCAATAAGGAATATTCATAGACAGTATTCTCAGGCTGCCTCCCCTGCCAAAATGGATAGAATTTTCATTGCTATTCAAATGCTGCTCTATCTATCACCATACTTGCTCCAGTCCCACTTGAAATTCTTTGGCATTGTGGCCAAACTCATCCTCTCATCTGTGCACAAACATGCTTATCACAGTTTTTTTTTTCAGGAGAAGGGGAAGAGTCAAGAGAGTAAACAATGTGGAAGGCCAGGAATAGAATCGTGAGTTTAATATTCAGGTTTCGAGGACACAACTTAGTTTTACCCAAGTCTCAGACTCATCAAATTGCTTTGCCAAATTTTAATGTGAATTTTGTAGGGAAGAATGCTATGTAGTAAATCAGAATCCACTCTTCCCCAGGCACCAAGGTGGCCTAGAGTAGAGTGTTTTCCACCTCCAGGGATGAGGGAGTGGGGAATATTGTTACTTCTATGCCTGCTTTATCTTCTTAGTACACATTTCAGTATAAAATTACATTGACATTATTTGGACAAATGGAGCTGGGGCAGTATTCATTGTGAGCTAACAGCAAAGAAAAATACATTGCAATAGGGGTTCCAGTTCATAGAAAGATAAAGATGTCCTCATAATCATTCAGTGTTTCCTTAGAACATTGAGTGGAAGATATAGCTGGCACAGGCGTGAAAGTATAAGGTCAGACCAAGTCAGTGCACATATAGACTGGTGATATCATTGTCTGATTCATAGAACACTTTCATATAATAGCTAAGATTATACCTGGTGCAGTAGTTTTGGATAGTTTGTCTCGGCAAGGCACTACATGTTAATCTAGGCTACAGATGCATGACACGGCCCAAATAACATATATAAAAATGCCCCGAGGTAACTCCAGTCCTGAGAATACATCTTATTTTTCTGAAAATTTGCAGATTGTACTCCCACCTTCTAGATCTTCCTGATCTTTCCATGTCCTAGTATCTTCCTGGGTTCCTGTCTATGGTTTACATACTCCAATTATTCTTAATTACACCCACTGAATCCTCCATATTGATTTCCTGCTTAACTTGATCCCCCCTCCAAAAAAATTCATTCAAGTGAAATTCTATTTAACATAATAAAAGCAAACTAAATATATAATGTGATTGTCCAACCTTCAACTTGTCCTATGGTATTCTGAGAAATAATAAGTTAATATATGTGCAGATCTTTTTTAAAGGAAGTCATTTCAACTTTCTCTGTTTCAAAGACAGAGAGGACAAAACCAAATTATTTCACCAAACTCTAGAACCGCTTGTCCCCTTTCATGACCAGAGACTCAATGATCCTTTTCTACTGAACCTCTGCTGGCTCAGTGTTCGACAACTATAGAAAGTTGAACCTCTGCTGGCTCAGTGTTTGACAACTATAGAAAGTATAGGAAATCTTTGTGTCATGTATCATATGTATTCTTGTATGCCAGAGAAATTTTATCAGGAAACTTTAAAAGATTGTCAATACTGCCTTTACATATGAATCATTGACTTTACTGTGAATAATACCTCTCTAAAAGGATCTGTAGTTTCTACTAAACTGAGCTTCATAGATGTTCTTTTCCATCTCAGTTTTTTATGCATGTAATCAGTTGTTGTGGAATGTTGTGGAATAACCAAAACTGGATATAGTGAGGTGATAAGGACAAATTTTCCTATTTATTGAACATTACCACAAGAACAATCTCCATATATTGATCCTTGAAAATACTTTTAGAGATTCCATGACAAATCATACTAATTTTACTGCATTGCTATCTTATATTGTTTTTCATCTTTTAAATGTCTTTTATAAACATACCCAAAGAAAAAATAAATGAAGGCCCCTGAGAATTTCTAGAATTTAGAAACTTCTTCTGTATCTTTGTAATTTACTCAATCCCAGTGGGTTACAATTGGCATTTTAATGATGTGGGTTACAATCGGTGTTAAGGTACTCAAGAGTTTATATCCTAAATGCTACTAAACACAACATAAATTTTGTGTTGCAATGTGAAGGTAAAAACTTGGAGTCAAAGTTATCAACTTCTGGCATCAATAGGTACCACTGCTGTTCTTTATTTTGCTATTAAAATACTAAGAGCTGATTTTTTATTTGTAGCTCATTTAGAAAGAACTGTTCATTCTTCTTGATATGTCAAACTTTATACTATAGATTTCATATTTCCATGGGACTTTAATGAATTCTCTCTCTCTCTCTCTCTCTCTCTCTCTCTCTCTCTCTCTCTCTCTCTCTCTCTCTCAATGATTAAGATCCATTTGTGATTTGGGTCATCAGATTTCTGGTCCCCTTATACTCAAGGTATGGTAGTAAGTAAATTTTTATCTAACATGATCCTATCAGATTCCTTGAAACCTCACTACTAACAGTAAGTACCTGATGGGACATAGTTAGAGAGGAAATCTTAGGTAAATATCTCCATGTATGCACAGGTGTATTTATTCACATATTACTTTTCTCCCACTTTCAGACTGAGGATTTGGGGAGGAAGAATTTTGCTGACCAACTGATTGTTGAGGTGGAAAGAGATGTGAACTTGATTTCAGGAGATCTGGGTTTGAATTCCACTTCTGAGACTTACTAACTCTGCCTGTAATTGAGGGTAAGTGACTGCACCTCTGTGGTCCTCAGTTCCCTCAGCTGTAAAATGAGAGTAATAACATCCTCTAAAAAGTGTGGGAAAATAGTGTATTAAATTTAAAATGTAGCTTTAGAATTTCTGTTATCAGATTATTGTGATTATGTTTCCAATAAAAATGAGATTTGAGGTTTTAAAAATAAGTTGTTCTCTTCTATTCAACTAAAATTTTTCTATATCTGCTATGTACTGTCTAGGTATTGGGAACACAAAGAAAAAAATTGCAAAACAATTATTAAACTCAGAGAGATTGCATTCTATTGTTGAGGAAAGGAGAAAATTTTCACATAGAAAAGTAAATACAAAACAGGTTGAGGAGGACAGAGTTTTGGAAAGGAGACTTTCTACAAGTAGTGATTTGCTGGTTGAGAAAAAAGAGAAGCTTTAGATCACAAGAAGCAGAGTTGAAAGAATTAATTTCAAGGGTCGAGATGAGTGTGCAGATGGACAGAGATGGGAATTGAATTCTGAATCTTGGGACAAAAAATAGACTAGTTGGTCCTTTATAAAGTACATGCATGATAAAGGGAAATGAGTCTGCAGAGGGAGACTGGATAAAGATTGTACAAGGCTCTAAATAGCAAGGAATTGTTATTTTGATCTTAAGGCAATATGGAATCTCTTCAAAGCTTTGATAAGTTATATGATCAGTGATTTGCTTTAGGAAGATCTTTTTTTTGGAGATTTTTAGAGTACAGTTTGGAGGAAGGAGATGCTGGAGTTTTAATTAAGAGTCTTTTGCAATTTTCAGATTGAGAGGAGACACAAATCTGAGTTAGGAAAATGGCTTTGTGAGTGCTCATAAGAGGAAATGTTAAATATATAAATGTATATGTATACATGTATATATATGTGTATATGTCTATTTGTATATACATAGAGATAGATGATATAGAAGTGACAAGATTTGGCAATTTGCTATTAGGAGAAGGGAAGATGGAAAGAAGAGTAGCAATTCATTCTAGGACTGCAAATCAGGGTACCTAGAAGATTTATTGGGCAAGGAACAGAAAACAAAAGAAATTATGGAGATAAGTGGTTATAAAATTGGAGTTTAAGAATTGTGGTGTCATATGTGTTCCAGGCTAAGAGCTATGAAGGGTTAACACAGAAATAGCTATGTGCTTTAACAAGCAAGATATACTTCAGAGCTGCATGTCTGAGCTAACAAGATGTATTCCCAGGCTCAGATAGAAAGCACATTCTGAGATAATTACCTTCTGCACTCTATTTATCAAAACACTGTTTGGTTCTCAAAACAATCTGCACTCTGTTTATCAAAACACTGTTTGGTTCTCAAAACATTCACCTAAGACATACACAAGGTATGCATGTGAAAAAAATGCTTGCTAAAACGCTTATGTAATTGGTTACATAAATGTAGAGTATAAAAGTATGTATCCTGTGATCATTAAACGAACCAGCTTATGCATCATATTGGTGTTGGCACTGAGTTCCCTCCTATTGGATTCAACAAAGAATAAGTTCTCTTTTGTACCCATATAATTTGAAATGCCTTTGAGACTTCAAGGTACAAATGGTCAAATGGTTAATGTGTGGATTGGACTTTAGGGCTGGATAGATAGATAGATAGATAGATAGATAGATAGATAGATAGATAGATAGATGGATGGATGATAGATGGAGAGAGAGAAAGACACAGAGACTGACAGACAGATACGCAGATGTTAGATAGATATGATGATAGATAGATAGATAGATAGATAGATAGATAGATAGATAGATACTGTATCATATAAGTGGAGATGTTAAAAGAATTTGTATAAGATAATCTAGAGTTCAATATAAGGTATAGAAAAAGAAGAGAAAACCTAGGCAGATCCAGGGGACATATGTGTCATTAGAAGGCTCTTCAAGGATCAAAATCTAACAAAGGAGACTGAAAAGGAAAGACAGGAGGATCACTCATCCCAACAGAATCAGGGTCTTCTAAACTTGTGAGTATAAAATAGCCATGAGGAGTGGGTGACTCACCTTGTCATGTGATGGAGAAAGGTCAAGGATCAGTCCATCATCAAGTACAGATTAAGCACCTACTCTTCTCCAAGCACTTTCCTAGCTGTTAATAATGCAAAGAGAGCAGGTGGTGGCACAGGAGATAGAGAGCATGGCCTGGAGCCAGGAAGACTTGTCTCCCTAAGTTCAAATCTGGTCTCTGACACTTACTAGGTGTGATGCTGGGCAAGTCACTTCACCCTATTTGCCTTGGTTCCTTATATGAAAAAATAAGCCAGAAAAGGAAATGTCAAATTGCCTCAATATCTTTGTCAAGAAAACATGACTGAAAATGACTAAACAACAAAAAAAGAAATAAATACAAAGTTTGAAACAATCCCTATCATCTAGCAATTTAAATGAAGAAAAAAATTGGGATTTATAAATCAAGAAATTATTCACAACTTTTCATGGAATAATTCCTGTGGAGTGATGAGGTTAGAAACCAGATTATTATGGCTTAATAAGTGGGTGGGAGGAGAGGAAGTAAACTCAACAAGGATAGATTTTTCCCCCCATGAAAGTTGATTGGGAAAGAGGAGATATAATAATTTAAAAGTCTTCCAAGGTAAAAGTTTTTAAAGAATTAACAGATCTTAACCCATTTTTAGGAAGAAGGGAAGATACAAATTGATAAAAAAAAACAAAACACTTAAAATTAAGGAAAAGTTATCAATGGGAAAAGTTTAAAATTAAATAGGATGGGGGTGCCTAGGTGGCACAGTAGATAGAGCACTGGCCTTGGAGTCAGGAGTACCTGGGTTCAAGTCCAGCCTCAGACACTTAATAATTACCTAGCTGTGTGGCCTTGGGCAAGCCGCTTAACCCCATTGCCTTGCAAAAAAATAAAAATAAAAAAATTAAATAGGATGATGAGATTAATGAAACAAGTACAGGGATTGACCTGGAGAAAAAGAGTATCACTTTTTCAAATATTTTTACAAAGATAATAAAGGATATCAGGTAATTTTGAAGTATAAAATATGAAAAAGAGGGACCCCACAGGAACAGCCTTTCTTTTGTCAGAAAAGTGGGATGCAAAGCCCTATTTTGAAAGGGAAGAATGAAATAAGAAATGTTGGAAAATTGACTCAGCACTTTACAAATTGTTCTTTAGTTAAGGCATCCTATTTTTATGTGTTCACAAAGAAAGAACTGTACCATGGGCCCCTAAAAGGGTATTTTAGTCAGGTTCTTCCTGAGTTTTATGGCATCTCAACATTTTGATTCTCTCTTATTGGATTTATAAGGGGAAAAAAAGGAGTTTAGAATAATAAAAACATTTCCAGAAAAATTAATATTTCAGATGATTAATCTGAAACTTAAAAATCATCAACAAATGCAAACAATACAATATTGTTTGACATGTAAACAATGCCACAGTCATATATATCTATATATGTACATATATAGATTTATATCTACAATGTATGTAAAATTTCACATCCCTGCTATCTTTTGTGCATTTTGAAAATATTTTGTTGTTGTTTTTACTTTCCCTTGCCCCATGTATATCAATACTTACTAAGATACCAAGGTATCAATACTTACTAAGGAAGAGATCCTCCTGAAGACAAAAATCTTCAAATGTGGAAAATTGTTCTGTAAAATGTGAGGGATCACAAAACAGATTATTTCTTTGGAAGGGATTAACAATGGTAATTACTTATCAGAATGGCATTTACGTACTTATTTATAATCTTTTTTATATTTAAGAAAAGTTCCTTTATTAGAAATTCATCCCTTGCATATGTATATGGTTGTTATACAAATGAGCAGATCAGCCATATTTGTAACTCTCTGCCAAAAATGATAGCTATTTTTCTACATCAATCTTTTGGAGATATAAATAATCATTGTTTTGATTCACATTCTGAGATCTTCAAGCTGCTTCCTCTCTCATGATTATTGTGGTCATCACATATGTTTTCTCTAAGTTCTGTTGAGTTCACTCTGCCTCAGTTAATAAGAGTTTTCATATTATTCTAAAATAGCCATATTGAATAATTTTCTACTAAATTTCAATCGAAGGAAACAATGTGTAAATGGGATATGTGCTTTCCATTATTTCAGCTAAAAACACCAGAGATTTTCATGGGAAATTTCCCAAAGTCCTTCAGGCTAGCAACATCTCACATAATGATAACCCTTTTCCATAAAGTCAAGTTCTAGAAGTAAAATGCAATGAGAAGACTGAATCCAGTTTTCCCATTCCTTCTCTTCTGGGATTTTAGAGAATAAGGGTCACCTTGGAAACCAGGACTTTTCTCATAGTCTATTAACAGGAGGTGAATAAAATCTTCAAATGTGGAAAATTTTCTCTGTAAAAGGTGAGGGATCACAAAACAATTTATTTGAAAGGGATTAACAATGGTAGTTACATATCAGAATGGCATTTACATACTTAGTTACAGTCTTTTTATATATTTAACAAAGGTTCCTTTGTTGGGAATTCAGCTATCCATTTCACTCTTACATGATGTTTCACTGTCAAAATGGTGAAATTGGGAAATTATTGAATATTGTTGTTTGTGGGAAAAAATTGGAGAAAACAAATTTATTCATTTCTGCTTTACTTATGGGCACCCTAGCATGGTGTATAGGAGCAAAGTATTGAAGTAAACTTGTAGAAGTGCATGTTGGAAGGTACTAGTTTCCTGAATACACCAAAGGATATCCAAAATTTAATCCTGTATTATATTTAATTTTCCTTTTCTTCTGTCTATTAGGTACTTCTTCCTAGACAAATGTCTGGCAATAACTGCACTGCTGAGACTGAGTTCATTATTTTGGGATTAACAGATGATCCAACCCTTCGTGTCATCCTTTTTGTGATATTTCTGGGTGTCTATGTTGTCACACTAGTTGGTAACCTTAGCATTATCATATTGATCAGAAATAGCTCCCAACTTCATACTCCAATGTACCTTTTTCTCAGTCACTTGGCATTTGTGGATATTGGATATTCCTCATCTGTTACACCTCTCATGCTTATCAGCTTCCTTGCAGATAAGATCTCAATGCCTCTGGGAAGCTGTGTGGCCCAAATGTGTTCTACAGCCAGCTTTGGGACCACTGAATGCTTCCTGCTGGCTGTGATGGCCTATGATCGGTATGTGGCCATCTGTAACCCCTTACTCTACTCTACTAACATGTCTACTAGGGTCTGTACTCTGTTACTCATCATATCCTATGTGGGTGGTTGTGTCAATGCTTGGATTTTTACTGTTTTTTTACTGAATCGATACTTCTGTGGAACTAATAAGATCAATCATTTTTTCTGTGATTATTCACCACTTTTGAAGCTTTCCTACTCCCAAGATGATCTTGCTGAAATTATTCCTTCTGCCTCTGCTGGGTCAGTAATTATGACCACAGTGTTAATTATCATAATTTCTTATGCATACATTCTCATCTCTGTTCTGAAAATAAACTCCACTGAAGGCAGAGCCAAAGCTTTCTCAACTTGTTCCTCCCATCTCACAGCAGTCACTCTGTTCTATGGGACCAGTACATTCATTTATGTGTTGCCCAAGTCCACCTACTCAACAAACGAGAATAAAGTAGTGTCTGTTTTTTACACTGTAATGATTCCCATGTTGAACCCCCTGATCTACAGTCTAAGGAATAATGAGGTAAAAGGGGCCCTGAGAAAATTGATGAGTAGGAAATACCTTTTTCCATGAATTCAACTCAATATAATACTTTTAAGGACATACTATGTGTCAGGCATCATGTTCAGTTTGGGGGATGTAAGATAAAAATGAAACATTCCTTACTTGAAGTATGTAATGCTTATAATAAAGCAATGCCATTAAATGGGTTTTTGAAAAGGCAAGCACTTTAGCATTTTTTTGCTTCAGATTCCTCATTTGTAAAATGAGCTGCAGAAGTCAATGACAAATCACTTCAGTATCTGCCAAGAATACCCCAAATTAAGTCAGAAAGAGTTGTGCACAACCGAATCAGAACATTTTTTTTCATTTTGATGAGTGAAAGTAATAAATTTGACTGTAAGGAATAGAGAGAGTATCTTTTCATAGCTCTTTGAGTCTGTGATTATTTTTGAACTCTGATATAAGACTCATTTTCATTTGAGGAAGTTTTGTTCTTTCCATTAAATTGTTATAATGATTGTGTGGCCACCTTTGTGGGACAATGGTTAAAGTGGATAACGACCTAGAGTCAGAAAGACTAATTTTTCCCAGTTAAAATATAGTCTCACACTTTTACTAGCTGTGTGACCCAAGGCAAGTCATTTAACTCCATTTGTTCAGCTTCATCATCTGTAACATTAGATGAAGATCAAAATAACAAACCACTCCATTATCTTTGCCAAGAAAACCTCAGATAAGGTCATATGAAATCAGATATGACTAAAATGGTGAAACAGCAGAATTCACTGTGTGTGTGTTGTTTTCTTAGTTATACTAATCATCACTCTGTATCACATAAGGTTAATGCTTTCTATATTTCTGTATTAATGTAATATTCCTTTATGTTCATGTGCCACAGTTTTTTACCATTCCTCAATCACTGGGCTAATCTTTTGTTTCCAGTTTTTTACTACGCGAAAAGAGGTGTTTAAAATATTTTAGTGTACTTGGAGACTTTCCTTTTTATCAATGACCACCTTTGTGGTATAAGACACCTAAAGAAATGTATTCTTTTTTCTTTGGGATAGCTCTTTGCAAGGAGTAAGGAGGGAAAGATACTAGGAAAAATTTAAGGCATGTTAAAAGAAAAGATATAAATAAAGAATCATTTAAAAATTAAATTCTTCATATCCTGACTTCTTTTCTCCTTTCCAGTCTCACATTATCTTTCCATACATACATTGTACAATCTAGCCACGCTGAAATAATTTCCTTTCACCAAATATGATACTTCATCTTCTGTTTTTTTTACAAGGCTATCTCATGTGACTGAAATGCTTTGTACCTCCACTAATGCTGCTTAGTTTGCCAGGCTTTTTTCAAGAGACAGTTCAAAACCCATATTCTTCAACAAGTGTTTCCTCTCTAGCTAATAGTAGGTTCCTCTCTAACATTACTGTTCACCTACTCTGTCAATAATTTGTATGCTCCTGCTTATTTATATGGCCTCTTTCCCACAGAATATGAGCTCCTAGAACAGGACTGTCCAACTTAGGTGACCTTAAGACTACATTAAAATAAAATATTATTCATGTGCCACACCTAGAATAAAAAAAAAACAGTATGCTAATATAATAGTTAATTTGTGGTCTTACCTTAGGTTTAGCAAGCATCATCAATACAACAGGCATGGGAAACACAAAAGCAAACAGAAAACAATAAAACAACGACACAACAGTATAAAGGGAGGTGCATACTGACTAGTCTGCATTGTACATTGGGAATGCATTCCACAGAATGATTGAATGTTCTGTCTATAATATTGCTGAAAAATACCAAAGAAAATTAATATCAATGAGATTATTTATTAGTGATGGAATTAAAGAATCTAATACACATTCCATGCATATTATTATCTTATTTTTCCACCCAAGAAAATTAAAACCCACAGGCCCATGGGCTATATTTTGGACAGCCCTATCCTAGAAGACTAGGATATATTTTTTTTAATTTTCTTTGCATTATAATTTATAGCATAAAACATTATATGCAGTAAATTCTTAAAATTCTTTCTGATTGATGACAAATTTGGTCATCTTCTTCTAAAGGCTCTCCATAAGTGGTCTTATTAAGGCAAAATCCAGTGTAATTATCACCTTGCTAATTTGTAAAAAAAAATCATTTTATTCTAATTACAGCTAAGAAATTTTAACTTTCATTTTTTAAATTTTGATTTATAAATTCTCTCCCTCTTTCCCCCATCTCCTCATCAAGAATGCAAGCAATTTGATATAGGTTATACATTTGCAGTCATGTAAAACATTTCCATATCACTCGTGTTATAAAACACAGATTCCTTCCTGCCCAAAAGAAAAATAAAGTTTAAAAGTATTTTATTTATTTATTAAGAGTCTATTAGTTCTTTCTCTGGGGATAGATAACATTCTTCATTATAGGTCCTTCTGATTTTCTTAGAATATTATATTATTGTCAATAGCTACATTGTTCATAGCTTATCATTGTATAATATTTCTGTTACTATGTACAATGTCCTTACCTCACTTTCCATCAATTCATATAAGACTTAACAGGTGTTTTTGAAACCAGCCTGCTCCTCATTTCTTGGAATACAACAGTATTCCATTACAATCATATACCACAACTTGTTCAGCCTTTCCCCAATTGATGGGCATCCTTTCAATTTCTAATTCTTTGCCATCACCAAAAAAAACCCCTATAATTACTTTCTGTCAAGCTGCTTTCCAATTTTCCCAGCTTATTTTGTCAAATAATAAGTTATTTTCCTAAAAGCTTGGATATTTGGGTTTTCAAACACCAAATATCTATGATCATTGTTACTATGTTTCTAATGGATTGCATTGATTCACCATGTCATTTCATAACCAGGATAAGATTATTCTAATGATTACTTCTTCATAATGCAGTTTCATATCTGGTACAGTTAGGCCATCTTCCTTAATTTTTCCCCTTTTATTCCCTTGATTTTCTGAATCTCTTGTTCTTCCAGATGAATATTTTTTCCTGCATCTCTAAAATAATTTCTTGGTAGTTTGATTTGTAAGGAATTGAATAAGTAAATTAGTGTAGATAGAATTGTCATGTTTTTATATTAACTCATTCTACCAATGAGCAGTTGATACTTTTCCAACTATATTTGTGTGAAGTGTTTTGTAATTGGTTCATATAGTTTGGGAGTCTATTTTGGCAAATAGAATCCCAAATATCTTATGTTATCTATAATTATCTTAGGAATTGTTTTTACTAACTCTTCCTGTTGAATTTCGCTGATAATAAATAGAAGCACTGACAAATTATTTTGCATATATATATATGAGTTTATTTTCTATATTGCAAATACAAATCTTGTTAATTACTTTAACTAGTTATTTGGTTGATTCTCCAAGTATACTATCATATTATTTTTCAAAAAAGATTAGTTTTGCTCCCTTGTTGTTTATATTAACTTGCATATTTTCTCCTTTTTAATCTCTTCATTTTGTTTTTTTTCCCTTGATGTCATATGGAATCATTGATTTCTACTTACCCAATTCTAATTTTTAAGGAATTATTTTCCTCAGGGAGTTTTGGTGTTTTCTTTTTCATTTGATGAATTCTTCTTCTTAAGGAGTTTTTCAGTGAATTTTTGTACATTGTTTTTCATTTGGTCAATTCTGCTTTTTAAAGGAGTTCTTTATAGTGAATTTTTGTGCTTTTTTAAATCACTTGGTGTGTATTCTGTTTTAAAAATGATATTCTTAGGGGCAGCTAGGTGGCGCAATGGATAGAGCATTGGCCCTGGATTCAGGAGGTCCTAAGTCCAAATCCAACCTCAGACACTTAATAATTACCTAGTTGTGTGGCCTTGGGGCCACTTAACCCCATTTGCCTTGCAAAATCCTAAAATAAATAAATAAATAAATAAATAAATAAATAAATAAATAAATAAATAAATAAAAAAAAAATGATATTCTTGTCAGTAACTATTTTTTGTTCCTTTATCAAGCTGTTGATTCTTTTTAAAATAATTTTAATCCCTCACTCTTTTCTTTCCCCAATTTTCCTCTACCTCCCTCAATTGTTTTTAATCCTTTTTTAAGCTTTCTCAAGAGTATTTTTTTTATTCTGAGACTTATTCATAGTTCTCTTTGAGTTTTATATGTAACTGTTTTGATTTTCTAGAATTCTGAGTTTTGCTTTGAACTTTCTTGTCACCTTAGTGACTTTCTATGGTCAGGTTCCTTTTTTATTGTATCTTCATTTTCAAGTCAATTTGAAAAATTTTTAACTTTATGCTAAATTTTGGCTATGTTCCCTATGTGAAGGAAGTACTGTCCAAAATTTTAGGCTTTTCATGCTCCTGTTTTTGAAGTTAGTTCTTGGGGTCTGTAAGTTTTCAGTTCTTCCAAATGGTAAGATCTAAGGAAAAATGTGATTGCTGCTCTCCTGACCTGTGTTCTGGTCCATGAGAAACAAGTACTTTTTTTCTGACCTGAAACTGTGAACAGGATCCCTGCTCTTGCTAATGAGCCTTTTCAATCTGGATTTGTGACCAGGAACTGTATAAGGGTAATGCAAAAGACTCCTGTTCTCAGTGCCAGGAAAGTGTCCTTTCTAATTGTCTTTTGATGATTTGTCTGATGTCCTTACATTATCAGGACTCAGGGTTTCAGAGGCCACTGCTGTCAATTCAGTCAGCCTCAAAAACTATTGTTGGATTGTTGGGGCATGGCCTGGGCTGGAATGGGCTGAGCAGGCTTGTGTTCCACTTTCAGCTCAATGAGACAGAATTTCCCACTGCTCTTCTATATTATTTTGGACTGGAAAATGATTTCTCCCTAAACTTTTGTTGATTCAGCTATACCAGAATTCATTTTGAGGGGCTATTTTAAAGTTGCTTGGAGGGAATTTTGGGAGAACTCAAATGAGTCCATTCCTTTAACCAACATCTTGGCTCTACTCCCATCATTTTCTTAATTTTTTAACTTGTGCTTCTCTTAATTCAACTTTAATTTCTACTAGTCTTTCTGGCTGACAAGACACACTGTTAAAAAATGAATACTTTTCCATTGTGTTGTAATTCTCATTTTTCAAGTACTATTTTAAAATTTTACTTTAATTATGATTCTTTATTGTCTATTCTGTGTTTTTCTGCTTTTTCTATCTTTTACTCAAGATGACATCATTTGGGAAAAATTATTTGAGTATGGTCTGATCCTAATCTCTTCATAAAATAATTTCATATCTGACAGTGCTATTCCCACTTTCTCTTTTTTTCATAATTTCCCTTTCTATTATTTTCATATAGAGTTCATATAGACTCTTGGAATACTTAATCCCAACTCAGACTGACACTAATGAGTCAAGGTCCACAGAGTAAGGCTGCTATATTTGTCCTCTCATTTTATAGGAACCACTTTAAAGGATTATATAATTTTATAAAATACTCTTAACTTGAGCCTCTGTCCCCATTCTTAAGTTATCCCTGACATCAATCTCCAGTGCTAATTAATATCTCGACCTTATCATCATTTGATGGAATATTTAGTTCCTCAATGTCATTTCACCAATTAGCATCAATTAGCTTCACAGAGGGATATTTACTGAGAAGAATGCAACTAGAATTTAGAAACATATACTTGTGACCCATTAGCACACTATCCCCTATACAATGTCAGTCCCTGGGAGAATGGATTTGAATTTAAAGGAGTTGTTAAAAAGCACTGACTTTACCAAGTTCACTTCTAAATGAAACATTAATAATAGATATTCCTTCTTTGACATCTTGATTGTGAAACCAACTTAACTGAGACAGGTTCTGATATCTTCTAAGTGTTCTGGTGGTGGTCTGGAATTGGTTACTTGCAGAATCTAGTATGGACTCCAGTATCCAAAGCTCTGGCATCTGGCTCATCTAACTTTTTGAAGTTCACAAAATTTCAGTCTTTTCTAACAGTCCTTCACCCAAAAATAATTCAGAATGGACATAGCAAAGTAGAAACAATCACAGAGTCATATATACATGGATTCATGCGACCTACCTAGCTGGGGAGATCAGGCCACTGAAACTGTTGGTGCAATATTAGGAATTTTATTAATTGGAGGTTGAAGAAATTGTGATTAAATGTATTTTTTCATCTAAAAGAATGTAAAAATGAAAAGAGGATACAATGATACAATAAGTTTAACATGAGATAATTTTTGTTACAGATGTTACATAGGGATGATGAGTGGATCTTTAGAAAAGTTAATTGAAACACTTTTGAGGAGCAAGATTGTAGTTTCAAATCAGTCCATTGAGTAGATGGAATGGGGTATGATGGAGGTATCTGTTGGCTCTTGAGGAGATGGCTAGGCAGGAATATATGGGCATAGTTGGATCTTGCTTGACCTGGTTCAGTGGAAGAAAGCACATATTTTTATATATTGGAATGGATACTTCCTAAGTAGAAGAAACATTGTATTGAGTAGAGCTTATTGTAATCAGTTTTGCTTAAATGCTGAGTTCAGTTTTCATTGAAACCTTTAAAAATCATTTATGTTGTGAAAACGATGTAAAGACTAACAGACTGCCTTCTGTGGGGTGGGGGGAGGGAAGCAATTGGGGAAAAATTATAAAACTCAAAATAAAATCTTTCTTTAAAAAATCATTTATGTTGCCTGCTAAAAGGTCAGCAATTTTTTTCACTTGATAACTAGTGAGAGAAAAGCCTAAAGGGGCTAAGTTCCTACTCCTGAATACAAGTTGTAATAACTATAAGATAATAATAACTTCTTCTCATGTCACTCTCAAAATAGTCATTAACAAATGTACTGTGGATGCTGCCAGTCAGGAAATAATAGTTACATCCCATGGTCACTAAATATATTTCATTCTTAGGCTAATTATGAGAAAATGTTCATTGTATATTTTTCCTCCAATTAAGCATAACATGTTTCTAAAGCTTCAGAGATAGTTGAATTTATGCCATGACTCAGTTACCATTCTTGATCAATAATGAATTTAATACAAATTGTTCAAAATTTCAGCTATGTTCACTTTTGATTAAGGGAAAAACCAGATTCATGTTTTTAAATCATTTTGGGAAGTTATAGAATAAAGGATATCAAAATGATCCTCTTTAGTTAAGCTCAGAGTTCTCAGGAACTTGCCCTTGACATTTTCCAATAGTTTCTTTTTTCTGTGATACTTTTTTTCTTAGCCTGCCACTTCGCATTCCCAATAATGAAACATACTCAAACCAGAAAGTGCCATTGTCAGCCATACTTTTAGCTGAGGCCATGCCCCAATGATAACTGGATGGAAATGTAAACAAATTAGTTTTTTAAAAAAGAAAACTTTTGAGTTAGCATATACTTCTCCAGAAAGATGTGAAGAAATGACAAATCACTAATATCAATTGTCCTGAGAGGAAGGATAACAATGATTGGTTTCCTTTACTGCATTATCAGACCACTTCCTTAACCCAAATTGATTTAGCTCTAATACCCAGATCTTGGATTTTGGGGTGTGTAAAACTATAGATTACTATAGTTATTTACTATTGTGTTTTATGTATTTAATCAATTCCACTGATGATGATTATTGCTTTATAATAGAATTTGAAATCTGGTACAAGTAGGCCATCTTCCTTCACTCATTTTTCATTGATTCTCTTGATATGTTTGACCTTTTGTTCTTAGATGAATTTTGTTATTACTTTTTCTAGCTCACAAAATAATTTTTGGTAGTTTGCTATGTCATTGAATAAGTATGTTAATTTAGGCAAAATTGTCATTTTTACTATAATGGCAAAGCCATGAGTATTTATTATTTTTTTCAGTTGTTTAGATCTCCCTTAATCTGTGTCCAAGGTGTTATGTTATTGCTTTCATATAATTCCAGGTTTTTTCTCAACAGGTAGAATCCCAAGTGGGATTTTCCACAATTATTTTAAAATGGAATTTCATTTTCTATCTCTTCCTGCCAGACTTTGTTGATAATATAAAGAATTGCTGACTTTCTTTGTAAAATATGTTGACACATAAGCTACAATTATTTTAATGTGATCTGTATTATTTTCATATGATCTGTAATATAAAATGACAACTCATGAAATGTTTCTTAAACATTTGGACATAAGATCATATCTACTTCACTAATAATTTTCTTCTTTGCCTCCCCAAAACAACTTTAGAATCATCTTCTCATTTAGCTATAATTTCATTTTGTATTCTAGTTTGATTTGTGGCAAAAATGCATTATATGGAGAGACAGAGCCAAGATGTCTGAGTAAAGGCAGCAACTAATCCAAGTTCTGTTCCTCAACCCCTCCAAATATCTTTAAATAATTACACTAAACAGTGGCAGAACCCACAAAAAAAAGGTAGAATGATACAAATTTTAGTACAAAACAACTCTGAAAGTTTGTTGCACCAAAGTGAGAGAGGAGCACAGTCCTGTGCAGACCACATCAGTGCGGTCCAGTCCCCACAGTCCAGGAACACGCAACAGGGAGACAAAATTAGTGTCAGCAGTGGTGGTTTCCAAACCTCTTAGGTGATAGAAGTGGGAGAGAACTTGGAGGGATGGCAGGAAAGGTCTGTTGTACTTGGATAAGAGTAGAGCACAGTCCAGAGCAGGTCAGAGTAGTGCAGCCCTGGCTCCAGCAAACCAGGAACAAAACATGGGAAACACTGAATTGGTGACAATTTCTATGTGAGGAGGAGGTGTAGAACACCAATTTGCAACCTCAGAGGCACGGGGATATCCTCATAGTTCCAGGGCAGAAAAGAGTGTTTGTGGTCACTCAGGGATCAGAGCAAAGGCTAGGAGAGTAGTAAACACCTCTCCTTAAACACAAATACCCTGGAAGAACTGAAAACTTGCAATTCCCCAATAGTTTTTTTTGAAAGGAAGATTGAAACAGTAGGCATTTCACCCTGGAAGCAGAACCCTACTTTAACAAAGAATTAAATCAAATCATAGACTGGGCAATTGAGTAAACAACAGAAAAAAAATTTGACCATCAAGATACTATGGTGTTAAGGAATAACAATACATAAACTTAGAGGAAGAGAACAAAGTCAAAGCTTCTCTTCATCTAAAGCCTCCAAGAAAAATATGAATTGATCTCAGGCCATGGAAGAGCTCAAAAAATCAAGAGAAGAAGAAAAAAATTGAGAAGATGAATGAGAGTGATGCAAGTAAATCATGAAAAACGAATCAACAGTTAAAGGAGAAACAAAAGATATTGAAGAAAATGAAACCTTAAAAATCAGACAAAGACAAACAATAAAAGAGGCACAAAAAGCCAATGAAGAGAATTTAAGAATGACTTAAAAATCAGAATTGGTCAAAGGAAAACATTGGTCAGAAGGAAGGGAAAAAAATTTTTAAGTAAAATTGAACAAATGGAAAAGGAAGTACAAAAAGTCACTGAATAAAATAATTCCTTAAAAATTAGAATTGAACAAATGGAAGCTAATAACTTTATGAAAAACAAGAAATACTAAAACAAAACCAAAAGAATGAAAAAATAGAAGATAATGTGAAATATCTCATTGACCTGCAAAATAGATCCAAGAAAGATAACTTAAAATTATTGAATTACCTAAAAACCATGATCAAAAAAAGAGTCTAGACATTATCCTTCAAGAAATTACCAAATAAAACTGTCCTAATATTCTAGAACCAGAGGGTAAAACAGAAATTGACAGAATCCACCAATCACCTCCTGAAAGAGATCCCAAAATGACAACTCTCAGGAATATTATACCAAATTCCAAAGCTCCCAGATCAAGGAGAAATTATGCAGGAAACCAGAAAGAAACCATTCAAGTATCATGAAACAACAAGATTTAGCTGCTTCTACATTAAGGGATTGTAGAGCTTGGAATGATTTTCAGGAAGGCAAAAGAACTTGGATTACCATTAACTATCAACTACACAGCAAAACTGAGCATAACCTTTCAGGGGAAAATGAAGATATTCAGTTAAAAAAAAAGACTTTCAAGTTTTCCTGATGAAAAGACCAGAGAGGAACGTATGTTTGACTTTCAAATTCAAGTCTCTAGAGAAGAATAAAAGGTAAACTGGAATGGGAAAACATAAGGGACTTAATGATGCTTAGTTTCATTTATCCAATTAATATCAATGAAATTTTATAAAATTGTTTACTTGAAGATAGTCCTCTTTCCCCACTCCCTAGAGGACAAGCAAACTCTCCTTTATATCACTTTGGTTCATGAAGAGAGTAGACTCAGAATTTTTCAGTTTTTCCACAGCACTCTCCTACTGAGTTCACATCCAAATTTGACATGGCAACTATCTGACACTGAGTCTCAACTAATATGAGATTGGGTCATGAAGGTCATTCTTCAGAATCTGAATGCTGAACTCAATAAACTTACTACATACTTTTTATTTCCTAATTTGTTAGCAGAAACATGATATAGAGACCAAGTCAAAATGGGTACATTGTTTAGATATAAAAGGTGATATAAAAGAAAATTAAGGAATCATGAAATAGTTTACCTGTCAGATTCAAGAATAAAGGAAGAATTGATGACTAAACAGGAGATAGAGAACTTTATGGGTTGTAAAATGCATCATTTTGATCATATTAAATAAAATTATTTTGCACAAAAATCCGAAGGCAGTCAATATTAGAAGGAAAACAGAAAACTGGGGGAAATATTTTACATCAAATTTCTCTGATTTTTCAAATAGAGAACTTAGAAGAATATGTATCATTCTTCAATTGATAAATGATCCAAAGATATGAGCAGGCAGTTTCAGAAGAAATCAAAAACATTTCTCTTGACATGAAAAATAAATCATAATTGATTAAAGAATTACTAATTAAAACAACACTGATGTGTCAACTTGCAATTACAATAAAATAGGAAAGAAAAATTGTAAATGTTGAAAAGAATGTGGGAAAATTGTAACAATAATATATTGTTGGTGGAGTTGTAACCTGATCAAACCACAACCATGCCCATGGGACTATCCTTTTTGTCAAGAAAGATTTGGAAATTGAGAGGATACCCATAGATTGAGGAATGGTTGAACAAGTTGTGATATATGATTATGATGGGCTACTCCTTTCTGTACTCTTAAGAAATGAGGAAATATTCATTAGGTTAAAAAAAAGATATGGGAAGCAGAACTTTCAAAAAACCTGGACTAATGCAATTAATTAACTAATGCAAAGTGTAGAACGCAGAAGTAGGAGAAAATTGCATGCAGTAATAACAATATTTTACAATGATCTACTGTGAATGACTTAACTATTCTCAGCAATACAAGAATCTCAGCCAATTCTGGGGGACTTATTACAAATGCTATACAATTCTAGAGAAAGAAAAGATGGAGTCTGAATGAAGATTAAAGCATCCTTTTTTATTAAAGATTTTATTTATTTTGAATTTTACAATTTTCCCCCAATCCCCACCCCCCCACAGAAAGCAACTTGTCAGTCTTTACTTTATTTCCATGTTGTACATTGAACCAAATCGAGTGTGATGAGAGAGAAATCATATCCTTAAGGAAGAAATAAGAAGTATAAGAGATAACAAGATCAGACAATAAGATATCTGGCTTTTCCCCCCTAAATTAATAGGGGCAGCTAGGTGGCAAAGTGGATAGAGCACTGGAGTAAGGAGTACCTGAGTTCAAATCCAACCTCAGAGACTTAACAATTACCTGACTATGTGGTCTTGGGCAAGCCACTTAACCCCATTTATCTTGCAAAAAGCTAAAAAAAACCCAAAAAACCCCCAAAAAATAAATTACAGTTAATAGTCCTTGGTCTTTGCTCAAACTCCAAGGTTCTTTATCTGGATACATATGGTATTCTCCATTGCAGACAGCCCAAAAGTGTCCCTGATTGTTGCACTGATGGAATGAGCAAGTCCATCCAAGTTGATCATAACCCCCATGTTGCTGTTACAGTGTTTTTCTGGTTCTGCTCATCTCACTCAGCATCAGTTCATACAAATCCCTCGAGGCTTTCCTGAATTCTCATCCCTCCTGGTTTCTAATAGAACAATAGTGTTCCATGACATATATATACCACAGTTTGCTAAGCCATTCCCCAATTTAAGAACATTTACTTGGTTTCCAGTTCTTTGCCACCACAAACAAGGTTGCTATGAATATTTTTGTACAAGTGATGTTTTTACCCTTTTTTCATTATCTCATCGGGGTATAGACCTAGTAGTGGCATTGCTGGATCAAAGGGTATGCACATTTTTGTTGCCCTTTGAGCATAGTTACAAATTTCTTTCCAGAAAAGTTGGTTGAGTTCACAGCTCCACCAACAGTGTAATAGTGTCCCAGATTTCCCACAACCCTTCCAACAATGATCGTTGTCTTTTCTGGTCATATTGGCCAGTCTGAGAGGTGTGAAGTGGTACCTCAAAGAAGCTTTAATTTGCATTTCTCTAATAATTAATGATTTAGAGCATTTTTTCATATAACTATGGATTGCTTTGATCTCTTCATCCGTAAATTGCCTTTGCATATCCTTTGACTCAGTTCTCTGTGTATTTTAGAAATGAGTCCTATGTCAGAAACATTAATTGTAAAGATTGTTTCCTACTTTGCTACATTTCTTTTGATCTTGGTTACAGTGGTTTTATCTTTGCAAAAGCTTTTTAATTTAATGTAATCAAAAACATCTACTTTGTTTTTGGTGATGTTTTCCATCTCTTCCTTAGTCATAAACTGCTCCCCTTTCCATAGATCTGACAGGTAAGTTAGTCCTTGATCTCCTAATTTGCTTATAGTATTGTTAAAGCATCCTTTTAACTGTATCTATTTTTTCCTTTTTGGGGGTTTTTACAAGGCAATGGGGTTAAGTGACTTGCCCAAGGCATACAGCTAGGCAATTATTAAATGTCTAAGGCTTCATTTGAAAACAAGTCCACTTGACTCCAGTGCTGGTACTTTATCCACTGAGCCACCAAGCTTCCCTTTAATGGTATCATTTTTGTTTTTTTGGTCTGCATTTTCTTTTATAACATGGCTAATATGGACATATTTTACATGAGTTCAATTATAAAATTTGTATCAAAATTTTGCCTTTTCAATAAGGGGAAAGAGAAAAGAGAAAAAAAATGGAGTTCAAAGTGGTTTTTTTTAAGTTTTTGCAAGGCAAATGGGGTTAAGTGGCTTGCCCAAGGCCACACAGCTAGGTAATTATTACGTGTCTGAGACCGGATTTGAACCCAGGTACTCCTGACTCCAAGGCCGGTGCTCTATCCACTGCGCCACCTAGCCACCCCAGTTCAAAATTTTTGAAACAAGAATGTTAAAATTTTTTGTTTACATGAAATGGAGAAAATGTAATTAAAATTAAATATAAAAATATTTTGCAAAGAACAATGCAATAATGAAACATTTCAAAAAATGTTTTAGATTATGTAATTTAAAATTAGGTTATCTCAATGTAAAAGTGAACACAAATGATAAGAGTGAAAATTATGTTGGAAAATATGATTCAAGAATAAGAAATGAAAGCATCTAAAGGCTTGTGATATGATTACCAGATTCATAGAACAGTGTTTCAGAAAACAGAAAAGATGCTTCATCTGGAGTGGCACCTTTGGAACTGAACAAATCACTGAATGGCAAACTCAAGTTCAGATACAGTGCATCAACCAACTAAACAAGAAGTAAAACCCCTAGAGAACTCTAGCCCTAATATTCCACCTCATTTTTTCCTGAAATTTGCATATTTACTCCCATCTCCTAGACCTTCCCAACCTTTATATTTTTTACAATGTCTTCCTAGGTTCTCATCTATGGTTTTAGATATTATAATAACTTATAGACTGATTCACCACTCCCCACTCTTTGGGTCCTCCCTCTTGATTTGGTCCCTATCTTGACCCTCCCTCCAAAAAATTCATTTAAATAAAATTCTAATATGCTGAAAGCAAATGCAAATACAATTGTGAGGTTTAAAGTAGTTGATTACCCAAGTTCTAATTTGTCCCCCCATGTCCTGTGACATGATAGGCTAGCAGACCTGTAGGGTTTTTTAAAAGGAAGTCTTTTCAAGCTTCTCTGTTTCAAAAGTAGAGGGGATAAGACTAAATTATCTTACCAAATTTGAGAACTTTCCCCTTGCATGATTAGAAAGTAAATGATCTTTATCTCCTGCCCCTCAAATGATTCACAACATCTTTCAAATGCCTTTTGGAAAAATCTCTGTATTATATATAATAATCTTATATTTCAGGAAAATTTTATCAAGACCCTTGAAAAGATTGACAATATTGCCTTCACACATGGATGATTGTCCACACTATGAGAGGTACCTCTGTTTCAGCATCTATAATTTCTACTGTTTCATAGATGGTTTGTTCAATCTCAATTGTGTGTATGTATAATCAGTAAGGGAGATTGGCCTGACCAAAATGAATCTGGTGAACTGATGAGAACCAATTTTCATACCTAATCAACACTGTCACAACTAAAGTTACCACATTTTGATTACACAACAATTTTGAGAGCTTTCATGGCATATATTAATTTGACCATATTGCTAACCAACCATTTTTATTTTTTGAAAATCCTGGATAAACATAGACAAAGAAAAATAAATGGAGGCCCCTGAGATGTTAGAGCTGTTCTCCCAGAACTCATCTGTGTATTTGTAATTTCCTTGATCCCAGTGGATTTCAAATAGCATTTCAATGATGTAGGGTTACATTTGGAGTTAAGGTGCTTTAAGGGGTCATAACTCAAATGCTGCTAAACTCAACATAAATGGAGTGCTGCTATGCAAAGATAATAACCTGAAGCTGAAGTTACCTTCTTGTATCAATGGGTACCATTGCTGTTTTGAGTTTTGCTATAAAAATAGTTAGATATAATTTTTTATTGATAGCTCATTTCAGAGAACTTGTTCCATTCCTCTTACCATGTCAGACTTTATTTTAATTCCAATTTTATTTGAAGCTTTAATGCATATCTCTCTCTCTTTTTCTCTGTCTTTTCTTTCTGCTTCTCTATCTCTGCCATTGGCTCTGTCTCTGTGCTTCTGTCTGTCTGTTTGTCTTTCTCTTTTTGTTTAAATGAATAAAATTCATTCCTGATTTAGGTCTTCATGTTTCTTTTCCCTTGTAGTGTCATATACAGTCAAAGATTTGGAAATGAACTATATGCATGGAGCATTATTAATCATGTGAGTAAACAAAATTTTAATCTACCACAGAAAATATCATACATCCTGAAACTTCATCACAAATAGTATCTGATAGAACAGTATTAGGTAAGGAGACATAGGTAAAGATCTGTGTTTATATATATATGTGTGTCATTGCAATTCTGTATGACATTTCCCTTATTTTTCAGATAGAGTCTTTGGCTGGAAGATTTTTCAAGGATATATTTGTTGTTTGATGTGGTGGAAAGAGAATTAGACTTGAAGTCAGGAGAACTGAGTTTGAGTTTAACATCTGAGTCTTATGGGCTCTGCCTGTGATTGGGGGTAAGTGACTGGACTTCTGTGATGCTCAGTTACCTCATCTGTAAAATAAGGATAACAATATTTTTCTCTAAAAATTAACAGGGGAAAATAATTTTTGAAATTTAAATAATTATACTTATTTGGGGTATTACTGTTTTCTTATTATTATGTAATAATGAGACTTGACATTTTCAAAAGTGAGTTGTTGGGGCGGCTAGGTGGCATAGTGGATAAAGCATCAAGCCTTGGAGTCAGGAGTACCTGGGTTCAAATCCGGTCTCAGACACTTAATTACCTAGCTGTGTGGCCTTGGGCAAGCCACTTTAACCCCGTTTGCCTTGCAAAAAAAACAAACCTAAAAAAAGTGAGTTGTTACCATCCACTCAATATTTTGATATGCCAACTATGAGCAGGGCTCTGTTCTAGAAAATGGGGTTAAAAAGAAAAAATAATCTTAATCATTGATCTCAGGGAGTTTATATGCTATTGGAGAGGAAAGGGATAAAAAATGTTGAAACAAGTAAATACAAGATAAGTTGAGGAGGAACAGGGTTTTGGAAATTTAGTGGTGACCCAATAGCTGAAACACAAAGGAAGCTTGAGATTCTAAGAAACAAATTTGAGGTAGATCATTTGGAGCAAGGAGATGGTCTGTACTGAGAGACAGAGATGGGGGGTTGAATTCTGAGCTTGGGGAATAGACAGTAATAGGTCTGTTAGGCTAGAATGTGTAGTGCATGCCTAAAAGTAAATGGAAATAATTCTGAAGAGAAAGAATCAATTCAGATTGGATAAGGACTCTAAATATCAAGGTGAAGAATTCTTATTTTGTCCTAAGGAAATAAGAGATCTCTACAAGACTTGAGTAGACAAGTGAGGAGGTAAACCATGTGCTTTAGGAAGATCATTTTTGTAGGTTTTTAAAAAGATATCTTAGAGGAAGCAAAACTGAACTTCAAATTAAGAGGCTTTTACAATAATCCATGTGAGAGGAAATGTAAACTTGAATTAGGGTGATTAATATGTAAGAAGATGGAAGAGGAATATGGATTTATGTTGTGGATGTAGAAATGGCAACACTGCAACTGACTGGTTAAGGAAGGGATGACAGAAGAGATTAATTCCAGGATTTCAAACCAGGGTGCCTAGAAGGATGGCGGAACCCTAAGCAGAAATAAAGGATTATGGAAATTAGTGGTTTTAAAAGGAAGGTTAGAGATGAGCTCTCTTTTAGACTTGTTTGATGTAGTGGAAAGAGGATTAAGAACTGAGAACATGTGTTGTATGGATTGGATTTTAGAGGTAGATATAAAGATATTGGATTAATTTGAACGGAGATGATAATGACAGTGAGAGCCAATAAACTCTTTGATAATATATAGGAAAAAATAGGGGACCTAGGACAGATGCTGGGAAAGACTCATTATCTTGTGATAAGAACTCATTATTTGGTTAAAATTGTTGAAAAAATGGAAAAGAGTATGGCAGAAATTGAGTATAGATCTATATCTTACACCATTTACTAAGATGCAGTCGTATAGTCACACTAAACATTCGACTTAGATATGGAGATATTACAAAAATATTTGAAGAATATGAAACATGTTACCTATTGGACTTATGAATTAACAAACTATGAATAAATAAAAGAGAATAATAAGTTTAAATAAGAATATTTTTATTATATTAAACTTAAAAGCATTTACACACATAAAACAAAGTTAATCAAGATCAGAAGGAAAGCAGAAAAGGGAGGGGGTGTATAGATAGTTTCTTAGATAAAAGCCACATATCTCAAATACATAAAAATTTTTTATAAAATCTATAAGAATACAAGTCATTTCCTAATTGGTAAATTGTCCAAGGAAGCAGACAGTTTTTTCAATAAAAGAAATTCAAACAATTTATAATGATATGTAAAAATGCTCCAAATCAATATAATTAGATAAATGCAAATTGAAACCTTGAGACATCAGTCTTCATGTGTCAGATTAGCTATAATGATTGAAAGGGGAAAGTAACAAATTTTGAAAAGGAGATGAAAATGTTGAGACTCTAATTTATTGTTGGTGGAATTGTGAATTGATCCAACTATTTTGGAGAGATTTGAAATTATGCCCAAAACTATCTATATCCTTTGGAACAACAATGCCACTACTAGGTCTAGTTTCAAAAATGATAAGGTAAAAAAAAGGAAAATTCTTGAATGTTCTAAAATATTTATATCAGCTCCACTTGTGGAAGCAAAGACAGAAATTGTAGAAATGTTCATCAATTGGGAAATAGCTGAATAAATTGTGGCATATAATTTTGATGGAAAATTACTATTGGTATGGCAAATGATGTGCTCAGTGATCTTAGAAAAACTTGGAAAGATTTACATGGAATGGTGAAGATTAAAATAAACCAGAACCAAGAGAATGTTGTATACAATACAGCAATATTGTTTTAAGAACAATTTTGAGCAAAGAAGACATTTTGATCACCGGTACCCAAGTAACAGCAAAAGATATATAAAGGAAGATGCTTTGTGCAGCCACAGAAAAACTAATAAGTCACTTTTACATATTATATACATATTTATGTCTAATGGTAGGAGAAATAGAAGAAAAAAAAGAAGGAAAAATATATATAATAATTTTAATTTATCTTTAAAAATAATAGCCAGTTACATGTAATAGATTTGCAGTTTCACGTGTGCCCAATTGTTTTATATTGGTATGGTAATGGTTGTTTTCTTTCACAAATTAAAAATAAATACTAAAAAATTAGGGAATAGGAGAAGAGGAAATAGACTCAACAAGGATAGATTTCCCCCCCTGCCAGCCAATTGGGAAAGGGAAGGGAATACAATATGATTATTTGGAAGGATGTTGGGGTCAAATGAAAGTTTTTAAAGGATTGGACAAATTTGAGTCCATTTGTAGAAAGAAGGGAAGAGGTCCATAGGAAAGAAGATTAAGAATTAAAGGTTATTTTTCAAAGGGGAAAGCTTCAAGTTGAAATTGGAGGGATAAGATCAATAGAACAAGTAGAGGGATTGGTTCTAGAAAAAGAATTATCTGCTTTTCAGGGATAGGTAGGAAGACAATAGGACATAGGACATGAAGCTAAGAAATTTTGAATTGTAGAGCAAGAATATAGAGGGGAATACACAGGGACAGACTTCCTTTTGTCAAATTAGCATAGAGATTTTTCTCTTGAGAGGAAGTAGGAGGCATTAAAACATTGACTCAGCAATCTTAAATTTTTTACTTAATTTAGCCATTCTTTCTTTTGGGAGTCATAAAGAAAGAGTTGGACCATTAAATTCATATGTGATTTATAGTCTAATTCTTCTTGGAACTGAACAATATCTCAATTTTTTATACTTCATATTGGAATTGGAAGAGATGAAAAATGATGAAAGAAAAATGAGTTTAGAGTTTAGAGTTGTTTGGCCCAGATGTGTTGTGGAGGCACTTTGGGGACAGCTGAGTGCTTCCTGCTGACTGTGATGGCCTATGATTGGTATGTGGCCATCTGTAGTCCCCTACTCTATTCCAACAACATATCTACTAGGATCTGTACTCTGTTACTCATCACATTCTACCTAGGTGGATGTGTAAATTCTTGGATTGCTACTGCTTGCTTATTGAATAGGTCCTTTTGTGGATCAATAAAATCAAATCATTTTTTTCTGCAATTATTCACCACTTTTGAAACTTTCCTCCTCTGAAGATAATCTTGCTGAAATTCTTCCTGCTGTATCTACTGAGTTAGTGATTGTGATCACTGTGTGAATTATCATTCCAGTAAAAATATTTAAGATAATTTTTTTTATTTGCAACTCATCAAGCATCCAAAAGTGCAAACATTTCAAGATAATTACATCTTTAAAAAAAATATAACATATAAAAGTAAAGTGTACTTCCCTTTTTCTTGTATTTTGAAAATGTTTTGTTGTTACCCTTTCCCTTCTTCCTTGTTTTTCATTTCCCACTTAGATAACTCTCACAGTGGAAACCTTTCCTTACACAAGATATGCATAACCAAGGAACATAAGTCAAGAGATTCACCATGTCTGAGAATGTATGTCTCATTTTACACCTCTGTAACAAAAATTCTGCCAAGAAGTAGTAGTTAATATTTAGTCATCAGTCTTTTGAACACATGATTTCTCACTATTTTGGCCCTATTTCTGGGATTGTTTCCCCTATCTTCATTATTGTGATCATTAAATAAATAGTTATTCTAATTCTACTGAGTTTACTCAGCATCAGTTAATAGAAGTGTTTTCATATTACTCCAAAGCAGTGTTATTCTTCACTTCTTATGGCACAATTAATTGCTACTACTTTCCATTACCACATTTTGCTCAACTAGTCTGATGTTGAAGAAAGCAATATGTAAAATATGATAGGGTTACAGGAGGGTGATCAAGTGTTTTCCATTGTTTTATCTGAAAACAGCAATGTTTACCCATGAGACATTTCCCACAGTCCTTCAGGCTAGCAATATTTAGCCTAATAATAACCCTTTGTAGAAATACCAATCCTAGGAGATAAATGGATTAATACAAGATCCATATTCATCATTCCTCCTCTTTTGTGATTTGAGAGCACAAGGATTATCTTGGAAACTAGGACTTTCCTCATAGTCCATTAGGATAAAGTAAATAACATTTTCAGTTGTGGAAAATAGTCCTCTGAGAGATTAGCAATCACAAAACTAACTTTTTCTTTGGAAGTAATTAACAATGGTGGTTACTTTGCAGATCAGCTTTTACACATTTGCTTATATTCTCTGCATACATTTAAGAAAGATTCCTGGGCAGCTAGGTGGTGTAGTGAATAGAGCACCGGCCCTAGAATCAAGAGGACCTGAGTTCAAATCTGGTCTCCAACATATAATAATGTCTAGCTGTGTGACCTTGGGCAAGTCACTTAACCCCATTGCCTTAAAGAAAGAAAGAAAGATTCCTGTGATGGGTGTAAACTATCTTTTCCAATCTTATAGACTTTTAAAAATTGTCATAATAGCAAAATTGACATATAGTATTGTAGGTAACTGAAAAAAAATTGATAGGAAGCAAATTTGATTTGCTCTGCTTTTCTTATAAGGATCCCACTATGGTTATACTGGCAAAGCATAGGTATAAGAGAGTAGAAGAACACATGAAAAGTTGTCAGTAAAGTTTCCTGAATGTAACAATAGATATATCTAAATCTTAGTCTTGGGTTCTATACTAACCTCCTTCTCTTCTAATAGGGTCTCCTACAAAAACAGATGTCTAGCAATAACTGCACTGCTGTGACTGAATTCATTATTTTGGGGTTAACAGATGATCCAACCCTTTGTGCCATCCTTTTTATCATATTTCTGGGTGTCTATGCTGTCACCTTGATTGCTAATCTTACCATAATCTTACTGATCAGAAATAGCTCCCAGCTTCACACTCCAATGTATCTTTTCCTCAGTCACTTGGCTTTCATAGACACTGCATATTCCTCATCTGTCACACCTGTTATGCTCAAGAACTTCCTTGTAGACAAAATCACAATCCCTCTGGAAGGCTGTTTGGTCCAGATGTGTTGTGGAGGCACTTTTGGGACAGCTGAGTGCTTCCTGCTGGCTGTGATGGCCTATGATCGGTATGTGGCCATCTGTAGTCCCCTACTCTATTCCACCAACATGTCTACTAGGATCTGTACCCTGTTACTCATCACATCCTACCTAGGTGGATGTGTAAATTCTTGGATTGCTACTGCTTGCTTATTGAATCGATCCTTCTGTGACTCTAATAAAATCAATCATTTTTTCTGTGATTATTCACCACTTTTGAAACTTTCCTCCTCTGAAGATAATCTTGCTGAAATTCTTCCTGCTGCATCTACTGGGTTAGTGATTATGATCACTGTGTCAGTTATCATAATCTCTTATGTATACATCCTCTTCTCTGTCCTGAAGATAAGTTCCACTGAGGGAAGATCCAAAGCTTTCTCAACTTGTACCTCCCACCTCACAGCAGTCACTTTGTTCTATGGCACCATTACTTTCATTTATGTGATGCCCCAGTCCAGCTACACAATGGCAGAAAATAATGTAGTGTCTGTTTTCTACATTGTAATGATCCCTATGTTAAACCCTCTGATCTATAGTCTAAGAAACAATGAAGTAAAAGGGGCCCTGAGAAAACTGATGAGAAGGAAACACCATTTTTTCATGAACTCAATTCAATAAATATTTTTAAGAATGTGCCATGTCCTACACACTGTCATAGACTTGGGGGATACAGTGACAAAAATGAAACAGTCCCAGTCTATAAGAACTTAATATTCTATTGATATAATAGTTATGATAAAGTGATATGAGTAAATGTGATTTGGAAAAAGTTTACTTTCATTTACTGCCTTAAATCTGTAAAGGTTGCTTTTCCAAAAGCCTGAAAATACATACAATGTTCCACAAACATGGACTTCCCATCTCTGCAAAAGAGTAGGGAGAGGTTTCTTCTCAGTCCTCTTTTTATGGGTCCAGGATTATTTATTTTTTAATAATCTTGAAGCATTCATTTTCTCTTAATTTGTAGGGGTAGTTCTTTTCATTACATTGGTGTTAACTGTTTTATTTATTGATTCTTGTCTGTGCTATATCACTCTGTTTCAGATTATATAAATGTATTCTGTTTCTATATTAATATTATTTTTTCAGTTTCTTTATGATCTGCACTGTCTTTTGCAACAGGGCTAATATAGAAATATTTTGCATGACTGAAAACGTATTTTCTAAATCAAATTGCTTGCCTTCTCACTAAGGGGATGGGGTATGGAAGGAGTGAGAAAATATGGACTTTAAAATAAAAAGATGCTAAAAGTTTTTGTTTTGAACCTAACAATAAAACTATTATTCAAAAAAGTCATATTTAAATAATTGGAGAAAATATTAATAATCCATAAGTGGGGAGAGACACTAAAATAAAGTAGTAATTTTAACTAACATACTTATTCAATGACATCCCAATAAAGTACCAAAACAATTTATACAACTAGAAAAAATACAAAACTCATTTGAAGAGTTAAAGTTTATTAAAAGAATTAAAGAAAAATTTCAAAGGAAGGTGGTTTAGTACTACAAGATCATGAACTATATTTTAAGTCAGTGATGATTAAAACTTTTTGATCCTTATTAAGAAATAGAAAGGTAGAATAATGGAATGAAGTACACAAACAATAAACAGTAATAAATGATTATAGTAACTTTGTGTTTGAAAAATGTGAAGATTTAAGCATTTGGCAAAAGAATTCACTATTTGGTCAAAATTGTAAGTAAAATTGGAAAGCAGCAGCACAAATTAAATATAATCAAATAACATGCCATTTACCAAGGTAAGGTTAAAGTGGATACATGACCTAGCTATAAAGATAGATACTAGTAGAAAATTAATGAGATACAAAACACTGTGAGATGCAAAATTGATAATTTCATGTATTTTTTAACAAATATAAACAGAGTAGACAAGAATAGAAGGAAAGCTGAAAATTAGGAAAAGCATTTTTATAGCCAGATAAAGTCTCCTTCTTCAAATATATAAATGACTTTATCAAATATATAAGAATATGAGTTGTTACCTAATTGATAGCTCAAAAAATTCCAATAGTCTATTTTTCAGTGAAGAAATCAAAACTATATAGTCATATGAAAAAAATTCTCTAAATTATTATTGATAAGAGAAATGCAAATAAAAACAACCTTGAGTTATTACCTCAGATCTACCAGATTGAATAAAATGATAAAGATGGGAAATCAGAAATGAAGGGGATAGGAGAAAATTGAAACCTGAATACAATCAATATTGGTGGAACTATGAATTGATCCAAAAATTTTAGTTAACAACCTGCAATTATGCAAAAAAAAATACTGTACTCTTTGACCCAATGATGCCACCACTGAGAATTATTTCTCAAGGTGATAAGGGAAAATGGAAAAGAATCTATATTTCTAAATTATTTATAGCAGCTCTCTTTGTGGTAGCAAAGAACTGGATATTGGGGGGATGCTCATCAATTTGGAAATGGATTGATTTTAGAAAGACATGGAAAGATTTGCATGAAATAATGAAAAGTAAAAGGAGAAAAATTAAGTCATTGCATATAATAACAGTAATATTATTTAAAGAAAAAATATGAACAATGGAGTTATTCTGAATATTATAAATAATCCTATCAACTACAAAGGACTTATAAAAGAAGATGATATCTCCCTCCAAAGAAAGAACTGAATAAATAAATTAAACTTGAAAAAGTTTATTTAGATGAAATTAAAGAAAAAATTTAAAAAGTAATTTTAAAAAATCTTTTACAAATAATGAAAAAAATAGGGATACCATCTAATTTCAAGAAAGATTATTTCATTGTAATAGTGAGCATAGGTGAGAAGACTGAAAAAAATGTTGGGAAATATGATTCAAGAATAAGAAATGGAAGAGTCCAAAAGCTTGTATTTTAATTGTCTGGTACAAGTAACAGATTCATATGACCCTGGAGTAACACCTTTGAATAGTATATTGAAGCAAATCACTGGTTGCAATCTAAACTTTAAAGGCACTACAGTACTCAAATGAAAATGTGTAAAAGGCCCTGGAAAGGTGTATCCCTGGGAATCCATCTTATTTTATCTAAAAATTTGCAGATATACTCATATCTTCTATACTTTCCCAACATTTATATTTCTGTAATGTCTTCCTGATTTCCTGGCTATGGATTAGGATATTTCCATAACTGATAATTTACCTGCCTCAAGAGACCCTATTCATTGAATCCTCCAGTCTGATTTCCTTCTTAACATGACTCTCCCTCCAAAAAAAAGTATTCAAATAAAATTCTATTTAATATATTGAAAGCAAAATGCAATTATAAATGTGAAGTTTAAGGCAGTTGATAACCCAAACTCCAATTTGGCCTACCATGACTTGATAGTTTAAACAACTTGAAGTTCTTTGACTGAAAGTAGACATAAGAGAAGATATGAAATATGGATGCAGAAACACCAAGAATTAGCAAGTGACTATATGGGAAAGGGAAGATGAAGAGAGGAGATTTAATTCCAGGATGACAAACCTCAACTAGAAGAAAAACTTTCACTATGAGTCAGGAGAGGTAGCTAAGTCAGTATTGGTAAGTTTAATGGAGGGAAGAAATAATAAAAAAAAAACATTTAAAATGGAAAATGGGGGGCAGCTAGTTGGTGTAGTGGATAAAGCACCGACCCTGGAGTCAGGAGTACCTGAGTTCAAATCTGGTCTCAGACACATATAAATTCCACAGTTCTCTCTCTGTATATAAATCTTTTTTCCATTACAAGTATTTTAAAATTGCATTTGATTATTGTACTCCTGAAATTAACAAGTCCATGAGGTTGATCATCACCCAGTGTTGTTTTAGTTGTGTGTAATGATCTTCTCATTCTGCTCATTTCACTCAGCATCAGTTCATTTAAGTCTTTCCAAACTTTTCTAAAGTTCTGTCCCCTATCATTTCTTATAGAATAATAGTGTTCCATCACATTAACATACCACAATTTGTTCAGCCATTCCCTAATTGATGAGCATCCCCTCAATTTCCAATTCTTTGCCACCACAAAAAAGAGCTGTTATGAATATTTTAGTATATGTGTATTTTTTTCCCTTTTTTGTGAGATCAGTTAAGCATTATTGGACTCTCTCAAAGCCTTGATATAAAAGAGCTTATAGATCATTTTTTCATTTTTCAAAAATTTATCAAGAAAAACTGCCTTTCTATCTTAGATCCAGAAGGAGAAATAAAACCAGAATGCAATTAGTCTAACTTTATTGCGTCCCTTGTGATTTCTCTTTCATGTTTATCCCTTTATGTTTCTCTTAAGTTTTCTGTTTGAATGCCAATTTTTTTTAGGCTTTTGCAAGGCAATGAGGTTAACTGACTTGCCCAAGGTCACACAGCTAGGTAATTATTAAGTGTCTGATGCCGGATTTGAACTCAGGTCCTCTTGACCCCAGGGTCGGTGCTCTATCCACTCTGCCACCTAGCTGCTCCTGAAAGTCAAATTTTCTATTCAGCTCTGATCTTTTTATCATTAATTATGAATGCTTGGAAGTCTTCTATTTTTCTGAATGCTCGTTCCACCTCCAAAAAGATTATTACTGTTTTCTATGCAGGGTATCCTTGGTGTAATCCTAGCTCCTTCACCTTCAAAAATATCCTATTCAAGGCCCTCCTCCTTTAACATGAATGCAATTATATCTTGTGTGATCCTGACTCCTGTTTGAAGCATTTTCTCTTTGACTTGGGAGTTTTAGGAAAGAAAAGAGGAAGGCAAAAGAGAGCATGAATTAATGGTAGTAGTATATACAAGCAAAATAAAATTTTGAGGAGGGGAGAGAGAAAGAGAGAAAGAGAGAGAGAGAGAGAGAGAGAGAGAGAGAGAGAGAGAGAGAGAGAGAGAGAGAGAGAGAGAAACAGAAGAAAATTGGATAAAAGGAAAATATACAGTTAGTAACCATAACTATGAATGTGAATGAGATGAGCTCACTCATAAAATGGAAGGGATAGCATAATGGATTAAAAACCAGAAGCCAGTAATGTTATTCACAAGAAACACATTAAACAGAAAGACACAGAAAATTAAAATAAAGGGTTGGATCAGAATGTAATATGCTTCAGTTGAATTAAAAAAGGCAGGTATAGCAATCATGATCTCAGACAAAGCAAAAGAAAAACAGAACTCATTAAAAGAGATAACCAGGAAAACTACATTATGCTAAAAAGCACCATAGACAATGAGAGATCAAAATTCTTTTACAGAAAGTTTCCTAGGTAAGGTATCATTTCTCAAATATATACTAAGTATGGAAGAAACATAAAAAAGAACCATTCCTCAATTGGTAAGTGGTTACAAGACATAAATAGGCAATTTTCAGAAGATGAAATGCAAGCTATCTTTAGTCATATAAAAATGTTCTAAATAATAATTGATTGGAGAAATGAAAGTTAAAATTCTAAATCTAGCAAAAATGTCAAGTTCTGGAGGGGATGAAGGGCAAATAGTTATACCTAAGTATTGCTTGATGGAATAATGATCTGATCTAAGCATTCTGGAGAACAATTTTGTAACTATGTTCCCAGGACTATAAAACTGTGCATCCCAGGTTTATATCCCAAAGTGATCAAAGCAAAATGAAAATTACCTATACGTACAAAACACTTCTATTTATGATGTCAAAGGATTAGACACTGAGGGGATGCTAATCAATTGGGAAATTTGTGAAAAAAGTTGTGACAAATGATTGTGATGGAGTATTAGTGTGTTTTGGGAAATGATGAGGAGGGTGGCTTCAGGAAAAAACATGGCAAGAACTTATATACGCTGAAGCAAAATGAAGTTGGGAGAACTGGAAGATCATTGTGTTTGGTGACAGCAATGTTGTAATGATGATTGACTTTCAAATATATTGCCATTCTGATTAGAACAAAGATCCAAGACAATTTCAGAGTACTTATAAGAAAAGGAGAAAACTGGTGAACTCTAATTTCATCCTGAAGTATAATTCTTTAACTTTTTTCATTGTTTTGCTTTTTTGAAATATAGCTAACATAGCAATTTTTTGTATGATTTCAAATATATAGTTGATATATTACTTGCTTTCTAAGTGGGTTTTGAAGGGAGTGGGAAGGAGGGAGAGAATTTGAAGCTCAAAATTTAAAAAGAAAAGAATCCTTAAAATAAATAATAAAATTTAAAAATACTTGTATTTAGTTAAATACATGAAAAAGATGCTTCCTAGTCATCATTTTCCTTAGTGCCCCTTTACTTCATTGTTCCTTAGACTATAGCATGGGAATCATGACTATAGAAAACATAAATCACTTTATTCTCATCTGTTGAGTAGCTAGCCTCAGGCATCACATGAACAAAAATAAGATTCCCATAGAACAGAGTGACTGGAGGTGCAAGCTGAGAATGTTTTGGTTCTCAGTAGAGTTTATCTTCAAAACAGAGAAAAGGATGTATACATAAGAGATTATGATAACTGACACTGTGATCATGATCACTAATCCAGAAGAGAGAGCAGGAAAAATTACAGTGAGATCATCTTGGGAGTAGGAAAGTTTTAAAAATTGTGCATAATCAGAAGAAAAGTGATTGATCTTTGTGAGTTCACAGAAGATTCAATTCAATAAGCAACCAGCAATAATCCAAGCATTCTCACAAGTGCCCAGGTAGGATGGGATGAGTAACAAAGTACAGATCATAGTAAACATTTTGGTGGAGTCGAGGTGGGGGCTACAGATAACCACATACTTATCATAGGCCATCAGAGCCAATAGGAAGCACTTAGCTGTTACAAAGGTGACTCCACAACACATTTGGGCTATACAGTCCCCCAAAGGAAGTAAGATTATGTCTTCAATGTAGTTCCTGAGCATGAGAGGGGTGACAAATGAGGAAATTTCAATATCTACAAATGCCAAATGGCTGAGGAAAAGATACATTGGAGTGTGAAGTTGGGAGCTATTTCTGATCAATATGATTATGCTAAGGTTACCGACTAATGTGACAGTATAGACACCTAGGAATAACACAAAGAGGAAGAAAAGGCTGGGATCATCTGTCAACCCCTAAAGAATAAATTTAGTCACAGAAGTCCAATTCTTGCCAGATATCTGTCTTGGAAAGAGTGTCTATTAGAAATAAAGGAGATTAAAATAGAATATGAGATTAAGATTTAGATATGCCCATTGATGGAGACATTAGGAGACATTCACTGACCACTTCCTTCATGCCCATCATATACTCTTTCTTTTTGTTTTTTCTTTTTAGGCTTTTTTTTTCATAAGGCAGTGGGGTTGAGTGGTTTGCCCAGGGTCACACATCTAGGTAATTATTAAGTGTCTGAGGACAGATTTGAACTGAGGTCCTCCTGATTCCAGGGCCAAGTGCTCTATCCACTGTGCCACCTAGACACCCCCCCCCCCCATCACATACGCTTACTCCTTTACTTTGCTTCTATGCCCCATGGACAGTTTTCCATAAGAAAAGCAGAGACAAATAAATTTGTTGCCTTCAAATTTTTCTCTGTGGAATTAAAACTCATGTAAAATTGGCCAATCTTGCCACTGTGATAGCGTGAAAAAGCATCCAAAAAATGAAGGGGATATTTGAATTCCAACCACAAGAACCCTTCTTAAATACACATACAGAGAATATATCCAAATGTTTAAATGCTGGTTTGCCAACTAACTACCATCGTTAATTCTTTCCAAAGAAAGAGAGTCTGATTTTTGATACCTGACTTCTCAAAGGTTATATTTTTGTATAACTGAAAATATTATCTACTTTATCCTAGTTGACTATAAAGGAAATCCTGGTTTCCAAGATGACCCTTGTGCTTTAAAATCACAAAAGAAGAGAACTAATTCTCTATTTTACTCTTAGAATTTAGCATTACTGAAAAAGGTTATCATTAGGTTAGATATTGCTCCCCTGAAGGACAATTAGGAATTTTCCTTGGGAAACTATCTTTGTAGGCAAAAAAATATTAAGAATGCAATTGCTTAGGATTGTAACAATGTTTCATTTACATGTTACTTCTTTCCTTTGCAGAATAGCTACACAAAACTAGTATAGAAAAGTGCAGCAATTTATTGCTCTGTAAGAAGTGATTACTTTGATGGCTTTTGAGAAATATGGAAACATTTCTATCAACTGATGCAGAATTAACTCAGCAGAACTCATAGAACATTTATTTAACAACCACAATAATCATGAGAGGGGGGAAAAATTTGGAAGACTTCCGGACTTGGAACAAACTATCATTTTCCATCATAATTGTCTTGGATCACTTTATTGTTGAGACAAACTAAGTCACTGATAGTTGATCATCACCTGAAGTTGCTTACAATATTTTCCTGGTTCTGTTAATTTTACATTGCATCATTTAATACAAGTCTTTGCCAGATCTTCTGAAATCTCCCTTCTCATTATTTCATGATAGCATTCCATTACATTCATATACTACAAAATTTTTTCAGTCATTCCCCAAGCATCACTCTTTTTTTCTAGTCACTGAAGACCACTAACATGACAAAAGACAAGATGACAGTCAATGGCTAGAGTGCAGTGCATATTCTTGACATCTTCCATGTCTGTCTATGCTCAAAGTACTTGCCTGCTCAAAGTACAGTGTCTGCTTCAGTTGTCACCATCACCAGTAACACAGGGTTCTCATGGAATCTTTCTGCCAGGGAAGGTCTTCACATGCTTGGAGTAGATATTCAATGGGTTTAAGGCCTGGTTATTACTGTAAATCTGGTTTAATGTATCTGTTAAAATGGTTTTGATGCAGGGTGAGACTGTAAAATATTATAGCTTCTTGGAGCTACAGGTGAGAGTTGAGTAATGGGTGGACACCAAAGATAGATGAGCATCCCTGAAAAGGGTTTGATGAGTCCTCAAACCAAACATACTGGTCTTCCCTGAATACCCTACAGACTCCAGGTTCTGAGGTAACAACTCACTATTTGACAAAAACTTCTGGGAAACTTGGAAGATAGTATGGCAGAAACTATAGACCAGTATCTCACACCCTATATACCATAATAAGCTCAAATGGATACATGATGTAGACATAAAAGATGATACCATAAGTTAAGGAATAGTTTACAGGTCAGATCTATGGAATGGGAGAATTTATAAACACACAAGAGATAGTGAACATTATGAAATACAAAATGGATAATTTGATTACATTAAATTGAAAAGATTTTGTACAGATAAAACCAATGCAACCAAAATTAGAAGGAAAGCAGAAAGATGGGGAAATAATTTTTATAATCAGTGTTTCTGATAACTGCCTCATTTCTAAAACATATAGAGAACAGAGTAAAATTTTTAATAATACAAGTCACTACCCAAATGATAAATTATCAAAGGATATGACCAGGAAGTTTTCAAATGAATAAATTAAAGCTGCAGTCTTATGAAAAATGCTCTTAATCTTTATTAATTAGAGAAATGAAAATTAAAACAACTCTGAAACATCACCTCACATCCATCAGATTGGTTATATGACAAAAAAGAAAAATAATAAATGTTGGAGGAAATGTGACAAAACTGGAACACTACTGCACTGTTGCTGGTGTTGTGAACTGATCCAACTATTCTGGAGAGGAATTTGGAACTATGCCTAAAGGGCTATAAAACTGTGCATACCGTGTCATTCAGAAGTACCACTATTAGAGCTGTAGACTAAGGAGATTTTTAAAAAAGGAAAAAAATATCCCCATGTGCTAAGCTATTTATTGTAGCCCTTTTTGTAGTGGCAAAAAAATTGGAAATTGAAGGGAGGCCCATCAATTGGGGAATGACTGAAGAAGTTGTGGTATATGAACTTAATGGAATATTATCGTTCTATATGAAATAAAGAGGGGAGCTAGGTGGTGCAGTGGATAGAGCACCAGCCCTAGAGTCAGGAGAATCTGAGGTCAAATATGGTCTTAGACACCTAGCTGTGTGACCTTGGGCAAATCACTTAACCTCATTGCCTTGCAAAAGAAAAAAAAAGAAAGAAAAGGAAAGGAAACAATGAGCAGGTGGATTTCAGAAAAACCTGGAAAGACTCAACTGATGCTGAGTGAAGTGAGGAGAACTAGGAGACATTGTACACAGCAACAATAGCAGTGTGTGTGTGATTGCTGCAGAGGGCCTGCACCTTTGGCTTGGCTTGGCAGGGTGATGAATAAAAGACATGAGTCAGGTGGGACTGTGCGAGGTTAATGTTTTTATTCATCTGAGGGTCAGTTCTTTTGCAGCCTGAAACTACATAGCATGACACAAGCAATAATAGCTATGCTCCCCAAGTTGCATAACAGTTTTCTTGTACTTGGAATGGTCCCTCTGTTCTCAGGGTCCTTATCTGGCATTGCATAAATCATCCAGGGTTCATGGAGAACTGTTGTGGAGCAATCTTTGAGCATAATTCCCACGGGAACAGGCACAAGCTAAGGTATGACCTGGATTGCATATCTCACTCTGCTCCAGTCCTCAACATGTGATGATCAGCTATGGTAGACTTAGCTCTTCTCAGAAACACAATGATCAAGAGCAATTCTGAAAGACCTGTGATGCACTCAATTTGGATCAATGTACAACATGGAAACAAATTAAAGACTGACAGATTGCTTTCCGGGGTGGGGGGAGTAAGACTGGGGGGAAACTGTATAACTCAAATAAAAACTTTAACAAAAAAGAAAAATAAAGACTTGTGATGTAAAATACCATCCATAACCGGGCAAAGAAATTCTAAATGCAGACCAAAGTATATTGTTTTCAAAATTTTTAATTAGTTTTCTGCTTTTTTTCTCTTGTGGTTTTTCCCTTTTGTTATGATTCTTTTTTCATAACATAACTATTATGGAAACATGTTCAACATGATTGAGAATGTATAATATGTATCAGATTGTTTGATGCCTTGGGGAGTAGGCACAGAAGGGAGTGGAGGAAAAATTTTATAAAAATGAATGTTGAAAACTATCTTTAGGGCACCTAGGGGTACAGTGAATAGAGCATTGGCCCTGGAGACAGAATGACCTACTTGAGTTCAAATCTGGCCTCAGATACTTGATAGTTATTAGCACTATAACCTTAGACAAGTCACTTAACCCCATTGCCCAAACAGGAACAGGAACAAAAACAGGGAAAAAAAGAAGAGATAAAGAGAGAGAGAGAGAGAGAGAGAGAGAGAGAGAGAGAGAGAGAGAGAGAGACAGAGACAGAGACAGAGACAGAGAGACAGACAGAGAGACAGAGACAGAGACAGAACTCTTTACATATAATTGAAAAAAATAAAGCCCTATTAAGCTTTTTAAAAATAAATTCTTATTTTCATTGAAAAAGGAATTCTGGAGACACAGAGAAAAACAAAAAATAAATGAGGACCCGTGAGAATTTAGAAAACTTCTTAGACAACTTATTTCTGTGTCAGTAATTTTCTCTTAACCCAGGGGATTTCAAATGATATTTTAATGATATGGGTTTCATTAGGTGCTCATAAGGTGCTCAAGGGGTTATATCCAAAATGCTACAATACTCAACATAAATAGGAAGCACTCAGAAAAACATAATTCCTTGGAGCCTTAAATTAACATCTTCTTATATCAATAGGTACTACTACTTTTCTTGGTTTTGCTCTCAAAATGTATCTATCTAATTTTTGATTTATTATTCTTGTCAGGTAAGCTTGTCTATGCCTCTTGTTATGCCAAACTTTATATTGATTTCATTTTTACTCAGGGCTTTAATACATTTCTTTCCTTCCCTCTCCCCCTCCTCCCATTGCTGATTACAGCATTCATTTTTCTGGAAGCATCATTATACAAAATGAGTAAGTAAATTCCGATCTATCACAGGTCCTACCATACATCCTGAAATGTATCATTATAAACAGTAAGTACCTGATGTAACTTAATTTGGCAAGGACACCTCAGGTAAAGATCTCTGTGTAAACAATTTGTTTAATTTCTTATTTCCCACCCACCAACTTCTTAAATAGAAACTTTGGCAAGAAGAATTTCATTGATATATTTATTGGTTGATAATAGTGGAAAGAGAATTAGCCTTGAAGTCAGAAGAGCTGAGTTTGAATCCCAGATCTGAGTGCTACTTGGTTATGAGTGGGATTGTGATTAAGTAACTGAACCACTATGATCTTCAATTATACCTCATCTGCAAAATGGGAATAAAAATATTTTCATTTAAAAACTTGGGAGGAAAGTAATTTATGATATTTAAATAAAAATTTTGAATTATCCTAATTATTATGATTATGTTTCTAATGTAAATGACACCTGAGATTTTCAAAAGTGAATTGTTGTCTTCATTTTTCCTAATATTTTGATTTGTCAATATTCAGACAGGGTCTTGTACTAAAAAAAAGAATAAAATACAAAATATTCCTTAATCTCAGAGGTCTTGCATTCTATTGGAGAGAAAGGATTAGAGTATTTATATAAATAGATAAATACAAGCTAAACTGAGGAGCTACAAGGTTTAAGAAACTAGGCTTCTGGGGCAGCTAGGTGGCACAGTGGATAGAGTACCAACCCTGGAGTCAGGAGGACCTGAATTCAAATCCGACCTCAAACACTTAATAATTACCTAGTTGTGACTTTGAGGAAGTCATTTAACCCCATTACCCTGCACAAAAAAAAAAAGAAAGAAAGAAAGAAACTAGGCTTCCTATGGGTGATGACCCACTAACTCAGATACCAAGGAAACTTGAAATTCTAAGATTTAAGATAGACCATTAGGGGGCGGCTAGGTGGTGGCTAGGTGGCACAGTGGATAAAGCACCGGCCCTGGAGTCAGGAGTACCTGGGTTCAAATCCTGTCTCAGACACTTAATAATTACCTAGCTGTGTGGCCTTGGGCAAGCCACTTAACCCCATTTGCCTTGCAAAAACCTAAAAAAAAGAAAAGAAAAAAAAAGATAGACCATTAGGAGCATGGAGGATGGTGCAGAACAACAGAGATGGGGGTAGAATTCTGAGTCTGAGGAATAGACTATTAGGCTTTAATATAGAGTACATGACTGAGGATAAAGTGAATCTAAAGAGGGGGACTGAATCTAGATTGCGCAGAACTCTAAATATCGAACTAAAGAATTGTTGTTTACTGCTCAAATCAATAAGAACTCTGTTCTATGTGATCAAATGATTTGATCAATGATGGACTTTTGAAAGATGTTTTTGAAAGCTTTTAGAGGATAGTTCAGAGGACATAGAGACTGGACTTTTAATTGAGCGACTTTTTGCAATAGTCTGTGTGAGAAGAGATGAAAAACCTGAGTTAAGGAGGTGTCTATGAGTGAACTTAAGAAGAGATATAACATATGTGATGGAAGAAAAGTGCCAAGACTGGGCAATTGACTGGATAGGAAAAGGAAGAAAAGAAGAGATTAATTATAGGATGATAAACCAAGGTGGATGGAATGCTAAATAGAAATAAGAAATTACAGAGGTAAGTGGGTTGAGATGAAAGTTGGAGTTGAGTTCTCTTTTAAAATTGATGAATTTGAAATGTATTTGAAACCTTGAGGAACAAATGTTCTTCTCTTGGTGATGTGTGGATTGGAGTTAGGATTCATTTGATAGGATAGGATAGATAGGATTCATTTATTTTTTTCCCACGGTTTCCGTCATAACTTTATTTTTTAATTTATTTTTATTAAAGATATTATTTGAGTTTTACATTTTTCCCTCAATCTTGCTTCCCTCCCCCCCCCCAGATAGCACTCTGTCAGTCTTTATTTTGTTTCCATGTTGTACCTTGGTCCAAATTGGGTGCGATGAGAGAGAAATCATATCCTTAAAGAGAACAGAAGTCTAAGAGGTAACAAGATCAGACAATAAGATATGTTTTTTTTCCTAAATTAAAGGGAATAGTCCTTGCCCTTTGTTCAAACTCCACAGCTCCTTATCTGGATACAGATGGCACTCTCCTTTGCAGACAGCCCAATATTGTTCCTGATTGTTGCACTGATGGAATGAGCGAGTCGATAGGATTCATTTAAATGGAAATGTTAATGGAAGTAGAGGCTAATGAACTCACTGAGAAGGTATAAAGAATGAGTAGAGAGGCCAGGACAGAACTAGAAAAAACATGTATAAAGCTGTCTGTACCAGGATTGTAGTTTGCCAAAGCAGGTTGATAAAGAAAGGTTAGGTAGGTAGAAATAATCCAAGTACCAGTAGAGCCAGGGTCATTAAAAGCAGAGTAGGTAGTCCCCCTTGACACATGTTGCAAAGAGACCAATAATTAATCAATCAACAAGTATTTGCAAAGCACCTTCTATCTTTCAATCATTTTCTAACTGAGAATGCTAGCACCCATACAAAATCTGAAATAATCTCTCAATTTATTTCACTTTAAATGGTGATTAGAAAAATACTATGATTTAGAAATTAAGAAATTATTGATAATTTTGTAGAGAATCGTTCAAGTGAAGTGATGAAATCAGAAACCTGATTAGAATATGTTAAATGTGTAGCTGGAGAGAAAGTGGACTCACAAGCATAGATTCTTTTTCCTTGAGAGCTGATTGGGAAAGGGAAGAGATATAATATGCAAACTTGAAAGGTTTGTCAGAGTTAGATGGGATGTTTTAAAGGACTGAACAGATCTTACTTAGCCCATTGGTAGAAAGGATCGAAGCCTATGGACAAATAAGATTAAAGATCAAATAGGAGGAAAGGAATCAAAAGAAGGTAGGAGGATTGTCCCTGGGGAAAAGAAAGGCTATTTTTTTTTCAAAAATTGTTGAAAAGACAATAGGGAATGGTATTGAGGAATTTTGAACTGTAGAAGAGTGAGGAAAGGAGAACCCACAGACACAGCCTTTCTTTTAACAGAAAAATAGAATGCAAAGTCAGATCTTGAGATAAGCAGAGTAGGAGGTATTGAAAACTTCACTCAGCACTCTACAGTTTTTTTGAGATCATTTTTTTTTCCTTGTGGTCACAAAGAAAGAGTTGAACCCTAGACCCATAAATGAATGTTTATAGCCAGGTTCTTCTTTGACCTAAACAGCACCTCAACATTTTGTATACTTTCAAACTGAATTTAGAAGAAAAGAAAAATAAGTTTTGAGTTGTGAATAAATAAGAACATTCCAGAGAAAAAAAGTAGCATTTAAGGTAATTTCTTTTATTTGGAGCTTACAAAGTACCAAAAAATGCAAGTATTTCAAAATAGTTTCATATTAAAAATACACACACACACACACACACACATACACAGATGGAAATATACAAACACAAACATGAAGTTGCATTTCCCTTTTTCTTTTATGCATTTTGAAAATATTTTGTTGTTTCTTCCCTCCACTCATATTTGTCACAAAAAATTAACTATCACTCCTGACTATAGTGGAAATTCTTCCATATAGGAGCTATATATATATAGTTGAGTAACAGATCAACTAACTGGCCATGTCTGAAAATGCATGTTTTATTCTGTCCCTGTAGACATGATTTTGCAGACAACTATTTTTTTCAGAATTGTTTACCCTCTCAAGATTACTGTGGTCATTAGATAAATTGTTCTTCAAGTTCTACTGAGTTCATTCTGCATCAGTTAATAAAGTGTCCCCATATTTTTCAAAATCAGTCATAGTAATTACTTCTTACAGAGAAATAAATTGCCACTACTTTTCTATACTGGTTTGTGCAGTTATTCTCCAATGGAAAAAAGTAACAGGTGAAAAATATTTGATTACAATAGGCTGAACATTTTTTCCTTTTTTTTTTTTGCCTAGAAACAACATATTTTCCCATGGGAAATTTCCAATTGTTCTTCAGGGGAACAATATCTAGCCTAATTCCTTTTCATCTTTTGTGAATTTAAAAGTACAAAGGTGGGGCAGCTAGTTGGCACAGTGGATAGAGCACCAGCCCTGGAGTCAGGAGAGCCTGAGCTCAAATCTGACCTCAGACATTTAATAATTACCTAACTGTGTGGCCTTGGGCAAGCCACTTAACCCAATTTGCCTTGCAAAAACCTAAAAAAAAAAACCCAAAATACAAAGGTTATCTTGAAAATCAGGATTTCCCTTTTAGTCACCTAAAATAAGGTAGTTGTGGAAGATAATCCTTTGAGAATTCAGGGATCAAAAATTGGACTCTGTTTCTTTGGAGGAAATGAACAGTGGTGGTTAGTTGGCAGACCAGCATGTACACATTTGGACATAATCTCTGCATAGATTTAAGAAAGGTTCTAGTGGTTGGAATTCAACTATCGTCTTCACTCTTAGATGCTTTTTCACTCTGTCACAATAGAAAAATTGGCAAATCTTATATAATTTTTACTCCATGGGAAAATTTGGAAGCAGCAAATTTATTTGTTTCTGCTCTGTTTCTGAGCAACTAGCCATCGTGCATAAGCAGCAATGTATTAAAGTAAGATCATACAATGGGCAATAGGAAGTAGTGAATATTTCCTGAATTCATGAAGACATACCAGTTCTTCCTATAGTTTATTTTAATCTCCTTTTTTTTCTACTAGGCACTCTTTCCAAGACAGATGTCTGACAACTGCACTGCTGTCACTGAACTCATTCTTTTGGGATTAACAGATGATCCAACCCTTCGTGTCATCCTCTTTGTGTTATTCCTAGGTGTCTATGTGGTCACATTAGTTGGTAATCTTAGCATAATCATATTGATCAGGAAAAGCTCCCAACTTCATACTCCAATGTACCTTTTCCTCAGTCACTTGGCTTTTGTAGATATTGAAATTTCTTCCTCTGTCACCCCTCTCATGCTCAGGAACTACCTTGAGGATATAACCTTAATCCATCTGGGAGGCTGTGTGGCCCAAATGTTTATTACTTTCACCTTTGGAACATCTGAGAGCTTGCTGTTGGCTGTGATGGCCTATGATCGGTACATGGCTATCTGTAACCCCCTGCTCTACTCCATCAACATGTCTACTAGTGTCTGCACCCTATTACTCATCACATCCTATCTGGGCGGTTTTATGAATGCTTGTATCTTTACTGGTTGCTTAGTGAATCGGTCCTTCTGTGGACCCAATAAGATCAATCATTTTTTTTGTGATTATTCACCACTTTTGAAACTTTCCTATTCCCAAGACAATCTCACTGTGTTTCTTCCTGGTCTCTCTGCTGGGTCAATAATTATGATCACAGTGTCAATTATCATAATCTCTTATGCATATATCCTCTTCTCTGTCTTGAAGATAAAATCTAATGAGGGGAGATCCAAAGCTTTCTCAACTTGCACTTCCCACCTCACAGCAGTTACTCTGTTCTTTGGGACCCTTACTTTCATTTATGTGATGCCTGAGTCTAGCTATTCAACAGATGAGAATAAAGTAATTTCTGTTTTCTACTGTGTCATGATTCCCATGCTGAATCCCCTGATCTATAGTTTAAGGAACAATGAAGTAAAGGGGGCACTAAGGAAACTTATGAGTAGGACACATCTTTTTTCATGAGTTCAACTAAATACAAGTATTTTATACATTGCTTTGCTCATTTTAAACATTCTTTCAATTTTACATTTTGAGTTTCCAATTTTTCCCTCCCACTCCTTCCCACAACCACTGAAGTCAAGCAATATGATATCAATTATAATTTGAAATAATGCAAATATATTTTCATATTTGTCATATTTCTTAAAAAAACAAAAAAAGAAGAAAGTTAAAGAATTAAAATTCAGTTTGCACTCAGACTTCATCAATCTTTTCCTTTTTTTTTTTACTGAGTCCCTTGAAATTTTCTTGGATCTTTGTTCTTATCAGAAAAACCATGTCTTTGTCAGAGAATCATCATGACAACATGATTACTACTGTGCCCAATGATCTCCAGTTCTCCTTCCTTCACTTTTCTTCAGTTCATATAATTCTTGCCATCTTTTTCTGAAACCAACAGTTTCATCATTTCCCAAAGCACAGTAGTACTCCATCACAAACATATGCCACAACTTCATCCACTTCTCAAATGATCAGCATCCCCTCAATTTTCAAACCTTTGATATCATATAAAGAGCTATTATAAATATTTTTGTACAATGTGTCCTTTTTCTTTTTTCTTTGACCTCTTTGGAGGTAGAGACCTATTAGTGATATTACTAGGACATTGGATATGTAAAATTTCTAGCCCTGTGAAGACTTCCAAATTATTCTCCAGAATGATTTTATTAGTTTCCAATTTCACTAGCAATTTATTAGTATACTTATTTTTCCCTCATCCTCTCTAGCATTTAACATTTCTGATAGGTGTGAGGTGGTACCTTGGAGTTGTTTTAATTTACATTCCTCATGTGATTTAGGGCATTTTTCATATGGCTACAGGTGACTTTGATTTGTATTTCTAAAAACTGCCTATTTATGACCTTTGACCATCAATTGAGGAATGACTTATTTTTTTTAATAAATTTTACTCTTTCTATATTCAGAATTTATTTGAGAAATGAGACCTTTGTCAAGGAAACTTAGGGCAAAATTTTTTGATCTTACATTGTCTGTGGTTCCTTTATCATAATGTAGTTTCCTGGATCATCTCTTTTAATTAATTTTTGCTTTTGCTTTGTCTGTGATTATGATTGCTACCCCTGCCTTTTCTACTTCAGCTGAAGGATATTAATTCTACTTTAACCTTTGTGTTAAATCTATGTGTGCCTTTCTGTTTCAAGTGTAAACAACATAATATTGGATTCTTGGGGGGGGGGGGTGTTAAGTTTTTGCAAGACAATGGGGTTAAAGTGGTTTGCCCAAGGCTGCACAGCTAGGTAATTATTAAGTGTCTGAGACCAGATTTGAACTCAAACACATCTGAACCAGGGCCACCAGGGCCAGTGCTTTATTCATTGCACCACCTAGCTGCCTGGATTCTGTTTTTTAATCCATAATGCTATCCATTTTATGGGTGAGTTCATCTCATTCACATTTACAGTTATGATCACAGAATATTTCCTTTTATGCAATTTTCTTCTCTCTCTCTGTCTCTGTCTCTGTCTCTGTCTCTGTCTCTGTCTCTCTCTCTCTCTCTCTTCTCTCTCCCCTAAACTATTTTGCTTATAGTTACTGTTTCCTTTAATTCATTCTCTTTTTACTACTCTCTTTCTCTTATTCCAAGTCTCCCACATCAAATAGAAAATACTTCAACCAGGCAGAAATAAACAATTCAAAAGACCACAGTCAGGATCACACAAGATTTGGTGACTTCCACATTAAAGGAGTTAAAGGAATAGAAGGCTTAGGATATGACATTTTTTGAAAGTGAAGGAGCTCGGATGACAATTAAGAATATCCAGCAAAATAGTAATAATCATTCCAGTGGGAGGAAGGAGCAAGGGACATTTAGTGAAACAGAAGACTTCCAAACATTCCTAATGAAAAGACCATAGTTGAATGGAGAATCTGACATTCTAAAAGAAAAGAGAAGCACAAAAAGACAAATATGCAAAAAAAAACCCATAATGGATTCTATTTTCAATTCTATTTTTCCCTCTGGATCTAAGAAATAAAGTCAAATTTCCTTGTTATTTTTCTTGAAAGATAGTGTCGGGGCAGCTAAATGACACAGTGGATAGAGCACCAGTCCTAGAATTAGGAGAACACATAATAATTACCTAGCTGTATGACCTTGGGCAAGTCACTAACCCTATTGCCTTAAATAAATAAAAATTTTTTTTAAAAAAAAGATGGTGTCTAGGATCATTTTTTTTATCATGGCTTTCAGGAACTCCAATAATTCTTATCTCTCCTGTATCTATTTCCCTAGTCAGTTGTTTTTTTCTATGAAATATTTCCCATTTTATTTCTTGAAATTGTTCATTTTTTTGACTGTCTCATTGTTTCTCAATGTCATGTAGAGTCATTAGAACACTTCTCCAATTCTAATTCTTAAGGAATTTTTAGTCAAATTTTGTACCTCTTTTACCATTTGGTGAAATCTGCTTTTTAAGAAGTTATTATCTTCAATAATTTCCTATATTTCCTTTCCCTTTAGCCAATTCTACTTTATTTTTTATGTTTGTGGGGCAATGGGATTAAATAACTTGCTTACAGTTAGTAAGTATCAAGGGATCTGAGGTCAAATTTGAACTCAGATCCTCTATTCTATCCACTGCACCATCTAGCTACTTCTGTCCAATCCTACTTTTTAAGGAGTTCTTATCTTTAGTCGATTTTTGAATCTCTCTTATTTTGCTAATCCTGTTTTTTGAGATGTTAATTTGTTCAGTATTTTTTGTGTATCGTTTCCCAAGTTGTAAATTAACTTTTCATATTTTTCTAGCCTCATTCTTATATTTTTCATAATTTTTCTCTCAAAAACTCTTTAATTCTTCCAGGAATTATTGTTAAATTTAGGGGAAAAATTGAGGCTTTTTTGTAGCTATTATCACATTATTGTTTCCTTCTGAATTTATGTCTCCATCTTCTTTGAATTGTTTTTTCTGATCAGATTCTTTTATTGTTGTTGTTGTTGTTCCTGTTCAGCTTACATTCCCAGCCTTTTTTTTCCCCTTGACTTTGAATTTTATGTTAACATTGGGCTGTATTCATCTAGGGAGTGAGAGGAATTTTCCAAAGTTTGAGATGTTTTGGGGTTTGGGGTTATTTTTTTTTGGAAGGGGGTGGAGGCTTACACTGCTGTTTTCAGAACTATTTCTAAGAGTCTGTTTTTGATGCTTCCAAAGAAGTGTGATCCTAGGAAAGGTGTGGTCACTGTTCTTCTTCACTCCCCTTCATGAAAGGTCCTCTGGTCCCCTGCAACTGTAACCTTGGAAATGCGTCTAAGTCTTTCTTCTGAACAACCACCAGTATTCTTCTCCTTCCTGGAACTATAACCCAGAAATGCATATGGACAACACAGTTGTCACTCAGTGTGTCCAGTGCAAACAAAAGTTCCCCTACAATCTCTTTCTGATCAGTTAAACAATTTTTCTTACTGTCTCTGGACTGAGAATTCCTAAAACTGCTTTTGCTGCAGGCATTGTTGCCACTGTGGTACGTGTACACTCCAGCTTAAGTGACACAGACTTCTGCTGATTTCTTAAGTTTTGTTGACTGGAAAAATGTCACATCTTGACCTTTTGTTGGTTATCCCTTTCCAAAATTTGATTACATATGTTATGTTTGAAGTAGTTTGGAGGGAATATCAGGATAGTAAGCTAGAAGATTCCTCCTAATCTGCCAGCTTGCTTGTGCCAATACAAGTATTGATTAAGTACATACTATGTTCCAGGTAATGTGTTAGGTTTGAGGGATGCAGTGACAAAAATTGGAATAGTCTCTGTATGTAAAATTCTAATATTCTACTGATATAATGGTTATAATCAAATGATATGAACAAATGGGGTTTTTAAAAAAAAGTATATTTTCATGACTGAAATAAATCTTTGAATTTTAAAGTTGATCCCAAAGGTCTGAAAATACATATAATGTTCCACAAAAATGAACCTCCCACCTCCACAAAAGGGAAAGGTGTCTTCTCATTACTCTTTTTTGGGGTTCATGTTTTTTTTTAATAATCTTATACTATTGATTTTTTGTTAATTCATAAGGTTGCTCTTTCCATTATGTTGGTATAGCTCTTTTATGTATTGATGTCTTAATTGCATCATATTGGGAAAATGTTTTCTATTTTCTCTAGTACTGTAATATTCTGTTCATTTGTTTCATCTTTCCTCAATCACTGAACATCTTCCTTGTTTTCAGGTCTTTGCTACCAAAAAAAGTGGTCCTTTAAATAGTTTGATGAATGAAGCAACTTTCCTTTTATCAATGGACAACTTTTTGACATAATATACCTGTAAAAATGTGTTCTTTTTTCTATAGTATTGTTCTATGAGGAGGGTAAGGAAGGGGAGATACTAAAAGAAATTTAGGTCATATAAATTGCAATCTATCCATATTGAATCATTTGAAAAATAAAGATCTTCATAAGCTGTCCCCTTTCTGCATTTCTAGTCTTTCCCTTTACTTCCATCCATGAAATTTTATAATCTAACTACAATTAACTCTTTCCCTTTTCCCACGAGGCACTCCATTTTCTGTGTTTATACAGATAGTCTAATATTCCTAAAATACATTGTTCTTTCACCTCTGTCACCTAGTTTCCCTGCCTTACTTCAAGACACTTGCTTTACTTTCTGCAGAATGACTTCTAGGTTTCTCAAGCTAATAATAACTTCCTCAATAAAATTACATTCCATCTATTCTATTTGTATTTTGTATATACCTATTTATTTAATGCTTATCTGTCATGTTTGAAAAGTACTAGTGAAAACCCAGGATGATGTCTTGACTTGAGTGTGAATTGGATTTAATTGGGTCAGAGTTGCACTAGTCATCAGTCTCACTCTTCCTTTTTTTTATTTTTCCCAATGTATGTAATGTTAATTTTTGGCATTCTTTTTTATTATAATATATATTTTAATCTTAATTACCTTTTAAACTTTCAAATACAATTAATAAAAGGCATGAGAAAGTTGCAAATTTTTTTCCTGTTAAAACCATCCAAAGGGATAATGATAAATAAAGTTTGACAACTTTGAAAGTTTCTTAGTGGGACAGCTAAGTGGCACAGTGGATAGAGCACTGGCCCTGGACTCACGAGTACCTGAGTTCAAATCCAACCTCAGACATTTAATAATTACCTAGCTGTGTGGCCTTGGGCAAGCCACTTAAGCCTATTACCTTGCAAAAAAAAAGTTTCTTAGCTTTTAAAAAAGGCCAAACCGAAGAAGAAAAAAACATAACCCAGAAAAGTTGCAGAATCATGTTTTTCTGTTTACCAGTCAAATAAAGTCATTATTTTGCTTTTAACTTACCTTCATACTTTCTTTTTCTCTTTTATTTTTTAAAAAAAAATTTATTTATTTTTAAACTATATGTAATAGTGGTTTTCAACAATCATTTTTTTACTAGGTTTTGAGTTTAACTTTTTCTTCCTCCCTCCCTTCACTCCCCTCTCTCCCTGACAGAAAGCAAATTAATACAAACCATATTATTAATTTCTACAAGTTTTTGACTTCCAAATTTTCTTCCTACCTCCCCTCTCTCCACTCTTCCTAAAATGGTATATAATTTGATATAGGTTATATATGTACAAACATGTCAATTGTATTCCCATATTAATCATAGTTGGAAAAAAGGAGAAACAAACCAAAAGGGGAAAAAACATGAAAAAGTAGTGTTTGTTCTTTCTCTGGATGTAGAAAGCATTTTCCAACAGGAGTCTTGGATCATTTTATTGCTGAAAAGAACTGTTATTCATAATTTATCATCACACAATGTTGCTGTTACTCTGTATAAAATTTTATGGTTCTGCTCATTTATTTTGCATCTGTTCATACAAGTCTTTCCAGAATTTTCTAAAGCTGCCTGCTCATCATTTCTTATTACATTCATATACCACAACTTGTTTAGTCATTCTCCAAGCCTTAGTCTTTCTTCCAGAGCCATTGAAGACCAGTGATAAGATAAAAGACAAGATGACTGTCAGTGGTCAGAATGCAGTGAATATCCTTGTCATCTTCAATGTCTGACCAAGCTCTAAACACTTTATAGTGTCTACTTGTTGTTTCCTTCATAATATTATATATTTTTCTTTATTAATTTTAAAATGTTATTCTGGATAAGGTGTCCATAGGCCTCACTGAATTGTTCAAGCATTCTATGAATCAAAAAACTTTAAGAACTCCTACTCTAAATGATCTCCTCCAGAGCTAACAAAATCATTTCTTTAAAGTAGAGTTCACTCTGGGTGATTTTTCTGCTCAAAATTTCAGTGGCAACCAGTGATGAGACCACTAATGCTTTTTCCTACCTTCCAAAGTTCACAAGCTCATAACATTATCCATTCCATCTCTGGATCCTCATTCACCTAAGATCAGAAAGAATGAAACCAATAGAAACAAGCACAGTACCCTCAAAGACACATATTGACTGGGTGAAGAGATACTAAAGTCACTGCACAAAAGGTCACTGAAATTCTTTATTGTTCAAAAGTCACAAGTTGATAAGCTTTTGCTTCTTCCTGCAATGAAGCTTAAGTTCAGGATCAAGAAGAGGATAAATAATATGAGATTATAATAATTAACAGCCTGATCAAAATTATTGACACAACAGACAGCAGGAAGAATTTCCACAAAAGAAATACCATAGGATGAAGATTCAAAGGGGATGTATTGTCATAGAAAAAAGCCATTGATTTTGTTAGGGTCATAAAACAACAGACTCAGTAAGTGAATCCCTGTTGTTTCAAAAATAAAATACAAACTACAGGTTGATACTTAATTTCTTTAACTACCATACTCTAACATAAAATCCAGACTCATTTCACAGTATTATTTTGCACACACTCAGTATTCTATCAAAAATAGTCAAATTATTAGTGTTTGAATTTGGAATTCCACTTCTCACTTGTATGCCTCTGAAAAGCTCCCTCCCTCTTAAAACCCTTAGCATTATTTAAGTCTGCTATTGTACTATTTCTTATAAGAAACTCAGGTTCTAGTATTCTCCTCTTCTCTTCTTGAATTGCCTTTACTTATATCTAGATAAATCTTGTAAACTGTAAACTCTCTGAGGATAGCAACTTTAAAAAATATTTTCTTTGTATCTGGTAGCCTAGTTCAGTGATTATTCACATTGTGGATGCTTAATAAATGCAAATTGAGTTGAATTTAAATCGACAGTTCACTTTTGAAAACTTCCAGTCTCATTTGTAATGGCATCAAAACCAAAATAATCATATGTGACTCTGACATTGTATGTTACATAGCAGGGGACAATCCTTTTGGGTAAAAGTACTTTCTTCAATATGATTTTCCTTTCCCAATCAAACCACAGGTTTTGTCCAAAATTATAATCAAATTACAGTAATACTAATAAATCAATATAGCACTTTAAAATTTGTAAGTATTTCCTCCCAACAACTTAAAGGCTAGGAATACAAGTATTATCTCCACTTTAAAAATGAGGAAACCAAACTTACAGAACTTGTTTTTTTATCAATGATCTCACAAAGAGTAAGCATCAGATTTGAGATGCAAATTCTTATCTCTTGACTCTAACTCCAATTCTCTTTCTACACTCACTCCTAGTAAGAGCAGAGACCACCAAATCATTGGCAACATTTGCTGAATTTGGTGAGTCCAGAGAACCCTACTTGACTCAATCCAACTGTGACTGGACTCCGATCTCTTTAGGATGTAGCTCAGTAGAGCAAAAGACTGGCTCATCCATTGGCAAATCCATACTCAGAAGCAAAAATGGTGAGAACTTCTTGAGGAGACCTCTGCATCCAAGACTGATGAGGCATTTCTTATGTGATTGTTTTAGTACCTTTGTACTTCATGTTTGAACTCAACTCTTTCTAGACATCTTGATTATGTGCAGAAAGTTGGAAACAGGAAATGTTTTACATCATCCATTTCAAATTTGAACCCATTTTTGTCTGTAATTTAGTGAGTACAGAGGGGTATGTGTACCTATTTGGAAAGGAGCCACTATTGTGGCTATTGCTTTTGTTATGATTCTCAATAAATATCTCTATGGGGAAATTAACTTATATCAATTAATTTAATGATAATGATAATGATATAATTTCACAGGATGGCATTCATGAGCAGTAGTTTAAGAAACCCCCAATTCTGCAGTTACATTTAGAATACTTCAACTATCCTCTGAAGACTCAGGCTGACAGAAGAAGTGGTAATTGTCAGAGGGCACTTTCAGGAGGTGACAGTAGTAAATTTCTTCCCCTTCACCCAGCCAGAAAGCCATCCCTTATAACAAAGAAAGTGCACACCAGAAAAATTAATGAGTCTATAATGTTCAAATTATATGTAGTGCTATAAATCTATAGCCCCAACTTCTGCAAAGATTTGAGGAAGACACATTTCTATATTTCTTCTTTGGAGTCAAACTGGGAAATTATAATTACCAAGTGTGGTTTTGATTTTGTTTGTTTGTTTATTTGTTTTTCATTTACTCAATGTCCTCTTACAATTTACACAATCATCTTGATTTAAAATGTGATGATCCCATAAATTCACAACACAGTCACCCCATTCATTCTATCATGCACTTTATTTCTAAGTGGAATGCTTCATTTTAATCATGGTATGATGGATAATAGTGAAGATTCATTTTCTGGCGCCTTCTCACATTCTTAATCCTCAAAAGACAACATCTTCAAATGTCTTTTTTATTTAAATCAAATATTTAAAGTTGGCAAAGGCATTAAGCAGACTTAGGGTGTAGCAAACCAATTTCAACTCCCAGGGAAGCTAACAAGCTCCTGGAGCCTTTCCCTACCAAAGGTAAATGAAGCCTCTACTCTGACACTCACACTACAGATCCCACCAAGAAAAAGAGAATATTCAAAGAAGTTTTCAACTGCAGACAACATTTAGGATCTTCTGTGACGATCTGTCTCTTTGGGGGAAAAGGGGAAGTAATGTCCAGGAGGTAGGAGAATGGGGAAAGCCAGCAGGAGGCTTTTAGCCATAGTACAATCCAGGTCTCAACAGCTTAATAATAACAGAGGTCCCAGCAGTTGGATAGCAAGTCAGCAGGGAGGATCCCAACCTCAAAGTCTGAACACTAGGGTGAAAGACAGGACTGGGTCAGGAACAATCCTCTGTTAAGTCAGAACCTGGATGGACATGAATTGGGGGGGGGGGAACCTCTTCAAAGGCAAGGTTTGGAATGCATAGGTAACATCTTGGCCAACAACAAGCTAGGGATCAGACCTCAGCCCCAGCAAAATAAAAACTTGGATCTATACTCCATATACCCCAGGAGCAGAACTAAAACAGCAAGGATGAGCAAAAAAGCTAAAAGAACACTCACTATCAAAAACTCCTTCACAGATAAAGATATCAGCAATACCATATCTGAAGAAGAAAGCTGTGAGACATCATTCACAGAAGTATCAAAATAGTCTATAAATTGGATTCAAATACAAAAGCTCATTGAAGATATTCAAAAAGAATTTAAAAAACCAAAGAAGAGAGGAAGAGTCAAAATGGAAAAAAGAAATGAAAGTTATGTAGGAAAATTGTGTAAAACTGACCAGAGAATTCAACACCTTTAACAAAGAAACACAAAAAGGTAACTGAAGAAAATAAAATCCTAAAAATTAGAAGTGAAGAGCTAGAAACTAATGAATCTACAAGACAAGAGATTCCAACAAACAAAATAAAAAGACTGAAAAAATTGGAAGAAAATGTAAAGGACTTTCTAGGGGAAAATGAATGACCTGGAAAACAGATCCAGGAAAGACAATCTATGAATCTCTTGGACTACTATAAAACTTGGACCAATAAAAGAACCTGGAAAATATCATGCAAGAAATTATAAGGGAAAACTTCCCCAATCTACTAAGAAGAAGATAACAATATAACAATTGAAAGAATCCACAGAGCCCCTCCAGGAGACCCTAAGATAAAAACTCCAAGGGTTATAATAGTCAAATTCCAGAATCCCCAAATAAAAGAGAGAATGTTACAAGCAGCAAAAAGAAAACAATGCAAATATAAAGGGAACACAATCAGACTAACATAGTACCTATCAACCTCAACATTGAAGGATCAGAAGAACTGGAATATATTTTGGAGAACTAAAGACCTAGTATTACAACCCAGAACATATTACCCTGCAAAATTCAGCACATATTGTCAGGGGAAAAGAAGGATTCCAGTGAAATGTAGGATTACCAGAATTTCCTGACACAAAGACCAAAACTGAACAGAGAATTCAATCACCAGATACAAGACTGAAGAATTACATAAAAAAGGTAAATGAAAAAGGGGACTGAACAAACAAAACTGTTTTAAACAAATGTTGGTCCCTAAAAGGGAAGATATAACAATTTTAACTCACTAGAACTTTACTTCTCTAAGGATAATTAGAGGGTAGAATATAATTGAAGAGAATGAACCCAAAGAATATGGGTTTAATTGGGTCTTGTCTCTCAGTTTAAGAGGTCCAAGATCACATCACTATGTCTGAAACAAAAAGTCCTGAAAAAAAAAGCAGGAGTGTTAATTTTCACTTAAGTTTCTCATTATACTATGCCTGCTATAATAACAAGGTGTTAAGCACCTTGTCTAATGATGGCATCATAAGCTACAAGGATCTGAGATTGTCTCTGTTACTTAAAATCATTTGCGAAGTTCTCAGTGAGACCTCCAGAGCCTCCCAGTACTTGGAGATCTTTATGATTCTTTCAGTTAATTAGATTAGGGTTTGAATTAATGGGCACTTTGCTTAACCAGGTGTTAAGTACCTTGGGTGGGGAGGGGGAAGGTATAGTGGGAGACACAAGACCCTGGCCCACTTAACAAGGGTTTAAGTACCCTGGATGGAGAGGAAGGAGATAAAGTATGAAAGAAAAGAGGCCTGGGGGAGGGACACAAATAGTTAAAGAAATGATCTGGATTTGGATGATACTTTTTGGCTTGTGAGGAGGACTGTGTACACTTGAAAGGAGGGTAAGGTAAAAAAATGATTATAATTATAATTTGATACAATTTGAGTCACTGCTGCTTATCAAGCAATCAAGTAAACAATCTGTGATGATATCTTGATAACAATAGGAGTTTATCAAGCAATCAAATAACTAAATACGTATTGGTAATACCACATTAATAATATTAGAGCACAAAGGGAAGAGGCACAAATTTTAAAGGGAAAGAAGGGAGAATGTGAATATTGAGTAAATTTTATTCAATAGATTTAGCCCAGTGAGGAAATAAGATATGTTCCCACTTGGGTTTAAAAATCTAACTTTATCTACAGGGAAGGGGGAGGAGGGGATCGAGAACAGGGAAAGATAAGGGAAGAAAGGATTGATAAAAGAGAAGGGAAGGTACAAGTGAAAATAAAATTGGAAGGTTAGAGGAGAAACATCTGCCAGGGTGAGTGGGAGCCAGTGTGGCCCTCTCAGCACACAGCTGTGGCCATCAGTGTGGCCCAGACTCCCAGTAGGGAGCCACCTGGTAGCCAGAGTGCTCAGCCCACAGAAGATAAGGGGGGGGGGGGAAGAAGAGACTGCCAAGGTCTCTCTTCTGTCCCTGGGACAGGATTCTGGTTCTTTGTACACATTCAGACCCTGGTCTCAGTCTGGGGCCACCCATTGTCATAGAGCAGGGATACTCTTCACAGCTCCAGGGCAGAGAGGTGTACTTGTGATCATACACAGACCACAGCACAGGCCAGGAGAGCAGTCAGAGCCTCTCATGAGACCTTGAAGGAACTGAGGTCCTTGAGGTGGTGCCCCAATAATACTCAAAAGTTCGGGAAACCAGGGCACTGGTTGGTGAAATGAGTAAAAGGAAAAAAGGAACCTGACCATAGATTATTACTTTGGCTCCATGGAAGACCAAAACACAAACTCAGAAGATGACAAAGTCCAACCTTCTGTATCCAAAGCCTATAAGAAATAAAAGAATTGTGCTCAAACTCTGACAGAGTTCAAAAAAGATTTTGAAAATCAAGTAAGGGAGGTAGAGGTAAAATTGGGAAGAGAAATGAGAGAGATGCAGGAAAAATATGAAAACCAAGTCAGCATCTTGGTGAAGGAAATCCAAAAAAATTATTCAAGAAAAAAACATGTTAAAAATGAGTTTAGGTCAAATGGAAAAAGCAGTTCAAAAATTAATGAGGAAAAGAATGCCTTAAAAGCAGAATTGGCCAAATGAAAAAGGAGATAAAAAAGTTCTCTGAAGAAAACTCTTTCTTCAAATGTCAAATGAAGTTAAAAGAAGCCAATGACTTTGCAAGGAATCAAGAAACAATAACACAATACCTAAAGAGTAAAAAACTAGAATGAAATGTGAAATATCTCATTGAAAAAACAACTGATCTGGAACACAGATACAAGAAAGACAATTCAAAAATTATTGGACAACTTGAAAGTCATGAATCTATGAATCTCTTAGACTACTAGAAAGCCTGGACCAACAAAAGAACCTGGAAAATACCATGCAAGAGGGGAGTGTGTAGCGGGCACCCGCGGAGCTGTTGCCGCCGGCAGTGGCGCCTCCCTCCTCGGGATGATGTTCGTTCCCTGCGGGGCCACCGAGCCCGACTTTACCGGCTTCACACTGCTGATGCCAGCAGTATCTGTGGGGAATGTTGGCCAACTTGCAATAGATCTGATTATTTCTACGATAAATATGGGTAAAGTAGGGTACTTTTACACTGATTACCTTGTTCCAATGGTTGTAAACAATCCATATGCAATTGCAGAAGAAAACTCAACAGAACTCAGTATAAATGCTGAAGTATATTCATTGCCTTCGATGAATCTGTTGGCTCTCCAACTAAGATCAATTTTTATTAAGTATAAATCTAAGTCATTCTGTGAAAAGCTCATTTCCTGGGTGAAAAGCAGTAAATGTACCAGAATCATTGTTCTTTCAAGCAGTCATTCATATCACTGTGATGACCAGCAGCTTCGTAGCATTCCATTCCGATACTTAATAACACCTGAAATGGGAAAAAGTGTTGGTGAAACATTACAGAAGCTTCATTGGAAGGAATTGGAAAAAAGCAAATCATTTCCTGAAATAAGAGACTCTGAGTTGTGTATCCGGATCCCTGGAGGTGGTATCACAAAGACCTTATACACTGAGAGTTGTTCCAAAGGAATTCAAATGGCAGTTGTCCTGAAATTTGTTTCAGAAGGAGATAATATCCCAGATGCCTTTGACCTTGTTAGATATCTTAACGATTGGCTTCAGATAAGTAAACCTCAAGAGTGCAGTGACTCCACAACATCTGTTTCCCAGTGGAAAATGCCGAGTTCTTGGAGATTGCTCTTTGGCAGTGGCCTTCCTCCTGCGCTGTTTTGAATACTTGTCACTGTTCATGGTGGCTCATACAATCTGACAGTAATGTCATTTGTGTCACCAAGATTTTTGAGTCATACCTGTGAGGAGCTCCTGGTGAGAAGCTTCTTTGCATAAATTGGTGGTTTTTCTGGGAATTGTAGTCTTAGATGCATGGGACACCGAGAGATCAATTACTTCTGTAGCCAATAAGAGGTAAACATTGAACCAAGGTCTTCTTGACTCCAAGGCCAGCTCACTATCCAGGATACCTCTTGTGTCCCAAAATACTAATTACCAAATACAACCATCTAATAATTCATAAAAAAGATTTGTATTATGTCTGTGACAGAAAATCTTTAAGAAATAGAATAATTATCCTCATTTTCATCAGATATAAATTTTGTAGAATAAACTTTTTCCTTAAGAAAAAGAAAAGAAAAGAAAATACCATGCAAGAAATTCAATTTTAAAGAATTTCTACAGGAAAATTACCCTGATATTCTAGAAGCAGAGGGCAAAATAGAAATTGAGAGAATCCACCGATCTCCTCCTGAAAGAGATTAAAAGAAATAGGAATATTATATTCAGGAATATTTTATTCAGGAATATTATAACCGAGTTCAAGAACTCCCAAGTCAAAGAGAAAATATTACAAGCATCCAGAAAAAAACAATTCAAATATAATGAAGCTATATCCAGGATTACACAGGACTTAGCAGGAATTACATTAAGGGCTCATAGGGCTTAGAATATAATATTATGAAAGGCAAAAGAGCTTGGAATGCAACCAAGAATCAACTACCCTGCAAAACTGAACATCCTCTTCCAGGGGAAAAGATAGACATTCATTGAAATAGGGGGATTTCAGATGTTCCTGTTGAAACAACCAGAGTTGAATAAAAAATTTAATATTCAAGTACAGGACTCAGGTGAAGTTTAGAGAGGGTCGATGAGAAGGGCAAATTATGAGGGATTTAATGATGGTGAACTGAACTGTGTGTATTCCTTCAAGGGAAGATGATACTGATAATATTAATATGAACCTTCTCATTTATTAGAGCAATTAGAGGAACTTTTATAGATGAGGCACAGGAGAGAGCTGAATTTGAAGGTATAATATATTGCAAAAATGGAGTCAATTGTTGAAAAGGGAATGTACTGAAAGAAAGGGAGAGAAGAAGTAGAATAGACTAAGATATTTCATGTAAAAGATTCAAGAAACAGCTTTTGAAATGATATGGAAAGGGGGGAGGTGAGGGGGGAATGAGGAGCCTTAATGTACATACTTTATAGGGTATAAAAATCTAGAAGAAAAAGGAGAGAAAGGGGATGGGGAAAAAGGGGATGGGGGAAGGGGGGGTATGTAAGTGATAGAGGAGAGAGTAGATCATGGGAGAAGGTAGTAGGATATAGCACATTTTCTTTTTTTACTTTTTGCAAGGTAATGGGATTGGGTGAAGTGTCCAGGACCATGGGGCTGGGTAGTTATTGGGTCTCTGGGGTGGAATGTAGGCTTGGGGCCTGTTGACCCCAGGGCTGGTGCTCTGTCCACTGCACCACTTGACTGCCCCACAACACACTTTTGAACAGGGACAGAGTGAAAGGAGAGAGAAAATATAATAAATGGTAGTGGGGAGGAATGGATGGAGGGAATTACAATCAGCAACACAACTGTGAAAAAACATGGAAGTAACTTCTCTGACAGACTTATGATAAAGAATGCTACAGGAAAATTACCCTGATCTTCTAGAAGCAGAGGGCAAAATAGAAATTGAGAGAATCCACAAATCTCCTCCTGAAAGAGATCTAAAAAAATAACCCAAGAGACAGAACTGATGGTATCAGAACACAGATTGAAGCACATGTTTTTTGTTTTTCTCTTTCTTTCGCTTTATTTCTCATGAGGTTTTTATTTTGTGGAGGAGGGGAAATTATGTTTACTCTTACAACAAGACTGTTTTAGTAATGTGTAAATGAATAAAAATGTAAATTAAAAATAATAAAAAAGAAATTTAAAAAGATCAAAGATCAAAAGGGACTTTTCATTGAGAAAAGTTTAGTGCAGAAATAGGAAGAATGTGATCATTAAAGGAATTGGCCTTGGTGATTGTTGCAAAGATGGTAGGGGATGAAATTTCAAAATTTTGAATTTAGAAGGAAAAAGAAAAGAGAACTCACAGGGCCAGCCTTTCTTTTGATAGAAGAAAATGTGAAATAGGAAATGTTAAAAAAAATTCATTAAGTACAAATATTTTGTTTAGTTAAGGCATTTTTTCCCTCATGGACATAAAGAAAGTATTACCATAGACACATAAATGAGTATGTAGAGATGGGTTCTTCTATGACTTGAATAGTATCTCAATATTTTATATACTTCCTTATTGAGCTTAGAAGAGAAGAAAAATGAGTTTAAGGCTGAGGAATATTTCAAGATCATTTGGTCTTTGAAATAAAGATCTCAATTCTATAGATACACACACAGATAATACATATAAACATAAAGATGTACTTCCATTTTTCTCTTGTATATTTTGAAAATGTTTTGTTACTATTCTTTTCTTCCTTTCATGTCTATCATTACCCTCTCCTGACTCATAGTGGAAGCTTTCCCTTGTAGGAGCTATAGTTAGGTTACACACACCAACTGATTGACCATGTCTGAAAATACATTTCTCATTCTGTACCTCTAGTCTATCACGTCTCCAAGAAATGGTGAGTAATATTTCCTCATCACACACTTGAAGAAATGATTTGTCCCTATTTTGCCCCAAGTTCTAAATTCTTTTAAAGCTGTTTTCCTCTCTCATGATTATTGTGGTTATTACATAAATTGTACTTCTAGTTCTACTGAGTTCACTCTGTACCAATTAATAGAAGTGTTTCCATATTCCCCTAAAGTATTCACTTCTTACAAAGCAAAAAATTTTCCACTATTTTCTTAGACCAGTTTGTGAAATTATTCTCCAATGGGAGATATGGTTACAATAAGTTCCATTTTTTGCTTTAGAAACAGCATAGTTTTCTATAGGAAATTCACATCTCATCTCAGGGAGCAGTATCTAGCCTCTTCTTTTGTAACTTTAAAAGCCCAAGGGTCATCTTGGAAACTTATAGGATAAGGTGACTAAAATCTCCAGGTATGGAAGATAGTCCCTTGAGAATTCAGGGAACACAAATCAGACTTTCTTTAGAAGGAACTGGTGGTTAGTTGGCAGACCAGGATTTACACATTTGAATATATTTTCTTTATGTATTTAAAAATGGTTCTTATGGTTGGAATTAAACTATTTACTTTAGTCTTAGATGCTTTTTCACACTGTCACAGTGGCAAGATTGGTCAATTTTATAATATTTTTGGTCTATGGAAAAAAATTATTCTTCTCTGCTTTACTTATTAGCAATCTGTCACAGTACATAGGAATAAAGTTTTGGAGTAAGAGCATATGATGGCTTGTAAGAGGTGGTGAGTGAATTTTCTCCTGAATTCATCAAAAGACATATCTGAATTCTAATCCCATATTCTATTTTAATCTCCATTTCTTCTAATAGACTCTATTTCTAAGACAGATGTCTGGCAATAACTGCACTACTGTGACTGAATTCATCCTTTCAGAGTTAACAGATAGTTCCATACTTTGTATCATCTTCTTTGACACATTCCTAGGTGTCTGCAGAATAATTATATTGATCAGAAATAGCTCCCAACTTCACAATCCAATATACCTTTCTCTCAGCCACTAGGCTTTTGTGGATATTGAAATTTCCTCATCTGTCCACCCTATCATGCTCATGAATTATCTTGAAGATATAACCTTAATTCATCTGGGAGACTATGTAGTCCAAATGTGTTGTAGAGCCACCTTTGGGACAGCTGAGTGCTTCCTACTGGCTGGGATAATCTATGATCAGTATGTGGCCATCTGTGTTCCCAACTCTACTCCACCAACATGTCTAATAGGTTCTGTACCCTGTTACTCATTACATCCTAGGTAGGCAGGTGGATTAATTCTTAATGAGACCCCATCACATTTTTGTGATTATCCACCACTTTTGCAACTTTCCTACTCCCAAGATGATCTCACTGTAATTCTTCCTGCTGCCTCTTCTGGGTCAGTAATTAAGATTAGAATAATAATTTTCAGAATCTCTTTTTTTTAAAGAAAGATTTTATTTATTTTGAGTTTTACAATTTTTCCCCTATTCTTGCCTCCCTCCCCCCACCCCCCACAGAAGGTAGTCTGTTAGTCTTTACATTGTGTCCGTGGTCTACATTGATCTCAGTTGAATGTGATGAGAGAGAAATCATATCCTTAAGGAAGAAACTTAAAGTATAAGAGATAACAAAAGAATCCCTTACACATGTATCCTCTTCTGTCTTGAAGATAAACTCTAATGAAGAGAGATCCAAAACTTTCTTAACTTGCACTCTGGGATATAGACCAAGTAATGATATTCTGGATCAATGGGTATGCACAGCTTTATAGCCCTGTGAACATAGTTCCAAAATTGTTCTCTAGAATGATTAACTCCAATCACTATTCCACCAAGCAGTTCACAAGTATAAGTAATTTTTCCTGCTGCTTCTTCTGGGTCAGGAATTATGATCAGAGTATCAATTTTCAGAATCTCTTATGCATGCCTTGAAGATAAAGTGCAAAGAGGAGAGAGCCAAAGCTTTCTCAGCTTGCACTTCCTACCTCACAAGAGTTATTCTGTTCTATGGGACCATTACTTTCATTTATGTGATTCCTCAGTCTAGCTACTCATCACATGAGAATATAGTGATTTAAATTATCTACACTGTCATGATCCCCCTGCTGAACTCTCTGATGTAGTCTAAGGCACAATGAAGTAAAGGGGGCACTAAGGAAACTAATGAGTAAAAACATCTTTTTCTCATGAATTCAACTGAATAGAAGTATTTTAAAATTTTGATTATTTATTTTAAACATTCTTTTATTTTTAAATTTTGAGTTTCAAATTCTCTCCCTCCCATCAACTCCCCCCTAACACCCACTTAGAAGGCAAGTAATATGATAACAATAATACATTTGAAATCATGCATAAATATTTCCATGTTGGCTATAGTTTTAAAAAGCAAAACAATGAAGAAAGAGAATTGTACTTTAGTTTATAAATGGAGTTCACCAGTTTTCTCCTTTTTTATATTGAGTCCTTTGAAATTGTCATGGATCTTTGTTCTAATCAGAATAGCCATATCTTTGAAAGTCAACCATCATTACAGTATTGCTGTTATTGTGCACAATCATCTCCTAGTTCTCTTTATTTCACTTTACTTCAACTTATATAAGTTCTTGTCATGTTTTTTTTTTCTGAAACCACCATCCTCATCATTTCCTAAAGCATAGTAGTACTCTGTCAAAATCATATGTTACAGGTTGTTCAACCATTTCCCTGATATACAATCCTTTGGCATCATAAAAAGAGCTGTTATAAATATTTTTGTACATATAGGTATTTTTCATTTTACTTTGATCTCTGGGATACAGACCAAGCAGTAGTATTGCTGGATCAATGGATATGCACAGTTTAATAGCCCTGTGAACATAGTTCCAAAATTGTTCTTCAGAATGATTAACTCCAATCCCTATTCCACCAAGTAGTTCATAAGAATAACTATTTACCCCCTCATCTCCTCCAAAACGTCATTTTTGATAGATATCGGGTGTATCTCAGTTATTTTAGCTTGCATTTCTCCAATCAATTATTATTTAGAACATTATGTTTCATATGACTATAGATAGTTTTTATTCCTTCTGAAAACTGCCTATTTGTGTCTTTTGACCATTTATCAATTGAGGAATTTTTAAAATAAATTTGACTGTTCTATATTCGGTATATAATTGTGAAATGACACATTTACCAAGGAAACTTTCTTTAAAAAATTTTGATCTCACATTGCCGATGGTATAGTTTCCTGGTTATCTCTTCTAATTAGTTCTGCTTAATTAGTTTTATTTGAGATTATGGTTGCTACATCTGCCTTTTTTACTTCAGCTGAAGCATATTACATTCCAATCCAGTCCTTTATTTTAACTCAATGTGTCTTTCTATTTCACACATCTCTTGCAAATAATATATTATTAGATACTGGTATTTAATTCATACTGCCACCCCATTCCACTTTATGTGTGAGCTCATCTCATTCATATTCATAGTTATGATTACTAAATGTGTATTTCTTTTCATTCTCTTTTCTTCTAGTGACAAGATAAAAGGTAAGAAGACTATCAATGACCCGGATACAGTACATATTCCAGGAATCTTCCATGTCTATTTATGCCCAAAGTACTTCACAGTGTCTGCTTCAGCTGTCATCACCAGCAGTGGAACACAGAGTTCTCATGGACTCCTTCTGTCAGGGAAAGTCTTCACATGCTTGGAATAGATATCCAATGGGTTTAAGGCCTGGTTGTTACTTTTAACTTGGTTTAACAAGAAGGTTTTTCTGCAGTGTGGCTTTTGTACAATGCTGTAGCTTCTTGGAGGCACAGATAAGAATTGACTGATGGGTGAACATCAAAGGTATATGAGCAACCCAAAAAGGGTTTGGCAAGCCTCACACCAAAGGTACTAGTCTTCCCTGAACACCCTATAATTCCCATATAGAATATCAGCTTGTGGATGACAGGGACTGTTTTCCACTTTTTAAAAAAAATTTCCAAGTTACAAAATGGTGCCTGACATACAGTAAGCATTTAAAAACCTTGTTGACTGACCATCATCTTGATTATCCTCCTCTCCATGATTTCCAGATTTTCAATGTTTATATAAAATGTGGAGATCAAGACTAAACATAGTATTCCAAATCTTTATCTTCTTAAGAAAGAATTCAATGAAATCATTACATTACTAGTTGATGCTATACTTCTTTTAATTCAGTCCAAATTTTCTTTAGGTCCTTCAGGATGACATATTGAATAATGATTACCTTTTTAATTGCTTTGTAATCTACCTTTTTGTGAATGTCTGCTTTAGCATGTAACTGATTTACATTCTGGATTGCCAATTCTGTACTATTGTTCTACCTAGTTTAGCTTTTAGCATCATGAAATAATTTGGGCAATAATCACATCATAGAATAATTCAGAATTTGATAGCTAGTATTTCTTTCTCTTTTTTATTCATAGTTTCTTTTTATATTATTGTGCTATTCACACAGACTCTTATGGTACCTATCCCAACATACAGACACAATGAAGAGTCAGGACCTGCAAAACAAGGATAGGTATATCTCCCAAAAAAGTTCTAGGGGAAACCTTATGAGGCTATGTTCTTTTTTCACCTCTCCCCTTTTTGACATATTTTTCCCAACATCAACCTCCATGTAGTTTAAAACCCAATATCATTATTTGAGTCAATGATTCGTTCCCCAATGCCATTTGCTCAATTGTTATCAATTACTGATTTATATAAAAATAATATTTACTGAAAAGGTACAACACAGTCAGAAGTTATAAACACAACCCTTTCGATCATTATACAAACCTCAACACCTAGGAGAATGGGCTCAAACTTAATATAATTTCCACAAAGCATTGACTATCTAGTTTACTTCTAAATGCTGTAGAGCCAGAGAATAGTCTCTCCCCTTCTTGTAGGAATTGGCATTTTGGCTGTGAAATCAAGTCCTTGCTGAAATGAGTCCTGAATTCTTCTTGGTGCTCTTCTGGTGGTCTGGAATTGGCTGCCCACAAATTCTGTGTTCAACTCCTCATTTGACCTTTTGAAACTCAGATGATTGTCTTAGTCCTCTCTAATAGTTGTACACCTAAGAACTAGTCAGAATAATCCAGTATAAGCAGTGGTAACCACAGGGCTATGTCTTCATGGATTCATGTCAACGTTGTGAAGAGATTGCATCATTGTTTGGCTACTAGAAATGTTCCTGTTTGGGACATAGAGAAATAATGCCTAAAGTAGCTGCACCAGACATAAAACTATGTTGTAAAGCATCAATCATCAAAACATTTGATACTGGCTAAAAAATACACTGGTAGATCAGTGGTATAGTTAAGTTCACAAGATATAGCAGTAAAGGACCATAGTAATGACTTGTTTAACAAACCCAAAGACTCCAGCTTCTGAGGTAACAACTCACTATTTGACAAAAACTGTTGGGAAACCTGGAAAATAGTGTGGCAGAAACCAGGCACAAACTAGCATATCACACCTTATACCATGATAAGCTCAAAATCAATATATTAATCGACCATAAGTCAATTAATGGATTGAGGAATAGTTCATTTGACAGATCTATGAAGAATAAGAAAATGTATGACCAAGAGATAGAGAACATTATGAAATACAAAATGGATAATTTGATCACATCAGATTAAAAAGAATTAGCACAAATAAAACCAATGCAACCAAGAATAGAAGAAAAACAGAAAGAAGGGGAAACAGTTTTTTACAATCAGTGTTTTTGATAAAGGTCTCATTTCTAAAATAAATAGTGAAATTAGTAAAATTTTTAATAATACAAGTCATTCCCAAATGACAAATTGTCAAAAGAAATAATCAGGCAGTTTTCAGTTGAATAAATTAAAACTATTTATAGTCACATGAAAAAATGCTCTCAATCACTTTTATTTAGAGAAATAAAAATTAAAACAACACTGATGTACCACCTCTCACCTATCAGATTGGCAAATATGGCAAAGAAGCAAAATGATAGATGCTGGATGTGACAAACTTGGAATACTAATGCTCTGTTGGAGGAATTGTGAAATGATCCTGCCATTCTGAAGAACAATTTGGAATATGCCCAAAGGGCTATGAAACTGTGCATACCCTTTGACTCAGCAATACCACTATTAGGTCTGCATGCTATGGAGATGATCAAAAAGGGGAAAAGACCCCCTATACAAAAGTATTTGTGGAGTCAAAGAATTGGAAATTGAGGGGATGCCCATCAATTGGAGAAATATTTGAAGAAATTGTGGTGCATGAACTTAATGAAATATTATTTTTCTATAAGAAACAATGAGCAGGTAGATTTCAGAAAAACCTGGAAAGATGGAACTGATGCTGAGTGAGATGATCAGAACCAGGAGAATATTGTACAAAGTAACAACAACATTTTGTGATGATTCAATTATAATAGACCTAACTCTTCTCAGCAATATAGTGATCAAGAACAATTCTGAAATATTTGTGAGTGAAAATTGCATCCATAACCAGGCAAAGAACTATTAAGTCTGAATGTAGAGCAAAGTATATTGTTTTCAAATTTTTAATTAGTTTTTTCTTTTTTTTCTTTTATGGTTTTTCTCTTTTCTTCTGATCCTCCTTTAATGATTATTATGGAAATAAGTTGAACATGTATAAACTATATCATATAGCTTGATGTCTTGAGGAGGGGGCAGAGAAGGGAGGTAGGGAGAAAATTTTATTATAATGAATGTGAAAACTGTCTTTAAATGTAATTGGGGAAGAGCCAAGATGGCGGTGTGAAGGAAGCATTTCCCAGGAACCCTTCCCCCCAAAACTCCAAAAGCTGCCAAATTATGACTCTAGCCAAAATTTAGATGGGCAGAACCCATAGAAAGACTGAGTGATACATTTTTGCACTCCAAGATAACTTAGAAGTTCTGTGGGAAAGGTGTGTTTCACCAGGACCAGGAGTTGGAAAAAAGTCCTGGTTGCAGTGAAGACCAGGAACAGCTTAAAGGAGCTGTGAGAGAATTCTGCTACACTAGAATGAATGTGGAGTGAGGAGCACCAGCTACAGAACCTGCAGTGAGAATCAGGAGAAACTACCCTGCACCTCCAGAACACAGCCCACAGATGATAAGGGGGTCAGGGGAGACTGCAGAAAATTATCTGCTCTCCCTGGGGGCAGGACTTCCCGCTGTTTTCCCACACTCATATCCAGGTTGCAGTTTGGGCTTCCATACTAAGATAGATCAGGGATCCTCCTTACAGCTCCAAGGAAGAGGGGAGTGCTGTGATCATCTACATATCAAAGCTAAGGCAAGAGAGCATAAGACGTTGGAGAATAAAGGTCCTAGTGGGGTGTCCCCCCCAAAAAAACCCAAAGCCTTGGAAGTGCTGTAACCTAGTCTTGGGTTGAAGAAATGAGTAAACAACAGAAAAAGAATAATCTGATCATAGAGAATTACTTTAGTCCCATGGAAGATCAAAACATATACTCAGATGACAACAAAATTTTAGTTTCCATACTTAAAACCTCCAAGAGAAATAGAAAATGGGCTCAGACTATGGATGAGCTCAAAAAAGACTTTGAAAAGCAATTAAGGGAGGTGAGGAATAATTGGGAGCAGAAATAAGAGCAATGCAGAAAAATCATGAAAACCAAATCAGCAGCTTGGTGAAAGAAATACAAAAAAATACTGAAGGAAATAATATGTTAAAAACCAGTTTAGGTCTAATGGAAAAAGCAAAAAAAAAAAAGAAAATGAGATAAAAAGTAGAATTGGCCAGCTGGAAAAGGAGATGGAAAAAGCTCTGAAGAAAATAACTCCTTCAATGGAAGACTAAAACTAAAGGAAGCTGATGACTTTGTAAGAAATCAGGAAGAGGGGTGGCTAGGTGGCCTTGGGCAAGCCACTTAACCCCATTGCCTTGAAAAATCTAAAGAAAAAAGAAAAGAAATCAGGAAGAAATAAAACTCTTGCAAAAAAGTCAAAAATTAGAAGAAAATGTGAAATATTTCATTGGAAAAACAACCGACCTTGAAAACAGATCCAGAAGAAATAATTTTAAAAATTTTGGGCTACCTGAAAGTCATGACCAGAAAAAGAGCCTAGACTTCATTTTTCAAGAAATAATACAGCAAAATTACCCCGAGATCCTAGAAGCAGAGGGTAAAATAGATATTGTGGGAATTCACCAATCACCTGAAAGAGATCCCTAAAGAAAAACTTCCAGGAATATTATAGCCAAGTTCCAAAATTCCCAAATCAAAGAGAAAATTCTAAAAGCTTCCAGAAACAAACAATTCAGCCACTGAGGCTCCATAGTCAGGATTACACAGGATCTTGCAGCATCTACATTAAGGGATCATAGGGATTGGAATATGATATTCTGGAAGGCCAAAGATCTTGGTTTACAACCAAGAATCAACTATCCAGAAAAACTGAACATCCTCTTTCAGGGAGAAAGATGGACTTTCAATGAAACAGGGGATTTTCAAGCTTTCCTATTGAAACAACCAGAGCTCAACAGAAAATTTGATCTTCAAGTACAGGACTCTGGGGAACCATAGAAGGTGTAGAAAAGAAGGACTATGAGGAACTTAATGATATTGAGCTGTTTGTATTCCTGCATGGGAAGAAGATATTGATAACTCATATGAACTTTCTCATTTATAAGAGCTGTGAGAAGGAGCATATATAGATAGACAGGGCATAGGAAGGAGTGGAATATAATGGTATAATATAATAAAAAGATGGAGTCAATGGGTGATAAAGGAAAGTACTGAGAGGAAGGGAAAGGAGATGAAGAAGAAGCTAAGAAATTTCACATAAGAGGCAAGAAAAAGCTTTTTCAATGAGTGGAAAGAGGGAAGGAGTGGAAAGGGGGAAGACAAGAGGGAGTGAGTGAGCCTTCATTCTCATCAGAAATGTCTCAGAGATGAAATAACACACTTAATAGGGTGAGGAAATCTATCTTACCCTAGAGAAAAATGAGAAGAAAGAGATGGGATAACCAGGAATGGGGAGAGGGAAGGGGGAATAGATGATAGAAGAGAGGGAAGATTATGGGAGAGGGTACTCAGATACAACACACTTTTGGGCAAGGCCAGGATGAAAGGAGAGAGAGAGAATAGAATAAAGAAGAGTGAGGAAGAATAGAGTGGAGGGAAATACAGCTAGTAGCAGCAACTGTGGGAAAAATATTGAAACAACTTCTCTGGTGGACTTATGATAAAGAAAGCAACTCACCCCAGAGACAGAGCCATTGAAATCTGAACACAGACTGAAGTACATTTTTTTTCCTCTCACTATTCTTGAGGTTTATCATCTTCTTGGGGGCAGGGGAGAGTTTATGTTTACTCTTATAGTAAAATTATTGTAATAATATAAAAGAAAAATAAATAAATAAAAGAAAAGGAAGGATGAACGACAACAAAAAATATAATTGGAAAAAATTATTATTAAGATTTTTTAAATAAAGAAGATATCCTAGATAGAGAAAAAGCAAAGGCAAATGAAGACCCTTGAGAATTAAGGAAACTTCTCAGACAACTTATTTCTGTGTTAGCAATTTTCTCTGTCCCAGGGGATTTTAATGAAATTTTAATAATGTAGCTTACATTAGGTACTAAGGTGCTCAAGGGATTGTATCCCCTTGCTCTAACCCAAATGCTACAAAACTCAGTATAAATAGGGTGGTGCCATACAAAGATAATTCTTTGGAGTCTAAAGTTAATATCTTCTTTCATCAGTAGGTAATACTGCTTTTTCTTGATTTTGCTATGAAAATACATAGATCTAATTTTTGATTTGTTGTTCATTTCAAGGAAGCTTGGCCATTCCTTTTGTTATGCCAGAATTTATATTGATTTCATTTTTGCATTGGGATTTAATGAATTTCTCTCTATGCTTCTCTTCCTCTCTCTCTCTCTCTCTCTCTCTCTCTCTATCTATCTATCTCTCTCTCTCTCTCTCTCTCTCATTTCTGAGTACAGCATTCATAATTCTAATGCCATATAAAGTAAAATATTTGGAAGTAAGCTATAGTCATTACCATCATTACATCATATTAGTAAGTAAATTCTGATCTGCCACAGGTCATACCATATATCCTGAAATGTATCACAGTAAACAGTAAGTACCTGATAGAACAAGATTGGGTGAGAACAACTTAGGTAAAGATCTCCAAGTAAACAATTTTTTAATTCATTATTTCCCAGCCTCCATCTTCTCAAATAGGAACTTTGGCAAGATAAATTTCGCTGATAGGTTTATTGGTTTATAATAGTGAGAAGAATTACCATTGAAGTCAGAAGAGCTGAATTTGAATTCCATATGAGTCTTACTAGCTATGAGTGTGACTGTAAATAAGTAATTGAACCTCTGTGATTCTCAGATGACTCATCTGTGAAATGAGATAATGATATTCTCTTCTAAAAACTGTGGGAGAAAAGTAATTAGTAATATCTAAACAGTGGTTTTGAGTTATTCTAATTATTATGATTATGTTACTAACAATATAAATGATAAGATTTTTTTTAGGTTTTTGCAAGGCAAATGGGGTTAAGTGGCTTGCCCAATGCCACACAGCTAGGTAATTATTAAGTGTCTGAGGTTGGATTTGAACTCAAAAACTCCTGACTCCAGGGCCAGTGCTCTATCCACTGCGCCATCTAGCCAGCCCTATGATGAGATTTTTCAAAAGTGAGTTGTTGCCTTCCTTTTTACTAATATTTTGAGATGTCAATATGCACAGGATCCCATCCTAGGAACTAGGTATATAAACAATAAAATACAAAATATCACTCAATCTAAGGGATCTTGCATTCTATTGGAGAGGAAGGGATTAAAAAATCACATTAAATAAATTAATAAAAGATGTTGAGGATGGACAGTGTTTAAGAAACTAGGCTTTCTTTAAGTGGTGACCCACTAGCTCAGACACAAAAGAAGCTTATGATTCTTAGATTTGAGACCATATGGAGCATGGTGGATGGTCTGTGCAGAGCAATAGAGATGAACAGACAGTAGACCAGTTATGCCGGAATGTAGAGTACATAGCTAAATCTAAAGAGAGAGTAGATTCAGATTGCCCAGAATTCTAAATATCAAATTGAAAAATTTCTATTTAGTGCTCAAGTCAATAAGAGATCTGTTCCCTGTGATCAAACTGTATGGTCAGTGAACTTTAGGGAGATCATTTTGTAAGTTTTTAGAGGATAGTTCAGAAGACACAGAGACTGAACTTTCAATTAAGAGATGTTTTCCAATAGTCTAAGTGACAGGAATTGAAAACCTGTGTTAAGGAGGTGACTGTGAGTGGTCATAAAAGGAGATATGATATATATTATGGAAATAAAAGTGCCAATATTGGGCAATTGACTGGATAGGAAAGGGAAGAAGAAGAGAAGAGATTTATTACAGGATGTCAACCCAAGGTACCTAGGAGGATAAGTGAGATCCTGAATAGAAATAAGAAATGATGGAGGGTGGAGCAGCTAGGTGGTGCAGTGAATAAAACACTGGCCCTGGAGTCAGGAGGACATGTGTCCAAATGTGATCTCAGACACTTGATACTTATTAACTGTGTGATCTTGGGCAAGTCACCTAACCCCATTGTCCCACAAAAACAGGATTTTAGATTGAATAATGTGAATAAGATGGGTTCTCTTTTAGACTTGTTGAATTTGAAATGTCAAAGAATAAATGTTCATCTCGTGGTGATTGTAGTTCCAACAGCATTCATTTGATTGGAGATACTAATGGCAGTACAAGTTAATGAATTCACTGAGAAGGCACAGAAAAGAACAGAAAGCCATATCTAGAAGAAGAATGTAAGATTTAACTAGATGTGCCAGGATTGTAATCTGGCTAAGCAGACTGATAAAAAATAGGTGAGATAGATTGGAAGAATACTAGCACCAGGAGAAACAGGGTCATTAAAACTCATGGGAAAAACGTATCCATGAAGAGTAGGTAGTCCACCTTTTCACATGCTGCAAAGAGGCCAAGAATCAATCAATTAACAAGTATGTGTTAAGCACCTAATTATGTTTTTAGGTGCTAATGCTAACACACATGTAAAGTCTTAATCTCTCAATTCATCTCACTTCAAATGAGTATTACAAAAATACTTTGATTTATAAATTAAGAAATTATTGATAACTTTGTAGAGTTCAAATAGAGTGATGGGGTCAGAAACCTGATAAGATTAAGTTAACAATTGTGTAGTTGAAAAGGAAGTGGTTTCAACAAGGGTAGATTTCTTTTATCCTGAGAGTTGATTGGGAAAGGGAAGAAATAATATATGAACTTGAAAGGATATCAGAGTTGAATAGAATGCTTTAAGTAATTAAACAGATCTCAACCCTTTGGTAGAAAGAAGAAAAGAAGCGTGTAGATTAAAAAAAATAAAATAAAAAAAGGAATTTTTCAATGGGGGAAAGTTTAGTATTGAAATAGGAGAAATGGGATCAATTGGCCAAGGGAAAAGAACTATCTCTTTTTCAGGAATTGTTGCAAAGATAGTAGGGGATGGTAGTGAGGAATTTTGAACTGTGGAAGAGGAAAGAAAAGGAAACATAAAGGAATAGCCTTTCTTTTGGCAGAAAAGTAGGATGCAAAATCTCATCTTGAGAAGGTAGGGTGAAGCATGATGTGTTGAAAAATTCACTCAGTTCTCTACTAATTTTTGTTTAGTTAAAACCACCTTTTTTTGTGTTTACAAAGAAAGTTGGACCATAGACCCAGAAATGAATGTTTATAGTCAGATTCTTCTCTAATCTAAACAATATCTCAATATTTTATTTCATATTCAATTTAGAAGAGAAGAAATATAAGTTTAGAGTTGGGAGTACATAATATTCCAGAAAAAAAGTAGCATTTCAGATAATTTATTTTAGTTGGAACTTAAAAAACACCAACATATGCAAACATTTCAAGATAGTTTGGTCTTTAAAAGAAGCATCTCATATTTGTATACAAACACACAGAGATACTACATACAAGCATGAAGATATGACTTTTTTTTCCTCTTGTGTATTTTGAAAATGTTTTGTTGTTCCTTCCCTCCTCTCATGTCTAGCACTACCATTTAGCTATCTCTCCTGAGTCAAAGTGGAAGCTCTCCCTTGTAAGAATTCTATATCTCAAGTAACATACATCAACCAATAGGCCATATTTCAAAATGCATGTCTCATTTTGTACCTCTAGTCTATTATCTCTCTGCCAAGAAGTGGGAGTAAATATTTCTCCATCAGTCTTTTGCAGACATAATTTGTCACTATTTTGCTCTAAATTCTAAGGTCTTTCAGAGTTGTTTCCCCTCTCATGGTTATTGTGGTCATTCCATGAATTGTTCTCCTTCTACCAAGTTTATTCTTCATCAGTTAATAGAAGTGTTTCCATATTCTTCAAAGCTCTCATAGTCATTCCTTCTTACAACACAATATATTGCCATTACTTTCTTATGCCAGTTTGCTCAGCTAGTCTCACTGGAAAGAAGCAACATGTAAATAAGATATGCTTACAATAGGTTGTAATTTCTCCTTTTTTGTTTCCCTAGAAACTGCATCACTTCCCAAGGGAAATTCTCGATTGTTCTTCAGACTAGCCATATCTAGACTAAAGATAGCCCTTTTCAGTAATGCCAAGTTCTAAGAGCAAAATGAATAAGAAGACTTTGAATCCAGATCCCCAGTCCTCTTCTTTTATGATTTTAAAGGACAAGAGTTATCTTCAAATCAATGTATTTCTTGAAGTTAATTAACATGAGGTAGATAAAATCTTCAGTTATGGAGGGTGGTACTTTGACAACTCAGGAATCACAAATCAGACTATTTCTTTGGAAAGAATTAACAATGGTGGTTAGTTGGCAAACTAGCATTTATACAGTTGGATATATTTAAGAAAGGTTCCTATGATTGAAATCCAAGTATTTTCTTCACTTTAAGTGCTGCTTCACATTGTCACAATGGAAAAATGGGCAAATCATACGTAACTTTTGTTTGTGGGTAAACTGTCATGGTACATAGGAGCAAAGTATTAGAGTAAGAGCATAATGATGGGCATATAGGATGTGGTCAGTGAATGTCTCCTGAATTCATCAATGGACATATCCAAATCTTAATCTTCTATTTTAATCTCCTTTTCTTCTACTAGGTACTCTTTCCAAGACAGATGTCTGACAATAACTGCACTGCTGTGACTGAACTCATTCTTTTGGGGTTAACAGATGATCCAACACTTCGTGTCATTCTCTTTGTGATATTCCTAGGTGTCTATACAGTCACATTAGTTGGTAATCTTGGCATAATCATATTGATCAGAAATAGCTCCCAACTTCACACTCCAATGTACCTTTTCCTCAGCCACTTGGCTTTTGTAGATATTGAAATTTCCTCATCTGTCACCCCTCTCATGCTCAGGAACTACCTTGAGAATATAACCTTAATCCCTCTGGGAGGCTGTGTGGCCCAAATGTTTATTACTTTCACCTTTGGGGCATCTGAGAACTTCCTACTGGCTGTAATGGCCTATGATCGATATGTGGCCATCTGTAACCCCCTGCTCTATTCTACCAACATGTCTACTAGTGTCTGCATCCTATTACTCCTCACATCCTACCTGTGTGGTTTTACAAATGCTTGCATATTTACTGGTTGCTTATTGAATCGATCCTTCTGTGGACCCAATAAGATCAATCACTTTTTTTGTGATTATTCACCACTTTCAAAACTTTCCTACACCCAAGATGATCTCACTGTGATCCTTCCTGGTCTCTCTGCTGGGTTAGTGATTATAATCACAGGTTTAATCATTATAATCTCCTATGCATACATCCTCTTCTCTGTCTTGAAGATAAAATCTAATGAGGGGAGATCCAAAGCTTTCTCAACTTGCACTTCCCACCTCACAGCAGTCACTCTGTTCTATGGAACCCTTACCTTTATTTATGTGATGCCTGAGTCTAGCTACTCATCAGATCAGAATAAAGTGATTTCTGTTATCTACACTGTCATGATCCCCATGCTGAACCCCCTGATCTACAGTTTAAGAAACAATGAAGTAAAGGGGGCACTAAGGAAACTGTTGAGTAGGATACATCTTTTTTCATGAGTTCAATTAAATACAAATATTTTTAAAATTTCATTATTTATTGAAAACATTATTTCAATTTTAAATTTTGGAATTTCAAATTTCCTCCCTTACATTTCCTGCCAAAACCACTGAGAAGGCAAGCAATAAATAATAATTGTACATTTGAAGTCATACAAGATATATTTCTATATTTGCCATATTTCTAAAAAAGCACAAAGAGAAAGTTAATTATACTTCAGTTTGAACTCAGACTCCATCAATTTTCTCCCTTTTTTCACCATGAGTTGCTTGAAATTGTTTTCAGATCAGGGTAGCCACATTTTTGACAATCATCATTTCAACATTACTATTACTGTGCACAATGATCTCCTAGTTCTCCATACTTCACTTTGCCATGTTTTTATATAGTTCTTATATAGTTCTTGCCATGTTTTTTCTGAAACTAACCTCTTCATCATCTCCCAAAACACAATAGTATTCCATCACAATCATATGCCACAATTTGTTTGATCATTTCCTAATTGATGAGTATCCCCTTGATTTTCATTCCTTTGACATCACCAAAAAAGCTGTTATAAATATTTTTATACATATATGTCATTCTCCTTTTATTCTGATGTCTGTGGGGGTACAGATCTGGTGGTATTATTGCTGGGTCAATGGGTATATACAGTTTTATAGTCCTGTGAATCTATTTTCCAGAATGTTTAGATCAGTTCACTATTCTACCAGTAATTCATTAGTATACTTATTCTGCCCTCATCCACACTAGCATTTGTCATAGCTGATAGATGTGAGTTATTTCACTTTGAATTTCTCTTTTCAACTAGGATTTAGAACATTTTTCAGATAGCTATAGATAGACTTGATTTCTGCTTCTAAAAACTGCCTATATATGTCCTGGGAACTATCAGTTGAGGAATGGATCTTATTTTTTCTCAAGGAAATTTGCTATAAATTTTTGGTCTTATATTGTTTCTGGTCCCTTTACTATATTGTGGTTTCTCAAAGTATCTTTTAATTAATGCATTTTTGCGTTTGCTTTGTCTGTGTTAATGATTGCTACCCATGTCGCTTTTACTTCAACTGGAGCTTCATTTGAACTCTGTGTGTATCTTTCTATTTCAAGTGTGTCTCCTGTAAACAACATAATATTGGATTCTGGTTTTTAATCCATACTGCTATACAATTCCATTTTATGGGTGAGCTCATCTTATTCACATTCACAGTTATCATCACTAATTGTATATTTCCTTTTATCCAATTTTTTTCTGTATGCTGTCTGTCTCTCTTCAAAACTATCTTCCTTATAATCACTGTTTCCCTTTATTCATTCTCTCTTTTATCATCTTCTTTTCTTTCTATTATTACAAAGGTCACAAATCAAAGAGAAAATATTTCAACCAGCCAAAATGAAGCAAAACAAATATTGCCACACCAAAGTCAGGATCACGCAAGTTTTAGTGATTTCAATATTAAAGAGTATAGAACTTAGAATGGGGGGGGGGGGGGGTGGAGCCAAGATGGCGACAAGAAAAGATCCTCTCTTAGGCACTCTCTCATAAAACTTATAAACTAAGGACTCTAACTAAATTTTCAAGAGACAGAACCTACAGAGTGACCCAGTGAGGCAGTTCTCCTACTCAAGGTAACATGGAAAAGAGCAGAAAAGCTATGCTCCCCGGGTTGGAGGGGAGGCCAGCCAGAGGGGTGGCCTGCCAGAGCGAAAGAACTTCAGCCTCCCAGAGGCAGCCCCAGGGCACTGGGAGCTGCAGCTCAAAGTAGCAGGGGAGTTTCCTGAGCTACACCCCAGGGAGCATTGGTCACAACCTGGGGGCACAGGGGGGAGGGAACCTCTCCCAGAGAGAGCACGTGGAGCCCAGTCCTCAGGGCACACAGGGAGCAATGTGATCTTGCAGCAGCCCAGATCCAGGAAACAGAAGCAGGCAGAGACCCTAAGCAGGGGCCCCAAGGGCATGAGCCCATTGAACCTAGGGAGGGGAGTGAAGAGAGAGAGAGACTGCAGAGCTCTGTCCTCTGTCCCTGGAACAGGACTCTGGGGTTCTGACCACATTCAGATCCTGATCACAGTCTAGGCCACCCATAGAACATCAGGGCTCCCCCACCTCAGCCCCATGGCAGAGGGCACACTTATGGTCATTCACAGACCAGGAGGGAGGATAGAGCCTCACACACTGAGATCCTTGTGGAAGTGTCCCAAAAGCTCAGGAAGCACGCCCAAAATAGGCTTAGGTTGGGAAAATGAGCAAGCAGAGAAACAAGAGGAACACCATTGAGAAACATTTTGCCTGTGAGCCCAAGAAGGATCAAAACACTCAATCTGAAGATGAGGAAGCACAAGCTCCTACATCTAAAGACTCCAAGAAGAACAGAAATTGGGCTCAGGCTATGACAGAACTCAAAAAAGACTTTGAAAGGCAAATGAGGGAGTTAGAAGAAAAACTGGGGAAAAAATGAGAAAGATGCAGGAAAAAACATGAAAATGAAGTCAGCAGCTTAGTCAAGGAAATCCAAAAAAAAATGCTGAAATAAAAAGCATGCTAAAAGCCAGCTTAGGTCAAATGGGTAAAACAGTTCAAAAAGTTATTGAGGAGAAGAATGCTTTAAAAAGCAGATTTGGCCAGATAAAAAAAGAGATAAGAAAGCTCTCTGAGGAAAACAAATCCTTCAGACAAAGAATAGAACTCAGAGAGATTGATGAATTTACTAGAAATCGGGACTCAATACTTCAAAACCAAAAGAATGAAAAATTAGAAGAAAATGTGAAACATCTCATTGAAAAAACAACTGACATGGAAAACAGATTTAGGAAAGATAATTTAAAAATTATTGGAATTCCTGAAAGTCATGACCAGGAAAAGAGCCTTGACATCATTTTCAAAGAATTACTACAGGAAAATTGCCCTGATATCCTAGAAGCAGAGGGCAAAATAGAAAGGAAGAGAATCCACCGATCCCCCCAAGAAAGGGATCCCAAAATACCAACCACTAGTAATATTATAGCCAAGTTCCGGAACTCCCAAGTCAAAGAGAAAATATTACAAGCAGCCAGAAGAACACAATTCAAATATTGTGAAGCTGCAGTCAGGATCGCACAGGACTTAGCAGCAACTACATTAAAAGCTTGTAGGGCTTGGAATATAATATACCAGAAGGCAAAAGAGCTTAGAGTGCAATGGAGAATCAACTAACCAGCAAGGCTGAACGTCTTCTTCCAGGGAAAAAGATGGACTTTCAATGAACCACAGGAATTTCAAAATTTCCTGTTAGAATGGCCAGAGCTGAACAGAAGGTTTGATCTTCAGATACAAGACTCGGGTAAAGCATAGAGATTGGAGGAGAAGGGGAAAATATGAGGGAGTTAATGATGATGAACTACATGTATTCCTGCATAGAAAAATGACACTGATAATACTCATATGAACCTTCTCAGTTAATAGAGCAGGTAGAGGAAGCTTTTATAGTTGAAGCACAGGAGAAAGCTGAATTTGAAAATAAAATATGGTGTAAAAATGGAGTCAATAGAAAAAAAGGAAATGTAATGGGAGAAAGAAAAAGGAGAGGGGGGAATAGGGCAAGATATTTCATATAATAAGATTTTTCTTTATTACAATAAGCTATTGCAATGATATGGAAGGGGGAAGGCAAGGGGGAATGAGGGAATCTCCAGTCTCATCAGAGGTGGCTAGGAGAGGAAATAGCATATATACTCAATGGGGTATAGGCATCTGGAGTAAGAAAGGGGGGGGGACAGGGGGAAGGGGGGGTGATGTGAGTGATGGAGGAGAGGATGGACCATGGGGGGAGAGTGGTCAGATATAACACATTTTCTTTTTTACTTCTTGCAAGGGGCTGGGATTGGAAAGCCTGTCTGGGACCATAGGGCCAGGTGGATGCTAGGCCTAAGAGGTGGTATGGGGGCTCAGGGCCTCTTGGCCCCAAGGCCAGGGATCTGTCTGCTGTACCACCCAGCTACCCTACAGCAGAGTCAGACTGAAAGGAGAGAGAAAATATAGTACATGGTAGTGGAGAAATACGAAAGGAGGGAGTTATAATCAGCAATGGCAACTGTTGAAAAATATGGAAGTAACTTTTGCAACGGACTTATCATAAAGAATGTGATCCACCTGCGACAGAGTTGTTGGTGTTGGAACAAAGACTTGAGCACATTTTTTATTATTATTTTGGGGGGAGTTGCAGGGCAAATAGAAATGGGTGGCCTGCCTGGGGCCACATAGCAGGGTGATCGTTGGGTGTCTGAGGCCAGATTTGGACCCAGGTGCTCCTGGCTCAAGGGCCAATGCTCTGTCCACCACCCAGCCACCCCTACTATTATTACTATTTTATTTTATTTTGGGTATTTTTTTCTTTCTTTGGTTTTTGCAGGGCAGTTGGGTTGGGGTGGCTTGCATGTCACACAGCTGGGTTATTGTTGGGTGTACAGGGCTGAATGTGGGCTCAGGTACTCATGACTCCAGGGCTGGTGCTGCATCCATTGCGCCACCTGGCCATACCTACAATTATTACTATTATTTTTTTAATTTTAATTTTTTCTCTCCCTTTATCACTCAAGCGAGTCTATATTTTGGGGGGTTTACTCTTAAACAAGAATATTTTATTAATGTATAAAAAAATTTGTACAAAATGAGAATAAATAAATTTTAAATATAAAAAAGAAATAATCAAATGAGGGAGATAGAAGAAAAACTGGGAAAAGAAATGAGAGAGATGCAGGAAAAAAAATGAAAATGAAGTCAGCAGCTTAGTCAAGGAAATCCAAAAAAATGCTGAAGAAAATAGCATGCTCAGGTCAAATGAATAAAACAGTTCAAAAAGTTATTGAGCAGAAGAATGCTTTAAAAAGCAGATTTGGCCAGATGAAAAAGGAGATAAGAAAGCTCTCTGAGGAAAACAAATCTTTCAGACAAAGAATAGAACTCAGGGAGATTGATGAATTTATGAGAAATCAGGACTCAATACTTCAAAACCAAAAGAATGAAAAATTAGAAGAAAATGTGAAACATCTCATTGAAAAAACAACTGATATGGAAAACAGATTTAGGAAATATAATTTTAAAATTATTGGAATACCTGAAAGTCATGACCAGGAAAAGAGCCTTGACATCATTTTCAAAGAATTACTACAGGAAAATTTCCCTGATATCCTAGAAGCAGAGGGCAAAATAGAAATGGAGAGAATCCACCAATCCCCCTGAGAAAGAGGTCCCAAAAAACCAACCCCCAGGAATATTATAGCCAAGTTCCAGAACTACCAAATCAAATACAAAATATTACAAACAGCCAGAAGGACACAATTGAAATACCATGGAGCTGCAATCAGGATCTCACAGGACTTAGCAGCAACTACATTAAAAGCTTGTAGGGTTTGGAATATAATATACTGGAAGGCAAAAGATCTTAGAATGCAACAGAGAATCAACTACCCAACAAAACTGAATTTCCTCTTCCAGGGAAAAAGATGGACTTTCAATGAACCAGGGCAATTTCAAATGTTCCTGTTGGAGTGGCCAGAGCTGAACAGAAGGTTTGATCTTCAAATACAGGATTCAAGTGAAGCATAGAGATTGGAGGAGAAGGGAAAAATATGAGGGACTTAATGATGATGAACTGCATGTATTCCTGTATAGAAAAATGACACTGATAATACTCTAGTCTTTAGCTGCCATCACTACCAGTGGACCATTTAGATTTCATCCACCCCTTCTGGCAGAGAAAGTCTTCACATGCTTGGACTAGATATCCCTCAACTCACCAATGAGTTTGAAGCCTGTTTGCTACTTTCAACTTGGTTTAGTCCATCTGTTGAGATGATCTTGCTGGATGTAGCTATTATGCAATGTTTCAGCTTCTTGGAGCCATAGGCAAGAGTTGGGGTGACAGGTGGACACCAACAGTGGATGAGCAATCCTGAAAGAGGTTTATAAAGCCCTCACACCAAAGGTGTTAGTCCACCCTGAACACCCCCACATACTCCATATAGAATATAAGTTTGTGAATGGCAGAGACTATTTTATGCTTTTCTTTGTATTCCAAGTTAAAGAATGGAAACTGGCAAGTGATAAGCACTTAAAATCCTTGTTGACTGATCATCATCTTGATTATCCTTCTCTGCAAAGTTTTCCAGATTTTCAATATTTTTGTAAAATGTGGAGGCCAGGACTCAACATAGTATTTCAAATCTTATCTGCTTTAAGGCAGAATTCAGTGGAATCATCATCTGCTCAATTAATGATCCTATGCTTCTCCTAATTCAGTCTAAATTTCTATTAGCATTTATGACTGACATCTGAATAATGATTATTTTTTGAATTGCTTTGTATTCTACTTTTTTTGAAAAGGTCTGGTATAACATAAAACTTTGTTTTAAATTCCAGATTGCCTGTTCTATGCTGTTGTCCTAGTTTACCTTTTAGCTAGCATGAAATCATTGGAGCAAAAATCACTTCATAGATTAATTCAGAATTTGACAGATTCTTTTTTTCTTCATAATTTCCTTATTATTTTGCAATTCATTCAGGTTCTTGGGATATTTATCCTACCTACACTCACAGTGAAGAGTTATGGTGCACAGAGCAAGGATAGTTATCTCTCCCATCAAGACTCTATGTATATACCCCTAAGGGATTATGCTGTTTTATTCTAACACTTTCAGCTTGGACCTCTCTCTCCCCATATGGCATGTCCTCGTCTGTCTTTAGCAGCAATTAAAAGCTCCCCAAAACCATTATTTGATTCAGTAATTTATTCCCAGATGATTATTAATGATTATCATTAATTAATGTATATGAAAAGGATATTTAATGAGGAGGTATAATACAACTAAACATTATAAGCACCTGTGAAACATTAGCATAATCAATCCTGGGGAAATGGGCTCAAACTAAAAGCAGTTTCCACAAAGCATTAGCTCTATTTAATTCATTTCTAAATGCAGCACCGTCAATGAACTGTCTCTCGTTTGTTTAAAGGAGTTAGCATCTTGACTGTGAAATCAAGGCCTTGCTGGAATGAGTTCTGGGCTCTTCTTAATGTTCTGCTAATGGTCTGGAATTGACTGCCCACAAATTCCAATACCAACTTTTCTGCTGACCCTTTGAAACTTCCATGGTCTCAGTCCTTTCTAACAGTTCTTCACTTAGGCACAAGTCAGAATAGACAAAACATAGAAGCAACCAGAGGGTAGAGAGATTATATTATATAAATATTAGGAATTTTCCTGTTTGGGAGCTTAGAGAAATTGTGACTAAACTTGTAACTTTTCCTCTAAAACAAACTCCATAAAGCTGAAAGGAAGGGAACCATGCTGGGGACTACAAATCCAACTCAGAGGATTAAAAGGAGTTGATTATTGCAAAAGATGATATAAATAGAAGAGGTGAATGAAGCTTAGGAAGAGTAAATTGACACACATTTTAGGCTCAAGAGCAATATTGTTTTGATTATGTCCAAAAATTGGGGCAAAATATAATGGAATGCATTTGGTGGAAAGATGTGAGATGTCAATGTGAGGTATAGATGGAGCTGGCTTAATTTGATTTAGTAAGGCAACTAGGTGGTACAGTAGATAGATAGATACTAGTCTTAGACTCAGGAGGATGGGAGTTTGAATCCAGACTCAGATACCTGACACTAAATAGTTGTGTAGCCTTTGGGAAGTCACTTAACCATGCATCTAGGACCATCTCCAATCATCCTGATTCATATCTGCTCACTGGACCCAGATGGCTCTGAAGGAGAAAATGAGTCTGGTGACTTAGCCCAGCACCTCCTCACTGAAATCCAATTCATGTGTGTGACATGACATCACCTCCTTAATGTCATAGTCTTCTTGGAGAATGAGGGACAAACATTAATCTGCATTAATGGAACAGTTAAGGGATTTGTGAAATGGAAAGTTCCTAAGTAGAACTGTAGAAAATAGAATTTATTATTACTATTATTGTTTTTATATTCAGATTTTTCTTTGAAATATGTTATAACTACAAATATTGCATCCTAAAAGTTCAACAATTTTTTTCTTTATAATTTGTGGGAAGAAGTCTGTTGACTATGTTTCTACCCTGAACATAATATTAGCTACTTCCTAAATTACACTCAATAATTATTAGCAACTGTTTTGTGGATGCTGTCTACAATGAAATAATGGTTACATTCCATGGACACTAAGCATATCTTATTCTTAGGTTGATTATGAGAAAGGCTCATTATAGGCTTTCCCTTCTGTTAAGAGTAATGTGTTTCTATAGCTGCAGATATAATTTATTGTATGTGAAGTCTGAGTTGCCATTCTTAGTAAATACTGAATTCATAAACTCAATTATGCATGCCCTAGCAGAATCTCTAGGAGGAGTTGTATGTATAGATGTGAAATTATTCTGGTATGATCTAACAGGAGACAAAGGATTAGGAATTTTAATTTCTCTCTAATTGGTCCCTATTTTTGGAATGTTCTCATTGACAGTCTTTTATAATTTTTTACTTTGGGTTTCTTTTGGCAAGGTAATGGGTTAAGTGACTTGCCCAAGGTCACACAGCTAAGTAATTATTGAGTGTCTGAGGTCAGATTTGTACTCAAGTCCTCCTGACTCCAGAGCCGGAGTTTTATTCACTGTGCCACCTAGCTGCCCCATTTACAGTCTTTTAAAGCTACTCACCTCCTCCAAGCATTAATTTGACTTTTTCTTTAGTCTCTATCTTTGGTTCCACTCCTTAAAAGGGTCTTTCTGAGCATGGGCAGAATGGAGAAGACCATATGTCCTATTATGTTAGCTTACCTTTGCTTTGGGGCAAAAAAAAAGGATTCATATTTTTATACCACTTTGTAAAATTATAAAATTAAATTATAAAATTTAAATCAATATAATCCTTTTAATTAAGATCAAAATTCCCATGAAGGAAGATCCTGAGATTTTCCAGCAGTCTATTTTTTCTATAATATTTTTGTGCAATCTGCTACTTCTCATCTCTCTTGCATTCAATTCTCAACCACACTTCTGGCTGATGCTATATTGCAATACTAATTGAAAAGAAATGTAAACAGGCTGGATAAAACAAGGAAAAAAATGGGAGCGAGAGAGATATAGAACTGGCCAATCACTGATATCAATTGTGCCAATTCTGAGGCAACTCTCCTAGTCAAAATGGATGAAGCTTCAATTATTGTTTAAATGCTGCCCCATGCACCATCAAATAAATCTCTTGAAATTCTGATCAGGTTAGTGAAGCTTATCCTCTCATTTATACCTTTTGCTTGTCATGAGACGTTTCTGGTGGAAGGGGAAGAGAAAAGAAAAGGAGACTCAATTTCTTTAAAGCTTAACGCTGGGGTGGCTAGGTGGTGCAGTAGATAGAGCATCAGCCCTGGAATCAGGAGGACCTGAGTTCAAATCCAGCCTCAGACACTTAATAATTACCTAGCTGTGTGGCCTTGAGCAAGCCACTTAACCCCATTTGCCTTGCCAAAAACCTAAAAAAAATGCTTAATATCTCTTTAGTCAGTGGATCTGAAACAACCTGAGGATTCCTTGGTACAGTGACCATTACAAATTCAAAATGTCTCTTAATTCTTTAGGGTCTTGTTTTGCATTTGTTATGAGAGTAGGTCAGCAAAAGGACTAAAGTATTTCAAAGATCATGCAGTTTTGAGATTCTGTCTGTCTATCTGTCTGTCTAGATATAGATATAGATAGATATACATATATAGAGAGAGAGAGATCATCTATGTATGTGTATATATAGATACAGAAAGATCTATATATCTATATATGGGGTGAAGAACAGGATATATATATATATATATATATATATATGGATGGTGAAGAATAGGATATATATATATTTATATATATATATATATATATATATATATATATATATATATATATGGAGAATAGGAGACAATGTCCCATGTTGAAGATGTTGAGGAGCCTTCTTCCTGAAAGGCATCAATAATATTTAATGGAAATGCCTTGAAAAGATATAGAATGAACAGTGACCTTCTATAACTATTTCTGACAGCCACATGGAGTCTCTTTCCTTAGACACATTCTGTACTCATTGACATTGAAGAAGGCAATTTAGCTAGCTGCTGAGGACCTATGGGTGAAAAAAGTTGCTCCTCAAGTCAGGAGGTTGTGTCTCTAAATATATCCATGATGTTTGTGGTGGCAAAGAGTTGGAAATCAAGTGAATAGCCATCAATTGGGGAATGGCTGAACAAATTGCATAAGTTTGTTATGGAACACTTCTGTTCTATTAGAAACCAAGAAGGATGAGATTTCAGAGAAGCCTGGAAAGACTTGGTTGAACTGATGCTGAGTGAGATGAGCAGAACCAGAAGAACACTGTACACCCTAACAGCAACATGGGGGTGATCATCAACCCTAATGGACTTGCTCATTCCATCAATGCAATAATAAGGGACAATTTTAGAGTAGCTGCAATGGAGAGTACCAGCTGTATCCAGAGAAAGAACTGTGAAGTTTAAACAAAGACAAAAGTCTATTATCTTTAATTTTTTGAAAAAAAAGTGTCTTCTGTACAGTATCATTTTGCTATCTCTAATATTTAATTTTTTCCTCAAGGATATGATTTCCCAACACATTCAATTTCAATCAATGGAAACAATATAAAGATTATCAGACTGCCTTCTGGTGGGGGGACGGAAGGGAGGGTGAAGGAAAAAGTATGAAATTCAAAACTTTACAAAAAATGATAGGTAGAAACTGCTAGTGTATATAATTGGAAAACTAATACAATATTTTTTAAAATTAATTAATTAATGAATATTTCCATGAGATTATTTATATAGCCCCTAAAATTTTGTTACTAAGCATTTGTACTGGAAGAAAACTTTGTGATAATTGATGCTGAGTGAAGTGAGCAGAACCAGGAGAACATTGTCCACATTAACAGCAATATTGTGTGATAATCAACTATGACAGAATGAGCTCCACTCAGCAGTCCAATGAGCAAAGACAATTCTAAAAGAATTGTGATGGCAAATGCCATCCACATCCAGAGAAACAATTATGGAATACAAAACAAAACACACTTATCAAATTTGGTTTTTCTTACATTCTCATTTTTCCCCTTTGTTCTGATTCCTCTTTCACAACATTATTAATATGGAAACATATTAAACATGATTGTACATGTATAACCTGTAGTGAATTATTTGCTGCTGTATGGAAGGGAGAAGGAATGGAAGGAAGCAGAAAAATGTGGATCTCAAAAATCTTTTTGAATGTTAAAAACTACATATAATTAGAAAAAATAAAAGCAAAGCAAAACAAAACATTAATCCAAACATATAGAACAGGGAGCCCTGTATGAACATCATTTGTTTGAAAAAACAAATCTCAGGACACTTCAAGATTATTGAAGGAGCAGCTGCCATTGTAATGGGGGAAATTAGGGAGCAAAGAGGGACCATGGTGGGGCTGAACTCATGCCAATGAAATTGCTCTCTTTAAAGGTAGTCTTTAACTTGCTCAATAATTTTTTCATAGATTCCATATTTCTTGACTTCTCTACAACATTGCACATAGTTTGTTCCTTACTCTTGCTAAATACTCTCTACTCTCTGGATTTTCATCACACAGCTCTCTCCCAGTTTTCCTCCTAGGTATCTGATATCTCTATCTCAGGTCTCTGCTAGATTATCACTAGTTTTACCTTCTATCCATTGATATGTCTTTTGTGCTTTCCGTGACCTTTCCTTTTCACAATCTGTACCCTCTCTTGGTGTTTTTATTTATTTATTCATTCAACTATGATTTATTAAGCATTTATTAAGCTCCTACTAGGTTCCAAGGATTGTGCTGAGTCCTAAGGATACCAAACAAAGCAAAAATAGTCACTTCTCTTCTTGCTTCAGAACTCCAGTTTATACTCACCAGCTAACATGTAACATTTTCACCTGGATTTCCCATAGGCATCTCAAACTCAACTAGTCCAAAATAGAACTTACCTTACACCCCCCTACCCCATCTCCATAATTCCCTTGCTTTGTTGAAGGAAGCACCATACATCCAGTCACCCAGGTTTGACATTCTGTAGTTGTTTGCTTCTCTGTTCTCTCTGTCAAGATTCCCCTCCTTCATTCTGTCAATTGCCAAGTCTTTTAATTCTGTCTCAACATCTTTCACTTGTTCTCTTCTATTCACACATAGCCACCATCCTAGTTCAGATTCAAATTCCCTTTCATCTGAATTTAATTGGATTTGGAGCTTCTAGGTTCCCATTCTTCTAAATCACTATTATTAATCTGTCCATTGTGCCCTTAGTGATCCACAGATAGATTTGAGAAGTCAGTGAATTAGATGAGGAAAAATTACACCTTTATTTTCATCAAATTTTTGTCATTTATAATCATATATACTTTTATTCATTTTAATTTTATTTTAATTTTATTCATTTTATTCATTTTCATTTTATCAGTATTCTTTTACAATTGCACAACATTTTCATTTCAAAAATGATAATTGCATAGTTTCACAATATACTTCATTTGTAAGAGGAATGCTTCATTTTAAACATGATGTGATGAGATAATGTTGAAAATTTCATTTTCTGGTACCTTCTCACTGTTTTTAAGTGACATTCTCAAAATCTTTTTTTAAATCAAATATTTAAAGTTGGCAAAGGCAGCAAAGGCACCAAGTAGACTTAGTGTGTAGAAAAATTGGTCTCAGAGTAAGGAAGAGCTCAAATCAAACCCCTTATGACATAAAAAGACTTTGTGATCTTGTACAAATTACTTAACTTCTCTGTACTCTGGGCAATTCACTAAGGCAAAAAATAGTTATGGAACTGAACATAGCCAGGTGATTCTTTTCATAAAGCATTCTCCATTTATGTTGTTGATCCACAAATTTATCTTCCACAAACCAATAAAGTGGAAAATTTTAGGCAAGAAAGTGATTTTTTTCTGGATATATCTTTATCACTACAAATCACTACGAATTGCTAAGGGACCCTGTGGCTTCTAGATTGGGTGGGGAGCTATGCTGAGGAACAACTTGGTTGAGTTTGGTTAATTACAGTCACCATTCATGGTAAATTCTTTAAAAATTCAACTGTTTCTTAGGAATTCCTACTGCTCTCCAGTTTCATTTTTGTCATTTCAATAGTTTGATTTGATTAAATAACATTTTAGTGAACACAATCATTATTATACAATGTCCTGAGCTGCATGTTGCAGGTACAAAGATTAAAAATAATTCAAAACTTAATGCAATAATGCAATAATTATTGGAGGCAATTAGGATGATGAAATTTGGTATTTAGGATTTGGGAGCATAGAGACAAAGAAGATTGAAATGATGTGTACTAGAAATATTTGAAATAGGAAATATGACTTAAAGCATTAAGGAAAGTTTTACAGAGCAGTTTATACTTGTCAAAATACTAAAAGACATCATTTTTTAAAGCTAAGATTCAGCAACAAAACTAATCCCTGAGCTTGGCATAACATTAATCCTTTGCACTCACTCTCAGAATGATCTCACTGTCTGGCAAAATCATGTAATTATGGTATTGCTTTGACCAAAACGAGGTGTTCTCTGGGCTTGGACAAGTACATGCTGTATGCATTTTTCTGGTTTGAAATTCTTTGAAACAAACCTGTCACTTTTTCTGTTACCCCTTATTGTCAGGGCTACAGTTCACTGTACATTCATTGGTCTAAAAGTGTCAGAATCTGGTCACATTAAAGCAGATTCCCCTTCAGCAGAAATGGGGTCTTGACACATGTATCTAATCTGCCTCCTTTCTTGAAAGTCATTTCCCTCACTTTGAAATTAAAGTTCTGTTTGATTCCTGACTTTCCTCTCTCTATCGTAGTGTGTTTGTCTCTGACCACCTACAGGTTAGAGGCTTATTCTGTTCATTTGATACACCTGAGCTGAACCATGAAATAATAGAAGTGCAAAAGAGTAGAGGGGGAAGGAAAAGTATCTTTTGAGTTAGGAGAATATAGAGCAATATCAAGAAACCATTAGTGTTTCATTTGCTTGAAATGTTTTTGGAGTTAGATTTTAGAAGGTCTTGCCATTTTCAGGAGTTTTAATTTTAGTAAATAATCAATAGGGTCATTGATAATGTTTAATCAGGGAAGTCAATTAAATGTATGCTTAAACTCCAGGATCACATTAGTCTTTATTTACTTGACATAGGCATGTGTTTGACACGAAGTCTGACACTTCTAAAAAAGGTCATTGGACTCTATTGAAAAGACCTAAGCTCTCACAAATGACACCTATTAACTACCTCCTGAAAACCAAGTCCCAGTAGAATCTTTGAAACTTTGGGTATACAAAAATCTATTTTACTAATAGCTATCCATTAAATAAGGTTCTTATAAACCTAACAAGTTTAATAGGTTTACCATTTCTGTTTTTCACAATCTGGCACCCAGAAATAAAATAGCACCCTTTTTTCCTGGCAGAAATTTTTAAAAGTCCAGACTCCATATTTTCAATCTGTTTGCTTGGTGGTATATTAAACTCTGACTGATTTATTAGATAGTCTCTGACTAGATGACAAAATACTTCACTTGACCTTATATTAATTACATATACTTATTAACAGTATAGAGGCTTTCCCCTCAGGTCTGTAGGACACAGATAACCTAAATAGGATGGGTTATCTTTTCAGAAACAAGTCTTTTTACAACTTTTCCTTTTGGAGTCATCACCTTTAGAGCTTGTCCATCTTTCTCTTTTTTGTTTATGCTTTCCCTTTATATTATTTTGAAGTTCATATAGAGTCTTGGGGCACTTATTCCAATTCACACTGGCACTGATGATCAAGGTTCACATAACAAGGTTGCTATATCTGAACTACATTTCTAGGGATAACTTTAAGGGATTATACAACTTTATAAAATGCTATTAGCTTGAATACCTCTCCTTATTCTGGTATATTCTCCCTAACAGCCTCTAGTGCTAATTAATATCTCAGCAATAATATCATTTAATAGAGTATTTAGATCCTCAGTGTCATTTCATTGATTACCATCAATTAGTTTTATTTAAATTTTAAAATGTTTTTCCAATTACATTTAAAAATAGTTTTCAACATTCATTTTTGTAAGATTTTTTTGTTCCATCTTTTTCTGCCTTTCTCCATTCCCTCTCCCCTCCCAACAACAGTGAATAATTATAAACAGGTTTTACATATATAATATTTCCAGATTAGTTATGTTGTGAAAAGGGAATAAGAACAAAAGGGAAAAAATCATGAAAAATAAAAATATACATGTTTAAAAGTGAAAATAGTATGCTTTAGCCTGCATTTCAGACTCAGACTCCAAAGTTCTTTTTCTGGATGTGGATATCATTTTCCATCATAAGTCTTTTAGAATTATCTTTTATCATTGTACTGCTGAGAAGAGCTAACTCTAACAATAGTTAATCTCACCCAATGTTGTTAAAGTGTATTTTCTCCTGGTTCTACTTGCTTCACTCAGCATCAGTTCATGTAAGTCTTTCCAGGTTTTTCTTAAATCCACCTGCTCATTATTTCATGCAGAATAGTATTCCATCAATCAATCAAAGCAATCCATAGTCATATGAAAAATTGTTCTAAATCATTACTTATTAGAGAGATGCAAATTAAGGCATCTCTGAGATATCACCTCACAGTTCTCAGACTGGCCAATATGATCAAAATGGACAATGAACAATGTTGAAAGGGATGTGGGAAATCTGGGACACTCAGACATCGTTGGTGGAGCTGTGACCTCATCCAACCTTCCTGGAAAGCAATTTGGAATTATGATCAAAAGGAAATAAAAATGTGCATACCCTTTGATCCAGCAATACCACTACTGGGTCTATACCCTGAAGAGATGATGAAAAAGGATATAAAAATCACTTGTACAGAAATATTCATGGCAGCCCCGTTTGTGGTAGCAAAGAATTGGAAATCAAGTGAATGTCTATCAATTGGGGAATAACTGAACAAATTGTGGTATATGTATGCTATGGAACACTATTGTTCCATTAGAAACCAAGAGGGATGGGAATTCAGAGAAGCCTGGAAAGACTTGCATGAACTGATGATGAGCGAGATGAGCAGAACCAGGAGAACATTGTATACCCTAATGGCAACATGGGAATGATGAACAATCTTATTGGACTTGCTCATTCCATCAATTCAATAATCAGAGACAATTTTAGAGCACCTGTGATGGAGAATACCATCTGTATCCAGAGAAAGAACTGTGAAGTTTAAACAAAGACCAAAGTCTATTACCTTCAAATTTTTTTATTTAGATAAAGTATCTTATGTACTTCATAATTTTACTATCACTAATATTTTATTTTCTTCCCAAGGATATGAATTCTCTCCCAAAACATTCAATTTTGATCAATGTATAGCATGGAAACAGTGTAAAGATTATCAAATTACCTTCTGTGGAGGGGGATGGGGGAGGGAAGATTGTAGGAAAGATTGTAAAAATAAAAACCTTATAGAAAATGATAGGTAGAAACTACTATTGTATATAATTGGAAAACAAATAAAATATTAAATAAAAAAATATTGCCTAACAAAAAAAAGAAAATGTTATATTTCTTCCTATCCCCATCCTATTTTCTCCAAGATCTATCATATCTTAACTTTTCTAAAACTCTATTCACCTCCTTAACTTCTTTCTTAGATTCATCTAATTCTGAGAGAGGAAGATTGAGGTCTCCTACTAGAATAGTTTTGCTGTCTGTGCCTTCCTGCACTTTATTTAACTTCTGTCTAAGACTCTGTATACAATTAGTATTAATATTCATTATCTGTGGTAACTTTTAGGAAGATGTGGTTTCCCTTCCTTACCCTATTAATTAGCTCTATTTTATCAATCAACCTTACAAAGGGATAATTACAGAGAAAATAGAGGGCAAATAGAAGTTAGAAATACAAACCTGTGGATAATTATCTTATTCTCCTCTTTACCATACTGGTCCTGGAAGAATAGGCTTAAATTTAAAGGGGGAGAGTAGGCTTAAATTTAAAGGAAATATTTGAAAGCATTCACTCTACCAAATTCACTTTAAAGTGCAGTATAAACAATGGATATTCTTTCCCTTGCTTGTAGGACTCAGTGTCTTGTTTATGAAATCAATACCTTATGAGATAGGTTTTGATTACTTTTTGTTTCTTTGCTGCTGGTCTGAAATTGATTTCCCTGCTGAATCTAGCATGGACTCCAGTATCCAAACCTCTAGAATCTTTCTGATCTAACATTTTGAAGCTCATAAGGTCTCAGCCTTCTCTAATGATCCTCCACCTAAAAACAAGTCAGAATGGACACAGCAAAGGTACAAGCAACCACATAGTCATTTGTACATGGATTTATACCAACCTGACTCATGAAATCAGGTGAAACAGTGTTTGGAAAGTTAGGGATTTTTTTTAATTAGAAGGTTGAGCAAATTTTCATTAGGCTTATAATTTTTCTTCTAAAAAATCTAAAAAACTGAAAAGAATGTAACTATATGTATATCTTTGGGGACAATAAATGATATAATAGGCTTAAAATGAGATAATTTTTGCTATAGATGCTATATAGGGAAGGTGAATGGATCTTTAGAAGAGCTAATTGACACAATTTTGAGGAGTAAGAGTCACATTGTTTTGATTGAGGAGCAAGAGTCAATTCAGACCAGTGAAGAAATGTTATGATGGAAGTACATAATGTAGCAAGGTGATTCTTAAAGAGATGACCAGGCAGCAATGCAAGGGATAATTGTAGCTGTCTTGACCTGATTTAGTGGAAGAATGCACATATTTTTGTATATTGAAATGGGAACATCCCAAGTAGAAGAAATATTGTATTAAGTAGGGTTTATTATAATCATTTTAACTAAAATGCTGAATTCCGTTTTCATTGAAACCTTTTATAATCATATGTGTTACATGTTAAAAGTTCAGCAACGCTTTCTCTTTATAACTAGTGAGAAAAACCTGAGAGGTTTAAGCTGCTGCTCCTGAACACAAACTGTAATAACTGTAAGATAGTATTAACTTCTTCTCAAAAGAGTCATTACCATCTGTACTGTGGATACTGACAATCAGGAAATTTCAGTTACATCCCATGATCACTAAATATATTTCCGTCTTAGTCTAATTATTCTCATTGTAAGCCTTCCCTCCAGTTAAGCACAACATGTTTCTAAAGCTTTGGATGTAGTTGAATGCATGACAAGACTCAGTTGCCTTTTTTCTTTTTTTTAATTTTTGTCTTAATTTTTTTTCTTAAATTTTACTCTATTTTCCCCTGGTTACATGTAAAATCAAGTTTTAATATTCATTTTTAAAACTTTGAGTTCTAAATTCTCATCCTTCTTCCCTACCCATTCCTTCATTGAAAAGGCAAATCAAAGTGAAGCTGGTGACTTAGCACAGCACCCCTCACTCAAATCCAATTCATGTGCTTGTCACGACCTCACCTCCTGATGTTGTGATCTTCAAAAATGAAGGACAAACATTATTTGATATAGGTTAAAAATGCATGGTCATGTAAAACATTACCATAATAGTCATGTGGTGAAAGTGTATAGAGACCCCTCTTCCAAAGAAAAGGAAAAAACCTCAAGAAAAATAAAATTAAAAAAGTATACTTCGATCCATTTTCAGACACTATTAACTGGAGATGGTAATATTCTTTAAGTCCTTCAGAGTTGTTTTGCCTCAAAGCATTGCTGGAAAAAGGCAAGTAGTTCACAGTTGATCCACCTATAGTATTGTTACTTTGTATATGGAACATTTCCCATTGCATCTACTCATGTATATCTTTCCAGGTTTTACTGAGAGCATCTTGTTCATTATTTCTTATAGAATAGCATTCCATCAGAATCACATACCATCATTTGTTCAGCTATTCCTCATCAGTTGTCATTTTTTACCAATAATGTATTCATACAAACTGTTCACAATCTCAGTTATGTTCACCTTTTCTAAGGAAAAAAAAACTAGATTCATTTTTTTATCCCACTTTGAGAAATTACAGAATTAAAATCAAAATAATCCTACTTACTAAGCTCAACTTTCCCCAACAAGAAGATCCTCACATTTTCTACTTTTTTTCTGCGATACTTTTTGTACAACCTGTCACTTTTTCTCTCTTGCATCCCATTCCACAAAACATACAAACCAGAAGTTACCATGATCAACCACACTTTGAGCTGAGTTCATATTATAATGATAAGTGAATGGAAATGTAAGCAAATTAGATAAAACAGGAAACCTTTTGAGTTTATATAGGCTTTTACCAGACGAAATGAAGAACTGGCAAGTTACTGATATCAATGATGCTAAGTGGAAGGGTTAAGAATAGTTAGTTTTCCCCACTGGATTCTCAGGCTGCTCCCCTTGTCAAAACTGATTTAGCTCTAGTCCCCAAATCTTGGATATTTGGATATATCAAACCCTATATATCTATGGTTATTTACTACTGTGTATTCTGTATCTAATCCATTGACTGATTCATCACTCCATTTCTTTTAGTCAGATGGTTTTGATGATCACTGCTTTGTAATAGTTTGAATTCTGCTACAGTTAGGTCATTCTTCACTTGTTTTTTTCATTGATTCCCTTAATATTCTTGACCTTCTGTTCTTCAGATAAATTTTGTTGTTATTTTTTCTAGCTCTATGAAGTAATTTTGGTTGTTTTATTGGTATACCACTGAATAAACATTAATTTAGGCAGAATTATCATTTTTCCTATATTGACTCAGCCTACTCATGAGCAATTAATATTTCTCCAGTTGTTTAGATCTCACTTAATTTGTGTAAAAAGTGTTTTGTTATTGTGTCCATAGTTCCAGAGTTTTCCTTTAGAGGCAAAATTCTAATTGTTTGGATTATCTTCTGTTATTTTAAATGGAATTTCTCTTTCTATCTCTTCCTTCTAGACTTTGTTGGTAATATATAGAAATGCTGAACATTTCTTTGTAAAAGATGTTAACACAAGAGCTATTATTATTTTCATCATGAATTTTTAGCAAATTATTTTAATAACTGCAATATAAATTGAAATGTTTATTGTTACCTTTGGGAATTAGGTAATATCTGATCCATTAATTAATTCCCTTCTTACCCTCTCCAAAAACAAATTCAGAACCATTTTCTCATTTAATTTTAACTCCATTTTGTATTCTGGTTTGATCTGTGTTCTAAGAAATGAGGACCAAGATGCAGCCAGAAATTGTGGGAAGACTTTATATGAACTGATGGAAAGTGAAGTAGAATGATAAGAACACTGTACATGGTATCAGCAATATTGTACAATGATCAACTGTGAATGATTTCACTATTTTCAGGAATAAAACAATCCAAGTCAATTCTGAGGACTTTTGTTGAAAAATGCTATCCATCTCCAGAGAAAGAACTAATGGGGTCATAATGCAGATGCCCTTTTTAATTTTCTTTATAATTCTTTATTTTTTATCTGTATTTTCTTTTATAACCTGGCTAATATGTAAATAGTTGCATTCTTGCAATCTTACAATTTATATCAAAAATTTTCCTTCACAATAAGGGAAAGAGAAAAGATAGAAAATATGAAGCTCAATAATTTTCAGACAAGAATGTTAAAATTTTTGTTTATATGAAATTGAAAAAATCAAAACTAAACATAAAAAAATTTTGCAAAGAACAAGGCAACAAGAAAATGTTACAAACATGGTAAGCCTATGTAATATAAAGTAATGTTGTTATTTCAATATAAGAAAAACAAAAAACATGTTGGAAAATATGGTTCATCTGGAGTAGCACCTTTGGATCTGAGCAAGCCACTGAATTGCAATCTAAGTTTCAGATATAGTGCATCAACCAACTGAACAAGAAGAAAAGCTCCTAGAGAACTCTAGACTAAGAATCCATCTAATTGTTAGCTATAAATAAAAGAAAAACCTGCTAGAGTGAGAAAAAAATTGTAGATTTTATTCACGAACCTTGCAAGATATGGTTGCCTCACCTAGTGTGAGACACAAGGTAGCATTAGAACATCAAGTAATGTATATAGTCTTACAAACTCCCCTCCATCTTGGATTTTCATAGGCTCGCAGAGTTTGAGTTACAATCTAAGAGGTGTACCCATCTCATAACATGCCCCTAATATGATCCCCCATCATATGACACATGATATACTGATGAACCCCAATTGTTACAGGAGGTGTGGGGGATAATATCCAAATACCTAATTGCATAAACTCAGTTGCATTAGGTCAAGATCTCTAGGTCACTCTTGACCGGTTGAGAACTGGATTCTTCTAATCTTAGGTTTGTCATCTCTGGAATAGGATTAGGAAAACTCTCCCAGTTTGTGATTGGCTGGGGCTATACCCCCTTTGTAATGGATTCCCTAGGAACCCCCCCCACTATACACACACCCTATGAAGACCAATGCTTTACATTTCTCACATTGTTTTTCCTAAAAAATTTGCAGATTTACCCACATTTCCTTGACTTTCCCAAACTTTATAGGTTCTTTTCTATAGTTTTGCATACTTCAATAACTCATAACTTGTCTGACTAATCTTAATTACATCCTTACCTTGACCCTTCCTCTGAAAAAAAATCATTCAAATGAAATTCTATTTAATATACTGAAAGCAAGATAAAATAAATGTGAGGTATAAGACAGTTGATTATGCAAGTTCCAATTTGTTCCACCATGTTTTGTGACATGATAGGCTAATAGAACTGAGGATTTATTGGAAGGAAGTTCTTTCAGTTTTATAGGTTTCAAAAACAGGGAGGACAAGAGTAAACCATCTTACCAAACTACAGAACCTCTTTCCCCTTGCATGACTAGAAATTATATGATATTTACTTCCAGGCCCTCAGTTGACGGCATCTGACAATGATCTTTGGGGATACATATACATATATATATATATATGTGTATGTATGTATGTATATCAAAAATGACTTTATATTCCAGGTAAATTGTATGCAGAGCCTTGAAAATATTGTCCATAATGCCTTCACATATGGATGATTATTCTTATAGTGAATAGCAGTTCTGTTCCAGGATCTGCAATTTCTAAGTTGAGTTTCATACAAGGTCTTTCAGTCTCAGTTGTGTATATGTATAATCAGTGTGGATTATATCCTTACCAAAATAAATCTAATAAGGTGATGAGAATCAATTTTCATATATAGTCAAATTGTCAAACTAATAATTACCACATTTTGTTCAAAGAACAATCTTGAGAGGTTCCAGGGTGGATATTAGTTTATGTTGTTGTCCAACATCGTTTTCACTTTTCAAAAATCCTGGATAAACATAGACAAAGGAAAATAAATGAAAGCCTCTGAGATTTAAGAGAGTTTTCTTGGCAGTATATCTAACTAAACAAATCCAGGAATTGTATGAACAAATTTCTTTTAAAAAACTTTTTTATACAAACAAAATCTGATTTAAATAATTGGATTGTCAAAAGACAGGAAGAGCCAATATAAAAATTGCAATTTTACCTAAATTAACTTATATATTCAATACCATCTCAATTCAATCACCAAAAAAATATTTTACTGAATTAAAAAATAAAAATAAAATTCATTAAGAAAAACATATAAGGGACAGCTAGATGGTGCAGAAGATAGAGCACTAGCCCTGAGGCCAAGAAGACCTGAGTTCAGATGTGATCTCAGACACTTAATGATTACCTAGCTGGGTGACCTTGGGCAAATCACTTAACCCCACTGCCTTTCAAAAAAAAGAAGGAAGGAAAGAAAGAAAGAACATATAGCCAAGAATATCAAAGGAATTAATGAAAAAAATGTAAAAGAATGAAGTTTAGCAGTACAAAACTTTATATTATAAGGCAATAAGTATCAAAACTATTTGGTACTGGCTAACAATGGAACACAGTAAACATACAATTTACAGCTATATATATATACATATATATATATAGTAAGCTTGTATTTGACAAGTGTAAAAAGTTATTATTTTAGAATAAAATTCATTATTTGGTAAAAATTTGGCAGAAGTGGAAAAAAGTATGGCAGAAATTGGGCATAGATCAATATCTTATACCATTTACTACCAAGATAGAATCAAAATGAATATATGACCTAGATATAAATGGAGATATTTGTCAAATCCTTTAAAAATTTTCATTTGACCTCGACATTCTTTCAAGTAATCATACTATATCCTGTACCCTTCCCAATAAAGCTAAAGGGGGAAGGGGGGAGAAGTGTATTCTTGCTGAGTCTACTGCCTCTCCTTCTACTGAATTGTTTTTTATAATTTATTTTATATATCCAAAGGTAAAAAGATTAAGAATTAAATGATTTTTTCCTCAGTGGGGAAAATTTAAGATTAAAATAGGAGGAATAGGAACAATGGAACAATGGATTGGAACTAGAAAAAAGTCCTATCTGCTTTTCAGAGATTGTTGCAAAGACATTAGGGGATGATATTGAGGAATTATGAATTGTAGATCAAGAAAGTAGAGGGATTCCACAGGAACAGACTTTCTTTTGTCAGAACAGTAGAATGCAGATTTTTCTCTTGAGGTGCTAGAAACCAAGCACTCTAAAATTTTTTACTTAATAAAAGCATTTTTTCTTTTTCATAGTTAAAATAAAAGAATTAGACCATAGGCTCAAAAGTGAGTGTCATGGTCTAATTCTTCTTGAAGTTGACCAGTACCTCAATTTTTTGTATCCTTTCATATTGGAATTGTAAGAGAGGAAAAATTATGGAAAAAATTAGTTTAGAATTGAGAGTAATAAAAACATTCCAGTAAAAATAATATTTAAGATAATTTATTTTATTTGCAGTTTATCAAGTATCAAAAGATTGGAAATATTTCAAGATTCAAATATTTCATCTTTAAAATAAATAAAACATATATAAGTAAAACTGTTTCCTTTTTTTTGTATTTTGAAAATGTTTTGTTGCTGCTCTTTCCCTTCCTCTTTGACTATTACTTCCCACTTAACTGCGTCTCACAGTGGAAGCTCTTCCATGTAAGCTATCCACATAGTCAAGGAACATCAGTCAATGGACTCATCATGTCTGAGAATGCATGTCTCATTCTGAACCCTCTATTCCAACATCTCTTTGTTAAGAAGTGGTAGTAAATATTTCATCAACAGTCTTTCAAAGACAAGATTTGTTGTCACTATTTTATTCCTAGTCTTGAGGCCTTTCAAAATTGTTTCCCTTTTCTTGATTGTTGTGATCATAACATAAATTGTTCTAGTTCTACTGAGTTCCTGAAGTTAAAAGAAGTGTGTCCATATTACTCCAAAGCAGCATTATTCATTACTTTTTTTTTGCAAGGCAAACGGGGTTAAGTGACTTGCCCAAGGCCACACAGCTAGCTAATTATTAAGTGTTTGAGACCGGATTTGAACCCAGGTACTCCTGACTGGAGGGCTGGTGCTTTATCCACAGCTCCACCTAGCCACACCTATTCATTACTTCTTATGGCACAGTAAATTGCTACTACTTGACCTCTGCTACAATTTACTCAGTCTGCAATTGAAGGAAGCAATATGTAAAATGGATATGATGCATTCCATTGTTTTACCTAAAAACAGCAGTATTTTACATGGAAAATTTCCCTTAGTCCCTCAGGCTAGCAATATTTAGCTTAATGATAGCCCTTTGTAGTAATACCAAGCCTAAAGGAGATAAGCCAGAATTCAGTTTCTCCATTGCTTTTTTTTTGTATGTTTTGAGAGCACAAGGGCCATCTTAGAAACCAAGACTTTCCTCATAGTTAATTAACGTGAGGTAAACAATATTTTCAGTTGTGCAAAGTGATCCTTTGAGAAATTAGAAATCACAAAGTCGGCGCCAGTCCGGGAGCAGCTAGCGGCCTCGCGTCCGGGTGACCCCTCCGCATCCTCACCAGCCACCTCGCTTCCAGCCCGGATTCACACCAAAATGGGAACTTCTGTCAAGGATCAGCTGATTTTGAATGTCCTAAAGGAAGACCAGGTCCCCCATAACAAGATCACTGTTGTGGGGGTTGGTGCTGTTGGCATGGCATGCGCCATCAGTATCTTGATGAAGGACTTGGCTGATGAACTTGCCCTAGTTGATGTCATAGAAGATAAGCTAAAGGGAGAGATGATGTATCTCCACCATGGCAGCCTTTTCCTCAAAACACCAAAGATTGTTTCTGGCAAAAACTACAGTGTAACTGCAAACTCAAAACTGGTTATTGTTACTGCTGGGGCACGTCAACAGGAGGGAGAAAGTCGTCTTAACTTGGTCCAGCGAAATGTGAATATTTTTAAATTCATCATTCCCAATATTGTTAAATACAGCCCTAATTGCAAGCTGCTTATTGTTTCCAACCCAGTGGATATTTTGACATATGTGGCCTGGAAGCTGAGTGGCTTTCCTAAAAATCGTGTTATTGGAAGTGGTTGCAATCTGGATTCTGCCCATTTCCATTACCTAATGGGGGAGAGACTTGGTATCCATTCTTCAAGTTGTCATGGATGGATTCTTGGGGAACATGGAGACTCCAGTGTTCCTGTGTGGAGTGGTGTGAATGTTGCTGGTGTATCTCTAAAGAATCTTTATCCTGCTTTGGGAACTGATAGTGATTCAGAAAATTGGAAGCAAGTTCACAAACAGGTGGTTGACAGTGCTTATGAAGTCATCAAGCTGAAGGGCTACACTTCTTGGGCCATTGGCTTGTCTGTGGCAGATCTGGCAGACAGCATTATGAAAAATCTTAGGAGAGTGCATCCAATTTCCATCATGATTAAGGGTCTATATGGCATTAATGAAGATGTCTTCCTTAGTGTCCCTTGTGTCTTGGGGCAGAATGGTATTTCTAATGTGGTGATGGTAAATCTGACTCCGGAGGAGGAGGCCCATTTAAAGAAGAGTGCAGAAACTCTTTGGGGAATCCAGAAGGAGCTGCAATTTTAAAACTTTAAATGTGTTTCCATTTTACTGTCTTGAGAACGTGACAGTGATTAAGGGATTGTGTATGACGTGCTATGGTCAAATCCTTCCTCTGATTTAGTAATTGAACATCAGAAATGTAAAACTTAAGAACACACTCTAGACTCTAGACTCTTCCTAAAGTTAGAAATGGGGAATACAATGTGACTGTTTGTTAAACCCTGTTATTTGCACAGTGATGCTGGATCAGACTTGTATAGTCATAAACATAGTTACTGTCAAGCAGAACCACAGGTTATGTCACTGCCTATTTTGTAGGTGCTAGTTTCCCAAAGGTCCATAACATTCTTGGACACAACACCATACATACTAATAAAGTAGCAATACTTTATTGATACATTTTATCCTTCCCTCCATTAGAGCTCTTTAGCATGGCCCCATGAATCACCTTTCGAGGACCTGATTTTGTCTACTTATATATACTATTTCAATAGCTGTAAATTTCAATATTATATAAAGATCTATGTATGTACAATGATGCAACCAATTCGACAAGTGTCATACTAACCCAAATACTGAATAAACAACAAAATAACTGAAAAAAAAAGAAAGAAATCACAAAGTCAACTGTTTCTTTGGAAGGAATTAACTATGGTGGTTACTTTATAAAACATATTTGGCTATAGTCTCTGCATGTATTTCAGAAAAGTTCTTATGGTAGGTGTAACTATTGTCTCCACTCTTAAAATTTGTCACAGTGGCAAAATTGGCAGATCATACAGAACTGTTGGTCCACTGGAAAAAAATTGGAAGAAAATTAGTTTTCCTCTGCTTTGCTTATGAAGATCCTATCATGGTACATATTAGCAAAGCATGGAATAAGAGAGTAGGACAACATATAGGAAGTGGCCAATAAATGTTTCCTGAATAAATCAATAAACATATCCAAATATTGGGTTCTATACTAACCCCCTTCTCTTCCATCTATTAGGTACTCTTACCAAGACAGATGTCTGGCAATAACTGCACTGCTGTGACTAAATTCATTCTTCTGGAGTTAACAGATGATCCAACCCTTTGTTTTATCCTCTTTGTGATATTTATGGGTGTCTGTGCAGTCACATTAGTTAGTAATCTTAGCATAATCATATCAGTCAGAGATAGTTCCCAACTTCAAATTCCAATGAGCCTTTTCCTCAGTGACTTGTGGACACTGCATATTCCTCATCTGTCACAAATGTTATGCTCAAGAACTTCTTGGGAATAAAAATCACAATCCCTCTGCAAGGTTTTGTAACCCAAATGTGTTGTGGAGCCACCTTTAGGAAAACTGAGTGCTTCATTCTGGCTATATTGACTTATGATTGGTATATGGCCATTTGTAACCCCATACTCTACTCAATCAACAATCTACTAAGATCTGCATCCTGTTACTCATTACATCCTTCTTAGGCGGTTATTTAAATTCTTGGATTATTGCTGTTTGTTTATTGAACTGGTCCTTCTAGGGACCCAATAAGATCAATCATTTTTTTTCTGTGATTATTTACCACTTTAAAATTTTTCTACTCTGAAGATAATCTTGCTGAAATTCTGCCTGCTGCTTCTATTATGCTAGTGATTGTGTTCACTGTGTCAATTATCACAATCTCTTATGTATACATCCTCTTCTCTGTCCTTAAGACGAGTTACACTGAGGGTAGATCCAAAGCTTTCTCAGCTTGCAATCATTGCAGTCACTCTCTTCTATGGAGACTGCAATATTTTATACGATGTCTAACTTGGTTACACAATGGATCAGAACAAAGGAGTGTCCGTTTTTTATATTGTAATCATCCCCATGTTGAAATCCTGATCTACAGTATAAGGAGCAATGAAGAAAAATGGACCCTGAGAAATCTAATGATTAGGAAACATATTTTTTTCATGACTTTAACTCAACTGAACAAACATTTATTAAATACAGAGTTCACAAAATGTGTTAGGCTTGGGAGATACAAGCACAAAAATGAAACTGTCCTAGCATGTATGAATCTAATATTCTAATATAATTGTTATGATAAAGTGATATGAATAAATTGGCTTTAGAAAAAATATATATCATTTAGAGCATTAAATTTGTGAAATTAAATATTGATTACAAAGGATATTCTTTGGTTTCATGAGTGTTTTTTATAATCTTATGGCATTCATTTTCTATTAATTTATGGGGTTGTTCTTTCCATTACATTGGTGTAGTCATATTATATATTGATTGCTTTGCCCTGAAATCATCATTCTATGTCAGTTTATGTAAATGTTTTCTATTTTTCTGTATTAAACACATTTTTCAGTTTCTTTATTATTCTTGATTTTTTTGTTCTCCATATTCTTTTACAACAAAGCTAATATGGAAACATTTTGCATGACTGCAAATGAATAATATATATCAAATAGCTTACCTTCTCACTGAGGGGACAGGGTAAAGAGAAAGGGAGAAAATATGGACATTAAAATTTTTCAAAAAACAAATGCTAGAAATATTTGTTTATGTATATAAAAACTTTTTATACAAAGTCAGATTTTAATAGCTGAATAAGTAAGGAGGTTAATGATTTCCCTTTGTTTATGGATAAATCTCTCCCTCTTTCATTCTCTCTCTCTGGCATCTCCATCTTGAATAGATGATCTCCACCTATAGGTTTCTTGGTAAATCTTAGCAAATATACTTCATGTCCAACCTATATTTTCTGTCATTTCATTTTAACCCCATTTTTTTTAGGTTTACATGATCAAGAATATCAAATGAATTAATGAAAAAAATAAAGGAAGAAGATTTAGCAGTACCAGGTTTTAAACTAGATTATAATTCAATAATTATCAAAACCCTGATACTGGGTTAAGAAATAGGAAGTTCACTGAGTAGAATGGAGTAGATATACAATAAACATCAGTAAATAATTATAATAACTGTTTGGAAAATGTGAAAATTTAAACTTTTGAGAAAAGAATTCACTATTTGGTCAAAATTATTGGGAAAACTAAAAAGCATTCAGGTAGAAATTAATATAATCCAACATCTTACACCATTTACTAAGGTAAGGTTTAAATGGATACATGACCTAGCTATAATGGTAGATATTAAAAGAAAATTAGGTGGCAGCACAAAGATGATGATGTGAAGGCAGGAATTTACGCAAACTCATTCCCCCCAAAAACTTCAACAGCCGTCAAATTATGACTCTAACCAAAATCTAGAGGGGCAGAACTCAAAGAAAGACTGAGTGATACAATTTCACAATCGAAGATGACTTAGAAGATCTCTGGGACAGATCTGTTCCACCTGGACCAGGAGTTGGAAGAAAGTGCAGTGCATTCACAGCTGCAGTGCAACATAGCTGCAAGGGTACCTGGGTCCATGGCAGGAAAAGGTGGTTTAATCATCAGGAACAGCTGGAAGGAGTGGTGACAGAACTCTGCCACACCAGAGTGTGTGCACTCCTCTGTGGCCTCAGAGCAACCCTGCAAGAGGAACCCACAGTGGGAGTCAGCAGAGCTACCCAGCACTTCCAGAACTCTCAGTTCATAACCTGGGGTGGGGGGTGGGGGGGGGTGCTGCAGAGGTCGCTCAGCTCTCAGTGGGGCAAGACTCAACTGTTTGTCCACACTCAGATCCAGGTTGCAGTTTGGGCTCCCACAACACCACCATAGCTGATTTATGGTAGTTTTTATTTTTTATAGAGCAAACTGGAAATCAATCACTTTTTGAGTATTCCAGAGATGGGGGGGCGGGGCACGTGTGTGTAAAAATCAGGACCCATTACTACATCATTATTTGAAAATATCTCATTTGTTTTCATTTGACAAATGCACCACTTCTTTATCACTCCCAAGGAGACTGTAACAGTGCATTTTTTATGTTTGAAATTTGTTTTGCTTACATTGTGAATAAATACAGAAAAGAAATAAAGAAAATAAAGAAAAAAAGAAAATAAAAAAAAGAAATAAAGAAAAAGAAAAACAAAACACCACCATAGCTGAGCAGGGACCATCCTCACAGCTCTAGGACAGAGGGGACGGCCTGTGGTCATCCACATACCAAAGCACAGGCAAGAAAGCAGTCTGAGTCTCTCACAAGACCTTGAAGGAATTAAGGTCCCAGTGGGACATCCCACTCCACCCCGCCCCAAAGTCTTGGAAGTACAGTAAATCAGTCATAGCCTGAGAAAATGCATAAACAACAGAAAAAGAAGAATCTGACCATAGAAAATTACTTTGTTTCCATGGGAGATTCAGAAGATGACAAAATCTAAGCTTCTATACCCAAAATCTCCCAGAGAAATAGAAAATTGGCTCAGGCTATGGATGAGCTCAAAAGAGACTTTGAAAAGCATTTAAGGGAGTTGGAAGAAAAATTGGGGGAGAAATGAGAGTGATGCAGATAAATCTTGAAAACCAAGTCAGCAAATTGGTGAAAGAAATACAAAAAAAAAAAATACTGAAGAAAATAATATGTTTAAAACCAGTTTAGGCCAACACAAAAGGCTGAGGAGAAGAATGCCTTAAAAAGCAGAATTGGCCAGTTGGAAAAGGAGATTTAAAAAAGTTCTCTGAAGAAAATGACTCCTTCAAATGCAGAATGGGAGCTAAAGGAAGCTGATGAGGGTGAAGAGCTCAGGAAGAAATAAAACTGTACCAAAAAAACAAAAACTAGAAGAAAATGAAATAATAGAAATTGAAGAAATTCACCAATCACCTCCTGAAAGAGATTTCCAAAAGAAAAACTTCCAGGAATATTATAGCCAAATTCCAAAACTTCCAAGTCAAAGATGAAATACTAAAAGAGGTCTTCATGTATAGGATTCGAGAAGGACTAATTATGAGGAACTTAATGATATTGAACTGCTTGTACTCCTGCATGGGAAGAAGATATTGATAACTCACATGAACTTTCTCATTCATAAGAGCTGTTAGGAGCATATAGAGACAAGGCACAGGAAGGAGCTGAATATAATGATATAATATAGTAAAAAGATGGAATCAATGGGTGATAAAGGAGAGTACAGGAAGGAAGAGAAAGGAGAGGAAGAAGGGGTTAAGATATTTCACATAAGAGTCAAGAAAAAGCTTTTACAATAGAGTGGAATGGGAGGAAGGCAAGTGAGCCTTTGAGATAAGGGGGAACAGGACAGGATGAAAGGGGAGAGAGAATGGAATAGATGAGAGTGGAGAGGAATAGAGTGGAGGGAAATATAGCTAATAATAGCAACTATGGGAAAAATATTGAAGCAACTTCTCTGGTGGTTGTGATGGAGAAGACAACTCATCTCAGAGACAGCCATTGGAATCTGCCTCCTTTTTGGGGGGGTGGGTTATGATTACTCTCACAATAAGACTGTTGTAATAATATAAAATAAATAAACAAAAAAGATAATCAAGATAAAAATGTTTTTACCAATCAAATGATCAAAGAAAGTAATTTGGGAAGCTCCAACTGTGAACCATTAGTGGGGAACCCTGATTTTCAAATAACCATTTTCAGTCAGGATCCTAAGGGTCCCAGGAATAAGATCCTCTCCATGGGTGAGATTGCAAAGGGGCCTGAGCAAGGCTTGTGTAATTACAAGATTCTAAACAAAGAAGGCATGATCCAAGTATCTATGTGACTCTGCATTCAGAAGATCCATCCTGATACTGGCCAAATTTCAGGAGAGATTTTTCTTCTCCAAATATTTGGGGAAAGGGGGTATGTTTACAGGACTGGCCAAGTTTTCAGTAAACACTCCCCTCCTTATCAGGGACTGGTTAGGTTCCCAATTATACAAGTGTTTTACTACAGGGTCACCATGCCCCTGACTTGTTTTACTATTTTTGTTCAGGTTATACAAGGGACATGGAAGAGCTTCATTTATTAATCATTCAACCATCAAAAGCCCACTTTCTCACTGTAGGATTATACTCACTTCTTTAAAACAAATTACTCTTGATTTTAAAGCTTTATCTTTTATCTTTTGAAATATTTTAAGTTCTCTTTTTTTAGAAATTGTCAACTGTTTCTGGCAGTTTTCCTATGTAGTCCTAGAATAAACTGAGGATCTTGGCTGTTTCTCCTTGGGTTTCTTTATAATTATTCTGCTTGGTGCATTTAAAACTGGTGCAGTAAAATCATTTAAAACATTTTCATTTAAAGTGTTGAGTTCTAAATTTTATTACTTTCTCCCTCCCTTTTCTTCCCCCTCTGTAATGGTAAGCAATATTATATGTTATTCATGTGCAATTAGGCAAAACATTTTCATAAGAGCCATTTTGCACAAGGCTCAAAAAAATTTAAAAAAGTAAAAAAAATTAGAACATTGAACTTATACCTATTATACTAATGGATAGTGGAGGAATTGATGAATACACAAGAGACAGAGAACATTGTGAGATGTAAAAATGAATTGTTTCATTTACATTTATTAAAAGCAGAAAATTGGGAAAACATTTTTATAAACAGATAAAGATCTCATACTTCAAATATGCAAATAATTTTTCCAAAATATAAGAACATGAGTTATTTCCTAATTGATAAATAGTTTAAAAGATATGAATAGGTCATTTTTCAATCAAGAAATCAAAACTACATAGTCATATGAAAATGTTCTAATTCATTACTGATTAAAGAATTGTACATTAAAAACAACCTTGAGATGTCATCTCATACCTACCAGATTGGCTAAAATGATAGAAGTGAAAATCACAAATGTTGGAGGGGTAGTGTAAAAATTGGGATCTGAATTTACAATCAATATTGGTGGAACTCTGAATTGAACTAAACTTTGACCTGTTCATAATTGTAAAGAAAAACATCTTTTTGAAGAATGAGACAATAGGGACATATTACAAATAACTTACAATCACCATCTAATTACAAGAAAAGTCATTTCACCATAAAAATGATCATAGAGGAGGAGAAGAATGAAAAAAATGTTGGGAAATATAGTTCAAGAGTAAGAACTGGAAGAGTCCAAAGGCTTATGAAATAATTACTTGATTCAAGCAACAGATCATATAACCTTGGAGCAGTCCCTTTTGAGAGTATAATTAAGCAAGCCACTAGGTGGCAATCTAAACTTTAGATGCCCTATATCACTCAAATGAAAATGTATAAAAGACCCTAGAGAGTTGTACCCTTGTGACACTACCTTATTTTATCTAAAAATTTGCAGATATACTCATATCTCCTAGACCTTCCCAACTTTTATTTTTCCCTAGGGTCTTCCAAGCTTCCTACTAGTCTATGGTTTGGATATTTCTACAACTAATAATTTGCCTGGTTCAAGAGACTCATCCATTTGATTCTCCATCTTGATTTCCTCCTTAACTTGACCCTCCCTCCAAGAAAGCATTCAAATGAAATTCTATTTAATATATTAAGAGTAAATACAGGGGTGGCTAGGTGGCACAGTAGATAGAGCACCATCCCTGGAGTCAGGAGTACCTGAGTTCAAATGTGGCCTCAGACACTTAATAATTACCTAGCTGTGTGGCCTTGGACAAGCCACTTAACCCCACTGCCTTGCAAAAAAAAAAGAGTAAATACAAATATAAATGTGAATTATAAGGCAGTTGATTGTCCAAGCTCCAATTTATCCTACCATATTCTGAGACTTGATAGGCTAAGAAACTTGCCTCTTTGAAAGGTCTTTGAGAGGAAGTCCTTTCAAGCTTCTCTGTTTCAAAGACAGAGGGAACAAGATCAAATTATTTTACCAAGATAGAGAACCTCATATTCCTTTCATGGCCAAAGAATCTATGAGCCTTATCTTTTGACCTTCAGTTGTCTCAGTATATGTCAACTGTCTTTTGGAAAATCTCTAAGTCATAGATCATAAATGTTCTTACAATTTATGAAAATTTGAAAAGATAGGCAATATTGCCTTAATACAAGGATAATTGTTCTTGCTGAAAATAGAACCTTTGTTCTAGAAACTAAAATTTCTACTTAAACTGGGTTTTATAATTGATCTTTTGTTTAAGTATAATCAGTATGTATTATGGCCTGTTCTAAATGAATCTGATGAAATGATGAGGACCAATTTTCATATTTAATCAATTTTGTCACAACCACAATTACCACATATTGATACCAGAATGATTTATGGGAGCTTCCATTGTAGATCATACTAGTTTGACTATGTTTGTAACTAATCTTTTTTCTCACTTTTTAAAAATTCTGAACAGGGGTGGCTAGGTGGCCCAGTGGATAAAGCACCGGCCCTGGAGTCAGGAGTACCTGGGTTCAAATCCAGTCTAACACTTAATAATTACCTAGCTGTGTGGCCTTGGGCAAGCCACTTAACCTCATTTGCCTTGCAAAAAAAAATTCTGAATAATCATAGACAAAAAATAAATGAAGACCCCTGAGAATTAGAAAACTTCTCAGAAAGTTATCTCTTCTTTGTAATTTTCTCTATCCCAATGGATTTCAAATGGCTTTTAATGATGTAGGTTGCTTTTGGTGTTAAGGTGCTCAAGGGGTTATATCCCAAATGGTACTAAACCCAACATAAATAGGCTGCTGCCATACAAAGATAATTCCGTGGAGTCCAATGTTATCTTATAATCTTCTTACATCAATAGGTATTACTGCTGTTCTTGGTACTGTTATGAAAATATTTAGATTTAACTTTTGATTTGTAGTTCATTTCAGGGAGACTTGTCTATTCTTGCTATGCCAGATTTTTAATTGATTTCATTTTTACAAAAGGCTTTATGCATCTCTCTCTCTCTCTCTCTCTCTCTCTCTCTCTCTCTCTCTCCCTCTCTCTCTCTCTCCCCCCCCCCTCCCTTCTGCCCTAATTTCAGTCTTCATATTTCTGGTCCCTCAAAGTGAAATATAAAATTAAATATCTGGAAGTGACCTTTAGGCATGGAACATTATTACTTCATATTAGTAAGTAAATTCTGATCTATCACAGGTCATGTCACACATCCTGAAATTTGTCACTGTAAACAGTAAGTACCAAATAGAACCAGATTGGATAAGGACAACTTAGTTAAAAATCTCTGGTATACAATGGTGCATTTGTTTGATTCATGATTTTCCCTTTCCCACTTCTCAAAAAGAGGCTTTAGCAAGAGGAATTTCATAGATAAATATATTGATTGGTAATAGTGGAAGGAGAATTAGACTTGAAGTCAGGAGAACTGGGTTTGAATCCCAAATCTAAGTCTTACTGACTATGAGTATGATTATGAGTAAGTAATGAACCCCTGAGATCCTCAGTTACCTCGTCAGTAAAAGAGGTAATAATAATTTCCTCTAAAAATTGTGGGAGGAAAGTAGTTGATGATTTTTAGATTGTGGTATTGAGTTATTCTAATTATTATGGTTATGTTACTAATATAAATGAGATTTGAGATTTCCTTTTTGTTAATATTTTGGTATGTCAATATGCACAGGGAACTAGACATAAAAAGAATAAAATGTAAAATGTTACTTAATCTAATGGTTCTTTCCTTCTATTGGATAGGCAGGGATAAAATATTTACACAAATAAGTAAATACAAGAAAATTTGAGGAAGGACAGAGTTTAAGAAGCTAACCTTCCTATAAATAGTGAATCACTAGCTCAGACATAAATTAAGCTTGAGATTCTAAGAAGTAGATTTAAGGTAGACCATTTGGAACATGGAGAATGACTTACGTAGAGAAACAGAAATGGAGGTAGAATTCTAAATCTGAGGAACTGGCAATAGGGTTATTGGGCAAGAATATAGAAAATGGGACTGAGAATAAAATGAAATAAAGCAAGAGAAGAAGGCTGGATTCAGATTTTCCAGAACTCTAAAAATCATACTAAAGAATTGTTTTTTAGTATTCAAGTCAATAAGGGATCTGTTCCCTGTAATCAAATGATTTGATCAGCAATGAGTTTCAGGAAAATCCTTTTTGTAGGATTCAGTTCAGAAGACATAAAACCTGGACTTTCACTTGAGTGGTTTTTTTTATAATAGTATAAATGAGAGGAGATGAAAATTTGAGTGTAGGAGGTACCTATGTGAGAGGACATAAAATGAGATATGACAGAGTAAAGATCAATTCCAAGATAGCAAATGAGTGTACTTAAAAGAATGGTAGGATCATGAACAGAAATAAGAAATTATGGAGATAGGTGGTTTTATTGGGGATAAGATGAGTTCTCTTTTAGATTTGTTAAATTTAAAATATATTTGGAATACATCAAAGAACATTGAGAAATGTATGACCAATATTGCTGATGTGTGGCTTAGAGTTCAAGGCTAGATATATAAATAGGATTCATTTGAATGGAGATGTTAATGGCATTAGAAACTAATGAACTCATTGAGAAGGCATAGAAAAAGAGTAGAGAGTTTAGGACAGATCTAGAGGGACTATATATGATTAGGAGGTGGTATCAGGATGGTAATCTGGCAACATGGGCTGATAAAGAAAGGTTACATAGGTAGGAAAAATACTAGTACCAGAAGAGCAGGGTCATGAAAATTCATAAAGAAAAAATATCCATGAAAAGTAAATGTCCATCCTGTCATATGCTTACAGAAGTGAAGAATCAATTAAGCACCTGCTATTTTTCAATAATTTTTCTAGACTCTAATGCTAACAATCTCTCATCTCCAGGAATTTAAGTGAGGGTCACAAAAATATTGTGATTTAGAAATTAAAAAATTATTTATGACTGTCAGAAACCACAGTAGAGTGGGTTAACAAATGTGTAGAAGAGAAAGGAAAGGGAAGAAATATAGTATGCTAAATTGAAAGATGTCAAAGTTAAATGGATTGTTTTGAAGGATTGAACAGATCTCAGTCCATTTCTAGAAGCAATGGGAAAAAAATCTAGAGATAAAAAGATAAAAATCAAAGGAGAGTTTTTTAATGGGGAAAGTTTAAAGGGATCACTGGAACAAGTAAAGGGATTTGCTCTGGAAAAAATATAACTATCTCTTTTTTTCAGAGATTGTTGCAAAGATGATAAGGGATATTATTGAGAAATTCTGATCTGTAGGAAAGAAAAGAAAAGGGAACCCAAAAGGACAGTCTTTCTTTTGTCAGAAAAGTAGGATGCCAAGTCTTATCTTGCTTGAGAAGAAAGAATGAAGTAGGAGATGTTGACACATTCACTCAGCACTCTTTAAATATTTGTTTAATTAAGGCATCCTTTTTTTTCTTGTGATCAGAGTTGGATCATAGACCTCCCTGTTGTCATGGCCTTCTTCAAGATTGAAGGACAAACAACAACACTTAGCTGATGATACACATTTTCAGTAACATCAAATTCTAAGAGCAAAAAATACAATAAGAAAATATAAAATTCAGATTTCCCATTTGAAAAGCACATGGGTCATCTTGGAAACCATAACTTTCCTTATTTTTAATTAACACAAGGTAGATAAAATCTTTGGCTGTGGAAGGTAGTCCTTTAAGAAATCGGGGATCGGGGCAGCTAGGTGGCGCAGTAGAAAGAGCACCGGCCTTAACCCCATTGCCTAGAAAAAACTAAAAAAAAAAATCAGGGATCACAAATTAGATTCTAGATTCTTTGGAAGGAATTAACAGTGGCGATGAATTGGCAGAACAATATTTACATTTACACATTTGGACACAATCTCTGCATAGATTTAAGAAAAGTTCCTATGCTTGGCATCCAATTATTCTCTTCACTCTTAGATGCTTTTTCATACTGTCACAAAGGCAAAATTGGAAAATGATACATTATATTTGGTCCACGAAGAAAAATTTGGAGGCATCAAATTTTTATATCTCTGCTTTGCTTATGGGCAAACTGTGTTGGTACAAAGGAGCAAAAGTATTGAAGTAAGAGCATGTAGGATGTGGTCAGCGAATGTCTCCTGAATTCACAATGGACATATCCAAATATTAATCTTGTATTCTATTTTAATCTCCTTTTCTTCTACTAGGCACTCTTTCCAAGACAGATGTCTGACAATAACTGCACTGCTGTGACTAAATTCATTCTTTTGGGGTTAACAGATGATCCAGTCCTTCGTGTCATCCTCTTTGTGATATTCCTAAGTGTCTATGCAGTCACATTAGTAGGTAATCTTAGCATAATCATATTGATCAGAAATAGCTCCCAACTTCACACTCCAATGTACCTTTTTCTCAGCCACTTGGCATTTGTAGATATTGAAATTTCCTCATCTGTCACCCCTCTCATGCTCATTAACTACCTTGAGGACATAACTTTAATCCCTCTGGGAGGCTGTGTGGCCCAAATGTGTTGTGGAGCCACTTTTGGGACAGCTGAGTGTTTCCTGCTGGCTGTGATGGCCTATGATCGATATGTAGCCATCTGTAGCCCCCTACTCTATTCCATCAACATGTCTACTAGTGTCTGCACCCTATTACTCATCACAGCCTACCTAGGTGGTTGTGCGAATGCTTGGATCTTCACTGGTTGTTTATTGAATTGATTGTTCTGTGGACCCAATAAGATCAATCATTTTTTTTGTGATTATTCACCACTTTTGAAGCTTTCCTACTCCCCAGATGATTTTACTGTGATTCTTCCTGCTCTCTCTGCTGGGTCAGTAATTATGATCACAGTGTCAATTATCATAATCTCTTATGCATATATCCTCTTCTCTGTCTTGAAAATAAACTCTTCTAAGGGGAGATCCAAAGCTTTCTCAACTTGCACTTCCCACCTCACTGCAGTCACACTGTTCTTTGGGACCCTTACTTTCATTTATGTGATGCCTGAGTCTAGTTACTCAACAGATGAAAATAAGGTGATTTCTGTTTTCTACAGTGTCATGATCCCCATGTTGAATCCCTTGATCTACAGTTTAAGGAACAATGAAGTAAAGGGGGCACTAAGGAAAATGATTAGTAGGAAACATCTTTTTTCCTGAATCCAATTGAATACAAATTTTTTTAATTTTATTATTTATTTTAAACATTCTCTTATAAATTTTTATTTTCAAGTTCTCTCCCTTTCTCTCCTTCCCTCATAGATCCAATGAGAAGGCAAGCAATATGATGTCAATTATATATTTAAAATCATGCAAAACATATATCCATATTAGCCATATTTCATTAAAAAACACAAAAAATTAAGTAAGTAGGGAACTATACTTTAGTTTGCAGTCAGAATTCATCACTTTTATCAGTTTTTACCAAGAGTCTTGAAATTGTCTTGGATCAGTGTTCATATCTTAGCTAGGGCTTGGACAGTCAATTATCATTATAACATGGCTACTACTGTGCAGAGTGATTTCCCAGTTCTCTTTCCTTCACTTTACTTCAATTTGTATGGTTCTTGCCGTGCTTTTTTCTAAAACCACGCCCTCATCATTTCTGAAAGCACAGTAATACTCCACCACAATTATATGTCACAATTTGTTCTGCCATTTTCCAGTTGATTAGCGTGCTCTCAATTTCCAATCATTTGACATCATAAAAATAGCTGCTATAAATATTTTTGTAGATATAGGTCCTTTTCCCTTTTCTTTGATACCTTTGTGGAGACAGACCTATTAGTGATATTGCTGGTCAAAGGTATTCATAGTTTTACAGTCCTGTGAAAATAGTTCCAAATTAGATCAGTTGAGTATTCCACCATTCATTTGTATACTTATTTTTTCCCTCATGTCCTTCAGTATTTGTCATTTCTGATAGGTATGAAGTGGTACCTCGAAGTTGTTTCAATTTGCATTTTTCCAATCAATTGTGATTCAGGAAATTCTTCATATGATTATAGTTAGCCTTGATTTTTTTCTTCTGAAAACCATATATGTCCTGAAACATATATTGAGAAATGACTCTTATTTTTCTTTATTAAATTTGATTCTAGTCTATACTCAGGATATGTTTGAAAAATGAAGCCTTTATCAAGAATACTTGCTTTAAAATTTTTTGATCTTACATTGTCTATGGAATCTTTAACATAATGTAATTTCTCTGATTATCTTTTTTAATTAAGTATATTTTTGGTTTTGCTTTATCTGTGTTAATGATGGCTAACCCTGCCTTTTTTACTTCAGTTGAAGCATTTTAGATTCTGCTTCAGTCCTTCATTTTTACTCTGTGTGTATTTCTGTTTCAAGTTGTCACTTGTAAACAACATAATGTTGGATTCTGGTTTTTAATCCATACTGCTATCCAGTTCCATTTTATGGGTAAATTCCTCTCAGTCACATTCACAGTTATGATTACTAACTGTATATTTCCTTTCATCCTATTTTCTCCTCTCTCTTTTTTTCTCCTCAAAATTCTTCACTTGTAACCATTGCTTCCCTTAATTCATCCTCTCTTTTGTCATTACCCTCTTCTTTCTCTTATTCCAGGTCAAAGAGAAAATATTTCAACCAAAAAGAAAAATCCAACCAAAGTTAACATCACACAGCACATTTAATGACTTCCATATTAAAGAAGTAGAGTGATTACAATATGATATTTTTGAAAGTGAAGGAGCTAGGATTATACCTAAGGATACTCTCCCCATCAAAATAGTAATAATCTTTTTTGGAGGAGGTGGAATGGGCATTCAGTGAAATAGAAGGCTTCCAAGCATTCCTAATGAAAAGACCAGAGCTTAATAGAAACTTTGACACACAAACAGAAAACTTAAGATAAATATAAAAAGATAAGTAAAAAAAATTATAAGGAACTCAAGTAAATCTATTTACATTCCATTTCTACTTTTCCCTCTGGATCTAAAATAGGAAGGGAGTTTTCCTTGATACTTTCTTGAAAGGTAATGTCTAGTATTTTTTTATTATTGGCTTCAGAGTCCAATATTTCTTAAATTATCTTTCCTAGAGCTGTTTTTCCAGGTCAGTTGTTTTTCACATGAGATAGTTCACCTTTTCTTGTATTTTTCATTCTTTTGACTTTGTTTTATTGTTTCTCAGTATCTCATGGAGTCATTAGTTTCCACTTAACAATTGAAGTTTTAAGGAATTATTTTCTTTAGTAAAATTTTGTATCTCTTCCCCACTACGGTTAATTTTATTTTTTAAGGAATTCTTATCTTATCTTTGGACCTCTGTTACCATTTAGCCAAGTCTCTTTTCAAGGGGATATATTTTTCAGTATTTTTTGATTTGGCTTTTACCAAGTTATTAATAATCTTTTTCATAATTTTCTTGCATTATTCTAATTTCTTTCTCAAATTTTCTCCTACCACTCCTTTCTTTAACTCTTCCAGGAATTTCTGTTAAATTAACTGTTTTCACATTAGTTTCTCATTATGAATTTATATCTTAATCTTCTCTGCCTCTGAAGTAACTTTTTGTGGGTCATATTCTTTTGTTGATGTTGTTCTTGTCTGCTTACTTTGTCAGCCTATTTCTCATCTTTGAATATTATGTTAACTTTTGTGTCTGTTCACCTGGGAAGTGGGAGCCATTATCCAAAGCTTCAAGGTTTTACTTTGTTTTGTTTTTTGTTTGTTTGTTTTGTGCTGCTCTTTTCAGAGCTAATTTGGGGAGTCTGCATTTTTTGTCATTTCCAATGTTGTGTGATCCTGGGAGAGGTGTGGTCACTGATCACCTGATTGGTGACACCCCATCCTCACCCCCTCCCGGGAAGTGCCCCTGGTCCTCTGCATCTACAACTTTGAAACTTTGTCCAAGGCCCCTGCTCCTTTGTGAACAACCACCCACATTCCTCTCCATCCTGGAACTATAACCCAGAAATGTATATTTGCAATAGAGTTGCCAATCAGTGCCAGCTGTGCCCAGCATCAACAAAGGGTCTGTTATAATCTCTTTCTGTTCAATTCTAACTACTGTCACTGGACTGAGAATTCTTGAAAATGCTGTTGCTGAGACATTGTCACTGTGGTATGTGCAGACTCCAGACAGACCTCCAGAATGGTGTCCCAGACTTCTGCTGACTTCTTAACTTTTCTTAGGCTGGAAAAATGTCTCACCTTGACATGTTGTTGGTTATTCCTGTCCAAAATTTTATTTGATGCATTATTTTAAAGTTATTTGGAGGGGAATGTTGGGATAGTTCAGTTGGTCAATTGCCCTTAATCAGCCATCTTGGTTGTGCCATTACTAGGGTTTATAAAGTATATTCTAGGTCCCAGGAACTGTTAGGCTTGGGAAATACAGTGACAAAAATGAAATAGTCCCAGTCTGTACGAATCTAATATTCTACTGATATAATGGTTATTATGATCGAGTGATTTGAATAAATGGGCTTTAGAAAAAGTATGATTTCATTTATTATATTACATTTGTGAATTTTAAAGTTGATTCCAAAGGTCTGAAAATATATGCAATGTTCCACAAACATGGTACAATGCTCCACAAACATTCCACCTCTGCAAAGGAGTGGGGAAAGGTATCTTCTCTTTACTCTTCTTTAGGTCCATGATTGTTTTTTATAATCTTATAGCATTTATTTTCTATTGATTTATGGGGGTTGTTCTTTCCATTACATTGCCTGTTTTACATATTGATTTCTTGACTCTACTATCTTCACTCTGTATCAAATTTGTATAAATATTTTCTATTTTCTGTATTAATATAATATTCTATTATGTTCATGTGCCATAATTTGTTTAACTGTTTCTCAATCATTGGACATCTGCTTTGTTTGCAGGTTTTTGCTACCACAAATGTGATGCTATAAATTATTTGGTGCATAAAGTAACTTTCCTTTTATCAATGGCCACTTTTCTGGCATTATATACCTGTAAGAATGTGCTCTTTTTATATGATATAGCTCTTTGGAAAGGATGAGGAGGGAAAGATATTTTAAAAAATTTAGGACATGTAAATCAATCCATCTATAATGAATCATTTGAAAACTAAACCTATCTCCTTCCTACATTTCTACATGCAATTACAATATAGCTTCCCTGGACTATTTGTTTTTCCCCACAAATGACACTTGATCTTATAAGTCTTTACAAGGGCTATCCTATTCCTAAAATATTTATTCCTATACCTCTGCCACATTGTTTCCCTGCCTTACTTTTAGAAGAATACCTTCCATCCACTCTGTCTATATTTTTTATTCACCTAATTATTTGTTGCTCATCCTTCATTTTCAAAAAGGACCACTGACATCACTGGGTAATGTCTTGGTTGGAGCTTGAATTGGATTTAAGTGGGCTAGCATTGCACCAAGTCATCAGTCTTACTTTTTTATATTTTTCTAATTATATGTAAAATCAATTGTTAGTATTTATTTTTACAAGATTTTCAGTTCAAATTTTTTTTTCTTTGTCCCTCTCCTTCACTCTCAAAAATGATAAGTAGTTTGATACAGGTCATATTGTGCAACTGTGTAAAACACAATTCCATATTGGTCACAGTTTTAAAATAAGAAACAGATTAAAAGAAAAAAAACATGAAACATTAAAAAAGAATGTTTTCATCAGCATTTAGTCTGTTTCTCTGGATGAAGATTTCATTTTTCACGAGTCCTTTGTAATTATCTTGAATCCTTTTATTGCTGAGAACTAAGACATTCATAGTTTGTCATCATACAATGTTGCTGTTACTGTGTACAATATTTTCCTGATTCTGCTTATTTTACTCTGTATCAGTTCTTACAAGTCTTTCCAGATTTTTCTAAAATCTGCCTGCTCATCATTTCTTATTGCACAGTAGTATTCCAATACATTCATATACCACAACTTTTTAGTCATTCTCTAAATCTCACTTTCTTCCAGAGTCATTAAAGACTCTGGACAAAAGACAAAAAGACTGTTAATAATCAGGATGCAGTGGATATCCTTGGCACTTTCAATGTCTAACCAAGCTCTAAGCACTTCACAGTGTCTACTTTATCTGCCATCATCACCTTTGGAAAACATTGCTCTCTTCTGCCAGGGAAAGTCTTCACATGCTGAGAGTAGACATCCCCCCCATCTCATTAATGGGTTTGAGGCTTGTTTGTTTCTTTTAACCTAATTTTATCCATCTGCTGAGGTGGTTTTTCTGGGATGTGGCCATTGTACAACTTCTTAGAGCCACAGATGAGAGTTGGGTGACAGATGAACACCAAAGGTGGATGTGCAGCCCTGAAAAAGTTTGGTAAGCCCTTAACAGCAAAGATACTAGTCCTTGGCTTGGCTAGGTGGTGCAGTGGATAGAGCACTGACCCTGAAGTCAGGAGTCAAATCTGGCCTCAGACACTTAATAATTACCTAGCTGTGTGGCCTTGGGCAAGCCACTTAACCCCATTGCCTTGAAAAATCTGGAAAAAAAAAGATACTAGTCCTCCCTGAATATTCCACATAGAATAAGAGCTTGTAGATGGCACAGGGACTGTTTTTCATTTTTTTTTGCATTTTTGAGTTATATCAAGGAGTCTGGCATTTAGCAAGCACTTAAAATCCTTGTTGAGTGACCACCATCTTGGTTATCCTTCTCTGCATGTTTTCCAGATTTCCAATGTTTTTTCTAAAATGTGGAGACCAGGACTGAACATAGTATTCTATATGTTATCTGATTAAGGTAGGATCCAGGGGGAACATCACTTTCTTAGTTAATAATCCTGTGCTTCTTTTAATTCAGTCTAAATTTTCTATTGGTCCTTGTGACTGACAGATTGAATAATGATTACTCTTCCAGAAGACAGTGTGAGGCATAGCTGGATTTGATCTGCTTTAGTGAAACAAGTAAGGCACATATTACTAGATAGAGAAATGGTAACTTCTTAAGGAGAATAACCATTGTAGTAAGTTATAATTTATTGTAATTAACATTGCTTTATATTTAGTCCAAAGTTTTCTTTGCAACCTTTTGTAATCACATATTACTACCTAAAAAATTCAATATTTTCTCTTTGTGTGAAAAAAAAGACTTGAATGGGCTATGTTTCTACCCCTTAACTCAAAAAAAATGATAATATTAGTTTCTTCCCGAGTTACATTCAAAATTATTATCAACTGTTTTGTGGATACTATCCACCATGAGATAAATAAATTTCATAGTCATTAAATAAATTTCATCTTTAGGCTAATTATGAGATATGCTCCTTAGAGGCCTTCTCTCCTGTTAACAATAACATGTTTCTAAAATTGCTGAGGTAGTTAATTATTATGCTATGTCTCAAATGCTGTTTTTGGCAAATACTAAGTTTATACAGACTGTTCATAATCTTGATTATATTTTCCCTAGGAGAATCCCCAGAAGTGCTGCCTGTATAAAGTGAAATGAGTCTTCTATGTTCCAGAAAGAGACAAAGGATTAGGAATTTTACTTTCTCACTGTCTGACCCCAGTTTTGGAATGTGGCCACTGATAGTCTTTTTAAGCTTCTCCCTTCCTCTCATTACCAAATGTGAATTTCTCTTTAGTTCCAAATTTTTGGCTTCACCCCTGGAAAAGGGTTTTTCTGAGCATGGGCAGAATGGGGAAGACCAGATGCTTTACTGTGTAAGCTTGTCAAGCCCTTCACCAAACAGAAACTGTTATTGTGCTCAACTTTTGTCTAAGGGAAATAAACAGATTCATGTTTTCACCCCACTTCGGGAATTGAGAGAATAGAAATCGATATGACCCTTTTTTATTAAGATCAGAATTCCCAGACAAAAAAGATCCTAGTATTTTCCAGCAATCTATTTCTTCTAGGGTATTTTTGTGTAACCCATCACTGGTCACATATCTTGTATTCCAGTCTCGACTATGAAGCATATACACACCAGAAATTGCTGTAATCTACCACACTTTGGTTGTTGCTTTATTATAATGCTAATTGAACAGAAATAGAAATACATAGGATAAAATGAGGAAATTTTTGAATTAACGTAAGTTTTCTTGGGTTAGGAGAGAGATGTGTAGAACTGGCAAACCACTGATATGATATGCCAAGTGGATGGGCATATTAACTGATCTTCCCAGACAGGATCCTTAGGCTGCTCTCCAAGTCAAAATGAACAAAGCTCCCATTACTGTTTAAATGCTGTCCCATCTACCCAAAGCATCTCCAGTCTCTTGAAATTCTCACCAGAGGGTTCAAACTCATGCTCTCATTTATAGCTCTTGTTTTGTCACAAAACTTCATGTGGAAAGGAAAGAGAAAAGAGAAGACTTAATCTCTTTAAAGTATAATCCATCTTTAGTCAGTAGATTCAAAAGAAATTGAAGATCCTTTGGTAAAATGGCCACTACAAATGCAAAATGACTCTAAATCCTCTATTATTCTTTTTCTGCAGTCTTGATGGTAGTGAGACATCAAATGGGAGCAAAGTTTCCAAAGATCATGCTGTTTCTGGATTGTATATATTGGGGTGGAGGACATATTGTTGAAGAAACTGAGGAGTCTGGTTCCTGAAATGCATCATAATACATAATGCAAATGCCTTGAAGAGATTTAGAGTGAATGGTAACATTCTGCAATTAGTTCTGATAGCTACATGAAGTCTTTTGTTGGTTAAGGAAATAGAACTAGGGTGTAATTTGAAAGGGCACTAAACTAGTCATAGTCATTCTCCTGCTTTGGATACCTTTTATATATGCTGGCTTTGTAGAAAGAGATTTAGCTGGCTGCTGAGGACCTGTGAATGGGGAAAGGTGCATCAGGTCCTTCATTTCTCAATTCAATAAGTTGCCTTTAAATAAATTCATGAGATAATTCTATTGCACATAAAAGAACATCCATACGGAAAAAAAAAAACACTTTGTGATTTTTGAGGCAATTTTCCAGAAGAGAAAACAGATCCAGAGAAGGGGGAGAAAAAAAACTTGTCCACAGTTACATGATTAGTTGAAATTAGACTGGGACTAAATTCAAGTCCATTAAGTATTTCTCAATCTACTATTTAATTACTGAAGTTATATGGCATTTATGCATTCAAAGACAATTATTAGGATAATGTGAATATAACTATATGCTATTCATTTTAGTTTACAGATATGATGGTTTTCAAGAACACTCAAAAATTAACTCCACAATTATATAAAGGGTGGATGGACATAATTTGTTTAAAATATAAATAAATGTCAGATACTTCAAGACCATTGTAGGAGCAATTGCCATTGTATTGAGGGTAATTAAGGAGCAAGGAGGGAGTATTCTGGATCAGAGCTCATGCCAATGAAATTGTTCTCTTAAAAATTACCAGTCATCTTTAACTTGTTAAATCTGATAACCTTTACATAGATGCTATGTTTTCTTGACTTCTCTGAAGCATTTGAGAAATCTACTTTTCCTAAACACTCTCTCTTCTCAAGTTTTTTTATGTTTCTGGTATCTCTATCTCAGGTCTCTCTGTTGAATCAAGACCAGTTTTGTCTTCTAACCTCTGGTCTATCTTGTGCTCTTTTCTTGGCCCTCTTTTGCTTCCTTTTTCTCAATCTATACCCTCTTTTGGTGATTTCATTCTTTTCCATAGATTTCATTACCATCTTACTTCAGTCAAGTCAATAAGTATTTTTAAGCTCCTACTATGTTCCAAGGATTGTTCTGTGTGCTAAGGATACTAAACAAGGAAAAAAAAAAAGCCAGTTTTATTCTTTCTCCAGAGTTCTATACATCACCACCTAACAATCAACATTTTCATCTGAATGTTCCATTGATATCTCAAACTCACCAAGTCCAAAATAGAACTCATCATCTTACTTCTCACCCCATTTCCACATTTCCCACTTTCTCTTGAAGGCATCACCATAAGATGCAGTTACCCAGGTTTGACATTTTGGAGACTATTGCTCCTCTTTTCTCTACCTTGATTCCCCTCCTTCATTCTACCAATTGCCAAGTCTTGTTAATTCTGTTTCCTCAACATCTTTCAACCAGTTCTCTTCTACTCACATTCAGAGTCATCTCCAGTCATCTTGATCCATATCTGGCCACTGGATCCAGATAGCTCTGGAGGTAAAAAGTGAGACTGGTGACAGCACAGTACCCTTTCTCTCAAATCCAATTAATGTGCTTGTCATGCCAACACCTCCTTGATGTCATACAGTCTTCCTTGAGAATGAAGGACAAACATTATTATCTTTTCACTCATATAGCCAACATTCTAGTTCACATCTGAGAAAGTTGATTTACAAATGATTCAATAAATTAGTCACCTTATTTAAATTCTAATCAGTATTAGTCAATTGATTACTCAATGGATTGTATTCAAATCAATATTAGTCAATTCATTATGATGATATAACACAGGGCTGTCAAACATTACTTTTTTTTGTTTATTTTTTTTTAGGTTTTTGCAAAGCAAATGGGGTTAAGTGGCTTGCCCAAGGCCACACAGCTAGGTAATTATTAAGTGTCTGAGATCGGATTTGAACCCAGGTCCTCCTGACTCCAGGACCGGTGCTTTATCCACTGTGCCACCTAGCTGCCCCTCCAACATTACTTTAAAAGTTTTTATTGAAATATTCAACAGTATATTTTGATTTGACATTTACTATAACATTTAGTAAATCCACTGGGGGTCACATAAAATCACACTGAGGGCTACATTTTAGATAGCCCTGATATAAGTAGTGATTACCAATAATCAAGAATACTTGCTCATTTAGTAAAACATATTTAATCACTCATCTAGTAATAGACATAAAAATAAGCAATATACATTTGCCTTTACTGCTTATAAATTATATAGAATCTAGAAAGAGATGTAATGGGGGGCGGCTGGGTGGCACAGTGGATAAAGCACCGGTCCTGGAGTCAGGAGGACCTGGGTTCAAATCCGGTCTCAGACACTTAATAATTACATAGCTGTGTGGCCTTGGGCAAGCCACTTAACCCCATTTGCCTTGCAAAAACAGAAAGAAAGAAAGAAAAAGTAAGACTTGTAATGGGTCTGAAACTTTTATTACTAGTTTGCTAAATGGCAAGAGCTGCCACAAGATATTTCCACCCTGTTTTGCTTAAATTCCATACTTAAACTAGATCTTGACCTAGTACCCAAGAATCCTACCCCACCTTTGATTTGTTCTTGGAACTAATGGAAAGTTGTACCATTTTCTTTTGCTCAACCCTAAGATTAACCAGTTGTACCTGGGAGTAGGTCATCTATCTTATTACCACCTAGTTAGCATAAATATTTTAACTTACCTAACTGGTAACCCTACTGGTATTTATTTATTTTTTAGGTTTTTGCAAGGCAAATGGGTTAAGTGGCTTGCCCAAGGCCACACAGCTAGGTAATTATTAAGTGTCTGAGACCGGATTTGAACGCAGGTACTTCTGACTCCAAGGCCAGTGCTTTATCCACTAAGACACCTAGCCACCACCTTACTGGTATTTATTTTTGCTAATTCTTGCTTATTCTGGTTGATTCATCATGGGTCAATCAATGAAACTGTACTATGTTTAAAAAATTTATAAAAGTAGGACCCTGGAAAGTATCAGTACCTCAGGTTGAAAGGAGGGTCTGGGGTTTACTTCATTGGAGGGGGCCAGATACCTTTAATAAAGTGTTTAGTCCAGAGCTCCACTTTGATCTGAACTAATAAACTATCTCTTAATTGGACTTATAGTTTCTAGGTTCCCATCCTTGTAAATTAGTATTATTTATCTGGGACTCATTGTTCCCTTAGAGGTCCATGGATACATTTGAGAAGTCCATGAATTGTATGGGGGAAAAATACAATTTTCTTTTCAGTAATTTTTTGTTTCCTTTGTAAGTTTATATATTTAAATGTTATTCTGGATAAGGAGCTCATAGGCTTTATCACATTATCCAAGCATTCTATGAAACAAAAAGTTCAAGAACTCCTCTTCTAAATGATCTCCTTTCAAAATACAAACAAAATAATTTCTCTATGGCAGAGGTATCTTGGGTGACATTCCTGGTCAAAACTTCAGTGGTAATCAGTGATGAAACAGCTAATGATTTTTTCTACCTCCCAAAGCTAACAACTTTAAGCTATTCCTTCTCCAGAAATTCATTCACCTAAGATCAGAAAGAATAAAACCAATTAAAAAAAGGCACCATATGCTCAGGGATGTAGAGATGTAAAAGTCACTGCACAAAAGCTCAGCAAAATTCTTTCTCATTCAAAAATCCCAAATTGAAAAAGCTTTCTTTCTTTCTTTCCTCAGTGAAGCTTATCTGGACTAAGAAGAGAATATATATACATAGGAGATTATGATAATTAAATGTGATCATAATTATTGACCCAACAGGAAGCAGGAAGAATTTCCACAAGAGAAACACCAGAGCATGAAAGCTTCAAGAAGGATGTGTAGTCATAGAAAAAGTCATTTATTTTATCAGGATCACAGAATGACAGATTCAGTAAGCAACCAGTGGCTCTCTATTGACTCAGAAATAAATTACAAACTCTTCATATTGATATTGAAAATCTTTTATCATCTTAATCCAACCTATCATCCATACTCATTTCACATTATTGTTATTTTGTACCTACTCAATATTCTATCAAACTCAGTCAAATTGCTATTTCTAAACTTGGAATTCCACTTTCTGCCTGTGTGCCTCTGACTTCCTCCTTGTATCTGTCTCCTAGAACCCTTATCATCATTTAGTCTCTGCTAATGTGTTAACTTCTTATAAAAAGCTTAGTTTCTAGTGATTTTTCTAGTTGAGTGCTTCATTTCAAAGATGTATGATGGATAATGCTGAAGAATTAATATTCTGGTACCTTCCCACGATGTTAAGTGACATCTTCAAAAATCTTTTTTTCTTTTTAAATCAAATATTTCAAATTGACAGAGGCAGCAAAGGCACTAACTAGACAGAGTAGAAAATCATTCAGGAAGATGTCAAGCTAAACCTCCCCCCCCCCCACTGCTTATGATATAAATAGATTTTGTGACCTTTAGTTAACTTCTGAGGACTCAAGACAATTCTATAAGGCAAAAAAAAATTATACAGGATGTTCTGACCTGCATTAGTAGAGGGAGTTTTTTATTTGAAAAATTCCTTATATCAAGGAAATTACAACTTTAGTTGTCATCCCAATTTAGGCAACACTATTTTAAAAAGCTATCAGTGTGAGTATTTTCCTTGGTAACTCAGATCATAATCCATCTATTATATCAGAGCTGATGATTTTATAGGTTCTACACACACACACACACACACACACACACACACACACACACACACACACAAAAGACCTTTTGGTCAACTGGATTTTCATGGGCCTCTATGAACAAAGCAATTTGACTTTTTTTCATGAAACATCCACCGTTATTGGTTGCCAAATTTGTATTCTGGTAACCATTGGAGTGAAAAAATTAAGGCAAGTAATCCCAGAAAGGAAGTGATTGTGCTCTGCATATGTCATCTATCACTACAAATTGTAAAAGGATCCTTTGGCTGCTAGATTGGGGGGAGAGGAGGGGAATCACACAGAGGAGCAACTTGGTTGAGTTTGGCTAATCACAATCATCCTGCTGTTTTCTAAGAATTCCAACTGCTCTCAGATTGCATTTTGTCATTCAACAACTTGATTTGATTAAACAGCATTTTAGTGAGCATAATCATTATTATACAAAGTCCTAAGCTGAATGTTGAAAGTACCAAGGTGAAAAATAATGCAGTTTATGCCACAAGGAATTTATTACTTGGATGTAATTATGATGAAGGGAAATCGACATTTGGGATTCGGTATTTGGTAATGTAGAGACAAAGGATAGCCAAATAATGTGCACTAGGTATATCTGAAAGATGAAAGATGATTGAAGATGTTCAGGAAAGTTTCATGGATCAGGTTGTACTTGTCAAGATATTAAGAGATGCTTTTTTCCAAAGCTAAGACACAACAAACAAGCTATGCCCTGAGTTTGCCATAACATCAATTCTTTGCACTTATCCTCTAGATGAACTCATCCTCAACCAAAGTCACAGAATTACTGCATTGTTTTAACCAGCACCAGGTAAACTCTGAGCTCAGACAAGCATCTATTGTATCCATGTTCTTATCATGAAGTCCTGCTATGGATCAAACTTATCAACTTGTTGCTACGGCTCATTGTTAGAAGTATTGAGATCTGGCCACACCAGAGTTGGTGTCCCAGCATCACTGTCTAATCTGCCTTCAGTCTTGCAAGCTGTTTCCCTCTCTTTGAAATTAAACTTCTGTTGGATTCCTGAGTCTCTTATCTCTCTGGACTGCTCTGTTTGACTTTGGCCAGCCACAAGTTAGAGGCGGATTCCATCTGGTTGATACCCTTTAACTGAATGCTGAAATAAGAGAACTTCAATATGGGAGGAAATATATTTTAATCATGAGAATGCTTGGAGTTAGGAGAACACCTAACAATATGAAGAAGCCATTCCTTTTCCAATTTGGCTGGTACATAGAACAACTTGCTTGAAATGGTTTTGGAGCTAGATTTTAGAAGGTCTTGTTAGATTTAGGAGTCTGGATTTTTGCATGTAAGTAATAGTCACTGATAATATTTAATCAGGGAAGTCAATTAAAAGTATGCTTAAATTCCAGGCTCATATTAGTCTATGCTGACTTGGCTTGGCTATTCATATGACATGAAATCTGGCCCATCTAAAAGGCTATTATGGAAAAGACTCTTTGGAAAAGACCTAAACCCTTACTAGTAATACCTATTAATTGATTCCTGAAAAAACAGTCCCAATAGAGTCTTTTAGACTTTGCATGTTTATAGTGTCTGGAAATCTATTATTAATAGCTATTCCAAGACCCATCCATTCAATAAGGTTCGTATAAGCCTAACAAGTTTGATAGGGTTGACCATTTCAGGTGTTCATAATCTGGCATTCAGAAATAAAAATGGCACCATTCTTTCTTGGCAGAAATTTTTTAAAAATCCACTCACAAGGGCAGCTAGGTGGCACAGTGGATAGAGTGCTGCCCCTAGAGTCAGGAGGACCTGAGCTCAAATCTGGCTTCAAACACTTAATAATTACCTAGCTGTGTGATCTTGGGCAAATCACTTAACCCCATTACCTTGCAAAAACTAAAAAACAAACAAACAACTCCCCTCAAAAAAAAATACTCACAGAAAACCAGAATCCATACTTTCCACCAATTTGCTTGATGGGACATAAAACTCTGTTTTATAAGAGAGACTGAATAGATAGTAAACCATTTCAGTTGACCTTATATTAATTAATATACTCTGTAACACTGTAGAGACTCTTAAAGACGATTCATAATTACTCTGAAGAGTTGGACCTAATTCTTCACACCTGAAAGATTCAGTGGTCTCAGACTCTGATGGGACTAATCTCTGGAGACCTCAGACAAAGTCCTTGCTCATTGCTTTTAACTTCTCTCCTATAAGCTTTTAAATGCTTTAATCTTCCTATGAAGGATTTTTAAAATTACCTTGAGAACTGCTAGTGGTATTTGTATATTTTTTCATGGTATTTCAATTTTTTCCACTTAAATGTGGAGATAGTTTTCAACATTCAATTTTGTAAAATTTTCTCCTCCTTCCTTACATTTTCCCTTCCCAAAACAGCAAGCAATCTTATAGATTATACATACACAATCATATTAAATATAACAGTTTTTGTTTTAACAAAAAGTTTTAAGAATATAAAAGTCAGGGTTTTAAATTATTCTTATTTTAAGGACATTGAAAAATTTGGAAGAATCAAGAGAAGGTGACAGGATGGGGAAAAGATTTAAAAGCATAGCTAAATTAACTATAAAGGACATTTGAAAAAAGACATGATCTTTATCCAGAGATATACAAGTATGTGTAGAATAATTTTACATATATTCATACACACACACACATATATACACACTGTATGTGTGTTTGCATGTGTATGTGTTTGCATGTGTGTGTGTGTGTGTGTGTGTGTGTGTGTGTGTCTAATGGTAGCCATCTCTAGATTGTGGGTGGGAGGGAAGGAAAAAAAGTTTTAAAAATAATTTTACACAGTAATTTTGCTCTATCTTTGAAAGAAATAACAAATTCTGAGTAGTAGATTTGCAGTTTCATGTGTAATCATCTTTTTTGTTTCTATCATGTTATAGAAATGCTTGTTTTACTTCAGATATTTTTTTAAAAAACAAACAAATATAAGAAAAAAACAATTCATTGGTTTTGCTGGTTAAAAAACAACACCACATAGACTGGCATAAAGAAGACTTCAGAAGCTAATTGTCTTTTAAGTACTAGGACAGAGAAATGTTCTCGGCTCCAGAAGGAAAAAGTAAGAACAATAAATGGAAGTTAAACTGGGATTTCTTCTTTTAGGGAAAAATTTCCTTAAAATGGAGTTATCCCCATGTGAAATGGGTCACATCTGGAAAAAGTAAATGTCCTCTTATTAGTAGCCTTCTAGGGGAGGGTAGACACTTTTAGGAATGCTTTTGAGAACACCTAATCTGTCCCTTTGAAGTTAGATTACCAATGAGGTCTCTTATTAAAGGTGATTCTGACAAAAATAATCATCCAAATATTCTTTAGGTAAAGGGATAAGACAGTCGGGATCTTTTCCAGGAATAGGTACTTGAACTCTATGGAGAGTCATTAGGGGAAGATAAAAAGGTGTTTCTTTGGTGAATCAAATTCGTCTTAGTAGTTATGATTGACTTTTTCCCCCCTGAATATCTAGTAAAGCTATGCCTGTAGCCACAGAAGACAAGATTTAATAGATAAAGCACACTATTGTCCATCCCTTCAGAGTTTCCAAGGCTAATTTCAATCTCAAATCTCAAATCTCACTGGCAATTTAAACTCAAAAGGCAGCTTTTATTTGTTTCCTTCAGGTTCCCAGGGGCAATCCAGAAGAGGTGGTTTCTCCACCATCCCCCACCCCACCCTCATTAGTATAGCTCCTTTTAGATCATCAATTGATATAAATTAGTCAGCCAAGCCTTGTTAGCTTTAGAGCACCTGCCCTGGAGTCAGGAGGACCTGAGTTCAATGTGGCCTCAGACACTTAATAATTATCTATCTGTGTGACCTTGGGCAAGTCAGTTATCCTCACTGCCTTGCAAAAAAAGGATATTTACTAAATTGGGTGTAATAGGAATAATTTAAACATATGCACTCAAACTCCCCACAAAAAGACTTGCACAGCAGTACATTCTACCAGAATCCAAAGAAAGTGAGTACAGGTTTGGAGCACATGCTCCTGGCAGTTCCTTTTATAAAGGCTTCAAGATTTTTTCCCTTTTGGTATTGTACAACTTTCTGCTGGACTCCTAGAGTTCTGAAGCTGCTTTTTCTCTGTGTATCATTCAAGATGCAAAAACTGCTATTACCAGTAACCATTATTTGGGACACTGCTGGGAAATGATCAGTTTAAATCCTCAGATACTTTAAATTTAAATACTCTGCTACTTGGAAGGTTGCAAGGTTACACTACCTTTGGTAAAGGTTTTAGGGAGACAGAACAGCTCTATTCCCCATCCCCTAAGAAATTTCCTTTCCGCAGCTGGGACTTTTTACATCATTGGCTGACCAGACATTGCAATTCTCAAATGTTAACTAGCTTGGTAATTTCTACATGTCCCAAAATATGTGACTGCATCTCCTCATTCTAAATATAATTCCTGAAAACATTCAGCTGAAACATTTTTGTTTGGTCTTTTGATACAGTAGATATATTGTGGTGTGGTTTGACCAGGCAAAACCAGTGAATTTTACTTGGGTTTTGATGACTGATATTCCCACTTTTACACCTCTAAAGACAGGATTTTATTCCTAATGAACTTAATGGGACCTAGAGCTTTGGCTTCATTCAAAAGGATCCTAAGTGACTAAGAACCTACAGGCTGGTTTGACCTCTTGTTCCCCAAGGCAGGTTTAGGCTACTGTGTCTTAAGAGAGGGTCTGGGATAGCACAATGAATTGTGGGCAGAATCTGCTGGCATGGAAGAAAAAAAATCTGTAAAGCTGGGTACTGTCAGTTGTTCCCAAGTCCTGCTTCTCTTCTCAAGAGAGAGAACTAGAAAGAGAGTGGGTCTTAATAGCAGATTCAAAAAGCAGTACCATTTGATTTTGTCCTCCTTTTGAAGTGATTTTCTTTTTTTTTTATTTTTTGAACTGAGGGAGTCTCCAGACCTGTGATCTTTTAGCAGTAGAGATCTCAGGTGTGGGAACTCCCCATTGATTTTGGCCTGCAATTCACATAGAAAGGTGCTGGAGGTGAAAGGGTAGAGATAAGGACCTCTTCCTTGGTCACACAGTATAAGAAAGAAGCAGTTTTTGAAAACAGTTTTTCCTAATAGGCCTGCCACAATTCTGCACCTCGAACAAAGGTTATACACCTTATGCAAATGTGTCAAAGGGTCCTCTAGAGATCAGAAGCCAGGATCTGGGTCCTGGAACCTGAAAGAAAAAGCTCAAAGTGAAAGGCTTATTGTGGGGAGGAGGGGGAGAGAATAGAACTGAGCGCTCTAACTGTACTTCAGCCTTCTGCTCTGAGCTGAGAAGGGAAATATTAACTTCGCTGGTGGCATTAGTCTGGGTTTGATCACGAACAGTCAGGCGTGTTCGATTCCCGACCAAAACAATGACTTTTCTTCCTCGGCTACCGAATGCCCATCGGAGCCGCTCCTTTCGGCGTTCTTTCTTTCGGTTGCCGTTTTATTTCTGTTTCTGTCCTTCTGCTGTAACCAGAATGTTTAGCCAAAAGTGAATGAAATTGGACAATCGCCGATCCGCCTGGGAGAGGCCTTTATACGATCCAACCCAGCTCCCGTTCCGCCCTAATCCTCTCTCCATAGCAACAGCCGATCACTTCTCTCTAATTATGACAGTAAGGTAAAAATGCAAAAATCGACCGTTTGAGATCACCACATAGAACACATCCGAGTTTCCTGTTCAGCTACTCCCTGCATTGTTGGGGATGTAGCTCAGTGGTAGAGCGCATGCTTCGCATGTATGAGGCCCCGGGTTCGATCCCCGGCATCTCCAGCTCTCACCTTTAATTTTTTTTTTTCTGATTACTTACAATTTCTTGAAAATGCGTATCTCTAAGCCTTCTATCCTCTAAGCAATATGTTTCTAGTTTACTGACTGCGACCTACGAACAATAACATGAAGCTCTCATCTCCAAGTTCGTTTAAGGTTCTTTCCTCAATTTGAATGAAGTTTTTTCTCATTTCCTACATGTTGAAATATATAAAGAGGCTAGTTAATATAGCAAGTAACCCAGAAGTAAACCAGTTAGTGTCTGGGGAGTGGTGGCAAGGCAAATAATGTTCTCAGTTTGGGCCAAATTGAATTTAAGTCACTAAGGGTCTCTGAATAGCGGATCTATGTGTACCGGTGGATAAGGGCGCATAACTCAGGAGTCATTATTAAGACCTTCTTCTGACACCTATTAGATGCAGCATAAACCATTTAACTCTTCAAGGCTTTAGGTAATTAAGACACACTCAGCCTGAGGACTAGACCTTCACACACCAGGTACACCATAAACCAGGACCCAGTTCCTGGGGATAGTCATGCACCAATCATTGGATCCTCTGCTGAAGGGTCCAAGCCAGTTCATCGGAGAATGGGTATAAACGAATCCCTTTAACTTAGAATATCTACTGGCTGCCCTTAGACAACCAGGTCATATTTCAGCTACACTCCCATGCTGCCAACAGCCTGGGATGCTGTTGATTCTCCAACCCACAGCCCCAAGTCCTTCCCTTCATTTCCCAGTACCAAACATTCCTCCCTGGTCACCAATTTCCTAGATGTGTTTTTCCTTAATACCATAAAAACTCTTTTAGAGCCGGTAATGTCTCTTTTAACTAAAAAAAATACATCCAAATCTTACTATGAAAAACTCTTAAGAAATACCCTTATTAATTTATGAGATAGTGTTTACTTACATTGGAAGAGGAGAATTTTCCTTATTCAGGAATTTACCATAGCAAGGTCCAGTGATGAACACTATAAATGATATTTCCAGGCAGAACCTATAGAAAAGGAGAAACAAAGTGGGTGGAGGGGAACAAAGGGGGAAAATAAAGGTTAAAAGTCTCTAGATTGGCTTGAACCACTGGTCTTTGATTAACAGTCAAACGTAGCAATTAACTTCATCATAGAGAGTAAAAGCTTATGTCCACTGGGTGGAATTAAGGTTCTAGGGGAAAAAAAACACATTAAAAAAATTTTTAAATAACAAAGATTCAGTGACCACATATTGCCATCTTCCAGGAAACCAGGGAAGTGTCAATATGGTTATGGAACAAAGTCAAGCCTAAAAAAGATTCCAAAGTAGGAATCAGAGGACACATCTTTCCTCCTGGGACCCTAAGATGCCCAAAATCACAGGACCTGTCTTTACATGGGTAACTAAGTAAAAACCTACTCTCCCAATACCACATAGCCATCAGGCAGCTCTCCCATTGGGAACAAGGGAGACAGCCTGACCACTAAGGGCTAGGCAGTAGAATGACATATAAAGAGAAGTCCAACTGGAGATATTTTTTTCCTACTTCCCTATCCTGAGAGGATAAACTTGCCCTTTGATTCCTTTTCAGCTTCTTCTTTGAGTTTGAATTTATTCAAAATAACATCTCTGGTCTAGTGATGACAATTTTATGAGGTTACTCAGAGAACCTGTGCCCCTTAGTCCTTACAGACTAGGTACACATTCCCCCACCTTCACATTAACTTGAGTCTGCTGTAACATGACCAAAAAGAGCATTTTCAATCTTTAGTTAGTACCCCCTGGATTGCTTATCAGCAAAGCTACAGTGGCTCCAGTCTTTTTCCCCAAGTCCAGTTTAACTTCCAGAAGGTTTAGTTCCTCTGGGATGCTTCAAATGGGATTCATAATTACTAACATGTTTTACTAGCCTGTCTTTCTTGTTCTCTGCCTCTTCAGTCTTCCCTAAGTCTTTCCCCAGTTTTCCACTCCATAATGCCAATGACCCTCACTTTCCAGCCCTGACTCCTGTTCTCCGGACTCAAGAGTTCAACTTATCAAAAAGTCTTCATGGCAAAGTCCCCCACTGACTCTCCAGATTTAAGATCCAATTGAAGGCTTGTATTTTCACCCCTCCTACCCCCCACTCCTCCTTCACCCTTCCAATAAGAACTCCTTAATTTCTCTTGTCAACTACTGGGTGCCATAGTTACCCAGGGAGAGAATAAAGAGAAGGCCGAGAAGGAGTACCAGGACTAGAAGAAACCATGAAAGAACACAGAAATGTTTGGAAAGTGTAGGGAACCAGAGAGAGGAGAGGATGCTGAAGAGAGTTCAGTGTTATTAAGAGTGGAATGGAGATGAAAACTGAAGGCTACAGACAAGGGAAAGTTGTGGGAGATTTGGTAAATGAAAGTACCAGACCGCAGATCTTCGGTTCTCCTCTCTCCATCATCTCTTATGAGTTCTGTACCTTCCTAAGAGAGCTTCACATAGCGTTTCTGTCCTTGCTCTGGTGCCAAGATAAATTTTCCTTTTTAAATTTGAAGTTTTCTTAGTATCTTTGTACCTTTAGTTTTTCTTCCATTCTTTTTTGAAATAGTCCTTTTGTCTCATCTCTGGTGACTCATTCTCTGTAACAAAGAATTTAAAAGGAAAATTTAAAAGGAAAAGAATAGCGCAGCAAAACTAACCAATCTTTTGTCCTATTCAGTCTTGATTCTCTGTGTCTCTGTCTCTGTATCTGTCTGTCTGTCTGTCTGTCTGTCTGTCTCTCTCTCTCTCTCTCTCTCAGTGTGTGTGTGTTTGTGTGTGTGTGTGTGTGTCTGTCTGTCTGTCTCTCTGTTTCTGTCTCTGTCCCTCTGTATGTGTCTGTCTCTATCTCTGTCTTTCTCTGTCTCTGTGTCTTTCTCTGTCCCTCTGGTCTCTGTCTCCCCCCACCCCATACTCACAAGTATGTGTATGCTTGTCCACAGTCTCCCTAAAACCCCTGAAAAGAAAGGGGGTTGAGTTTCCTGTCTCTTCTGAGTCAAGTTTGATCTTTATAATTCTGTAGTGTTCAGTTTCGGATATGATCACTTTTCCTTTTGCCCGGAACAAAGTTTCTTTGAGACAAGGGGGTGGGCACTGGAGAGAGTGCAGGCTTTGAAGTCAGAGGGACCTGAGACTTTAGCCATCTGCGTGACCCTGGGCAGTCACTTAATCCTGTTTATCTCCATTTCCTCATCTACCAGAGGAGCCGGAGAAGAAACTCGCAAAGCATTTGCTAAGTAAGAAAACCCCAAATGGCGTCCCGGAGACACGAAATCGGGGTGGGGGGGGGGGGACTTTTCTTTTGCTCAAAAACCTTCAGTGACTTTTCTCTCGTGAAGTTCAAGTTTTAAGGGGTTTGGGTTGGTTTGTTTTGTCATTTTAGAAACTCAAACCTCAGGGAGAGGACATGAAAAATGATGTTTCGGTTTCCATGTAGGCGGCTGCCCTGGATGGTCCTGGGTGGGACTATCAGAAGTGCCAAAGAATACCGCTCTCACCTAGCTTCGGTTCGGAAGCGAGGGGGAAAAAAGAGAAATATTACACTGAAAGGAAAGAATAAACAGGTATCGTTAGCAGGGGGATGTAGCTCAGTGGTAGAGCGCACGCTTTGCATGTGTGAGGCCCCGGGTTCGATCCCCGGCATCTCCACAGTGATTTTTGTGAGTCTAAGGTTTTAAATCTATTTACTTTCTTGTATAAAACGCCAGGAGACCTCCGGCCCAGCCTCTTCCCTCAGGCCACGGGAAAAAGAGTCTCGGTTTCTTCTTTCTCTCAGAATAACGAACAGATGAAACTCTCTAGAGAATAGAGGTCCAGCACGCCCGAGGGCCTAGGAAGTTTAGCTATTTAGCATTAGAGTTAAGTGAAAGTGTAAACCAAAGAATATTCCCCGCCCCCTTCAGCCCAGTAATTATTTGGAAAAGTGCAGGGTTGTTCCTCTGTCCATTACGATCTCCTTGGGAATCAAAAAAAGTAAATAAATGTACTTGAAGCAAAGGAAAGCTGCTTCTACTTGCTAGTGGACAAGAGAGTGAAAGGGGATTATGGCCGGGGCGGGGGGGCGAAGTTCAAGGATAAGATGTGTTACTGAGACTCTAAGAGTCTGCTTGAGCCTTCTGGGAAGGTCTTCAGCTCTAAGAACACATCAACAAGAAAAGCCAGAAAGATTGTAGAGGCAAGCACGGGCTGGGAAAACCCTCCACGCATTGTTAAGGCTTTCACAATTTACAGTTAGGTCCAGGTGCAGGAGCTACACTCTCCTACACTAAAAGTCTCAGTTAGTTCCTCTTTGTGTATCTACCTCTTGATGTTCTCTCTTCTAGCTCAGAGGACTCCTCTCTTTTTTTTTATTTCGTTTTTTTTAATGTAAGGCAATGGGGTTAAATGACTTGCCCAAGGTCACACAGCTAGGCAATTATTACTCAGATCCTCCTAAATGCAGGGTCGGTGCTCTATCCACTGCACCACCTAGCTGCCCCCGACCCCTCTTTTTCTAAAACTATTCTGTCCCCCTCCTTTCTGCTACCTTTAAGTTCCAGGATGAATGTTTTCTCTTCTGTTTCTTCAGATAACTGGAGGTTTGTTACTCACAAGACTCCAGCATCTAAGTTTAAGGCTCAGAGTATTCTTTCTTTGGGATTTTTCTTGTTGGAATAAATGCAAACTCCTAGCATGAGGAATTCCCCTGCAATACACATAAACGCCTCTGTCTTTTCAATTTAACATTTCCAAAAATTCAGATGGCAACCCAGTGGAGTGCATCTGATCCTTTCACCCTGAAAAAATTTGTCTTAAATAAACTCTTCCTAAATACAAATGCCCTGAGTTCCTTTTATCCTTTCATCCATGCCAAAAAGCATCATCTGAGTCTTTTTTTTTTCTGTCCTGCTTTCCTGAGTATCACCTGATCCTCTAATGTCTTTTTTAAATGTGCTGCTCAGGGGCGGCTAGGTGTAGAATTACATAGCTGTGTGACCTTGGGCAAGCCACTTAACTCCACTTGCCTTGCAAAAAAAAACCCTAAAAAAATATGTGCAGCTCAGATGTGAAAACAAATCAAAGAATTTGGAAGTTGTAAGGATTCCAGAAGGCTTACTTCAGTGGGTATTAGAGAAACTGATCTCAAAAGAAACCCATTTCACTTTCTATGCCTATTTATAGATCTAATAGTTAAGAAGTTTCTTTCAGAAATCAAGCTTAAATTTGCCCTTCTGCTAATTTTTTTCTTTTTTTTTTGTCAAGACCAAGAAATTAAGTGACTTGCCCAAGGTCACACAGGTTATTATTAAATGTCTGAGATCAGATCTGAACTCAAGTCCTCCTGACTCCAGGATTGGTGCTCTATTCTTTCTGCTAATTCTACTGTTTCTCCAGTTTCTGTTATCTGTGGCAAAATCAAATAAGTCTAGAAGTTCTTAGGTACTTGAAGAAATTGGGCATGTCTCCCAAGATATTTCTCCTCCCTAGGCCAAATTTCCTCATTCCTATGAGATAGGCTTAAGGCCCTTCAACACCCTGGTGTCCTGTGGAGATTCTCTAGTTTGTTCATATCCTTCCTAGATTTTTATAAGTGAAAACAGTTCAACAGATATGTTTAATTAGGGTACAGTAACACAAGTCCTAAATATATACTTATTCCTGGAAGCAACACCTTTCTGAAAGCAACCCAATATGCATTATTTTGGTCCTTATATCACACTATTGACTTATATTGACCATGTGGTTCACCAAAAATTGAAGAACTTTTTCAGGCCCAATACTGTCTAACCATAATTCTGTCATTTTTTTGCTTGGGAACCTGATTTTTTTTAACTTATATTTGAAAAGACATGAAAGTATTGTAGGGTGGATCTAAAAGGTTATGATAATGCCTGATTATGTAGCACATCAAATGAAAGACCAGGAATTTATCCTTCACCTAACAGGTAATGGGGGTAAGACCCCAAAATTCTATTATTCTTTTGAACTTTTGATAAAATTAAAATTTGGGGAGTTTGGAGGCATGTGGATCTAGTTTAGCAAGTATCAATAGTGATCTCTTTTGCAATGGCCTTACTGGGCCATCATTTTTAGAGGTCTAATGATCAGGATGAGATCCATTTAGGGAAACACCCATTTTTTTTCTTTCTCCACTAGAGATTATTAAAGAAAGTCCATCCTAAGAGGGAGCAGAATAATTTAAAAATTTTGCTGTGTTTTGAGTTAGGGCAACTAAAATTGAATCAAATTCTCATACTTTGCTCTTGTATAAACTGTTATCAGTCACTGAAGATCTCTGAGACTCATTTTCCTCATCTGTAAAATGAAAGTAAAGGAAGGAATGGTGTTAAAAGAGATCCCTGGTTCTTTTAAAGTCTTTCAACCATGCCATATGCTTTGGTCAGGTCATGCTTCCACCCCCTACCCCCTTATTAATAAGATAGTTTTAGTGGATTTTTTTGAAAGGACATGCCTTGGAAACAAATTTCCTTGTAAAACACCCAGGGTGCTGCCTTTTCCAGTAATCAATTTAATTACCTGACAAGGAGCCTAGAAGGAATACTTTTATCTTTGTAATATCTATATTTTACTACATACATTCATTCATCTTCCTTAAAGTTGAATCCCAATGGAGCTTTTCTTTAAATGACAAGTAGTAATCTATCTAAAAACAAACACAATTATTATCTGTGAGGAGAAACTTGAATCATTCCCAGTAAGATCAGAGGTGACACATAGTAATCTAGTATCTGATAAAACCAAAGATCCAAGTTTTAGGGGCACTATTTGACAAAAATTGCTTGGAAAGCTGGAAAGCAGTTTGGAAGGAACCAGATATAAACCAATATCTCAGACCATATATCAAGATACAGTGAAATTGGGTAAATGATGTAGACATAAAGGGTGATATTATAAGCAAATCAGGGGAGCATAGGAACTTGTACCTGTTAGATGCAGGAAGAGTTTCTGACAAGATGGACAGAGGAGATCACAGGTAGTATAATAGATAATTTTGATTACCTGAAATTAAAAAGCTTTTATGCAAATAAAACTAATGCAGTCAACATTAGAAGGAAAATAGGAAACTGGGGAAAATTTTACAAGTTTCTCTTATAAAGGCCTCATTTCTCAAAAATATTGGAAACTGAGCCAAATTTATATATTAAAAAAGTAATTCTCCAATTGCTAAATGACCAAAATCTTAGTCCTATGGGGAGAAAATATTCTAAATTACTACTGATTAAAGAAATGCTAATTAAAACAATACTAAGATACCATCTCACACTTATTAGATTGGCTAACATGCATGACAGAAAAAGAAAATGGCAAATGTTAGAGGGGCTATGAGCCCCTGTTATCCAGCCTGAAAGTGGCAGCAAAACTATAGCTTGAACATGAGAAGGTCCCTGGCTGGACATCAGCTTCTGCAGTTTGTGTTTAGAATTTTTATTGTAAAAAATAATTGTTAAAAACTATGATTGCAGATGGTTGGAAAAATAATTTTTAATAATTTTTGTTGTGGTGATAATGATGCATTTACTCTATGGTTTTATTCAGACTCTTTCCCCTGTGTCCTCCATCCTCATCTTCCCATCTTCACCAGCCCAATATAAGCACCCATGTCCAGAAAGTCTTGAATGATGATCCCCCAACAATGTCCTCCCCCTAACTTTGTTTCAAATTTTCCTTTGTAGTTCTGGTGAATTTACTAGGGAATATTGTGGTCTGGCTTTATTCATGTTTGCATGGTAGCTTGCTAAGTAAGAAGCTGCTCAATGAGATGCCATTTTTACCTAAAAAAAGGATATGAAAAACAGACAATAAATTTGTTTGCTCTCTTCATCCTGGTCTCAGGGTTGTTCACACAATAGGAGGCAGGGCCAGGCAAGACACCAAGGATTTATTGTACAGTCACCATGTGCCAGGAAAGTTTCTAAATGCTAGAGCTACAAAAAGGACCTTCAACAAAATCTCTTGTATTGATAAAACTAACTTTTTAAATACATGGTTAGATGTGTTGTTTAATAGTTTACATCCAGCCTTAGTTTCTCCTTTCGTGGATTTTGTGATGGACCCCTGGCAACTGTTATAGGCCCCTGAGCCTGAATGATCCTGTGGCCTACTATGAATTTAGTGCCCATCTTCAGAAGATTGCTCTAATCTCTTGCTAGAAGTTCACAAAACCACACTTTCTGAGGGGAAATATACACAACAAAGAGAATGAAACCCATCTAAGCCTCTCAAAACTTTTTCTGGGTAATTCCTGTATTTTGGCTAACAGTGGAAGTTTCTAAAGTTTTATTTGGATCTGCCATCTAGTGGGAAATTTTTTTAATGGCTTAATTTTGGAGTAAAGTTTTATGTGCCCAGATAATAGTCACTCTTCCCCTTCCTATACACTATGGTTAGAATTTTTTTTTCTCCAACTTATGGTTTTCTTTTCATGGAGAGAATTTTCTGTTTATGAACTTCAATGCTTTCATGGATCCTTGACCTCACAAATGTGGATGAATTCTCAATCATAGAAAATGTAAAACTATCCTTAGTCTGTTCTTGTGCAAACTCTGCCACCAGTCCTCCAAGAGATAATTTCACCAACATTCTGGAAGCCTTGCTCTAGTTCTATAGGCATTTAGAGGGAACCAGGACATTCTAGCCCATTCCCTATTATGCCTCCATCCTAATCCATCATAGATTCACCTTTTCCTATTCAGCATTTTCTAGTGATATGAATGGGGTTAGGGAGGGAGGGTGCCAAGTCATCTTAAGACTTAAAAAGCACACACAACTGAACATTAGTCCAGGAACCTAGAAAGCTGTTTTCCAAGGGAGTGACCTTTGGAACTCCTGGAATGTTGGTAATCAGTGAGAAGGCTGGGTTAAATTACGGGATGAAGAATATCAAGTGGTGCATGTAGACATGCTGTTTAATGATTGAAGTACAACCACAATTTCTCTGTCATGGATTTTACAGGCATTGACACTGTGATACCACAAAAGTGAAAACCTTAATTAGAAAGAAAAAAAGGGAAGGATTTTTTTTGAAGTTTCATTAATGTCTTTTTAAAAAATCATTCATTTCCTAAAGGATCCTCTCCCATAGCCCTTTATTTGTAAGAAAGAAAAGTTAATCAACCTATTTGTTTCTAGATTTTAAAGAGATTCTATCATCCTAGGCTCTACCTGAAACCTGGCAATTCACTTTAAACCTTTAACATTACATTAAAAATATTTAGTTTATTTTGTTCAAAGAACTTTAATTCATTATTATATTTGTAAAACATGCATTTGTAAGTACATACATAAAGCTTAGAGTTCTAGGAATATCTAGATGGACTGGAATGGTTTCTGTGATATAAATGAATTTTCTTTAAACTTTTGCCTAATCTGAAAACATCTCTTTTTTTCCTAGTATGTTGTAACACTATCACACCCCAAAGATCTGGTCCTACCTAGAGTCCCAAAGTACATGTCCGTCCAGTCTTTTCTTGAAACTTCAGTTTGATAAGGAACTCCTTCCCTTAGAAGCCCAATCCATTATTTAAAAGTTTACATATTTTTAAAAAATCAATGTTTTTAAATTACCTTTTCTTTCAAATATATCCCTTCTACTCCACTAGATGAGTCAGTGGAAAGATTTACTCCTACAATTGAATGAAAAGTCAACTGTTTAGATTTCGACCACTTCTATGTATGTTTGACTATGGCTACTGACTTTAAAAGTGAGATTGGCTGCTAATATGCTAATATTGGCTCTCTAAAATGGGGGGGGGGGGCTAAGGAAAAAACATTGCTCCTTTATTTAAAAACCTCCAGGGGCCATCCCCACGCTCAATTCACATGTCATAAAGTCGGGATACTAACCCTTCTTCAATCTCCCTCAAATCGACCTTTCTAGTATCATTTCATATGGTTTTTCAACTTTGGGGCACACCGAGCCAACACTCTCCTCCTATCCCGCCCAGTTCTTATCAATCTTTGTACTTGGCTTTGCTCACAGTGTCCCCCAAGCTCCCTCTGTTGAATTTAGGGAGATCATCTTCTCCAGGAAGCCTCTGATAGCACTTTTCTTTGTATTGCAGCTTCTAGCCTTGTTTTTCCTAGCTGACTTAATAAACTGAGGTCCCTCCAGCTCTAATCCCTCCTCAGAGGAATATGATTTCTCCTACTCCCTTAGGGGGAAATAGGTGAGACACAAAAAAATGTAAAAGGCCCCGCTGGGATTCGAACCCAGGATCTCCTGTTTACTAGACAGGCGCTTTAACCAACTAAGCCACGGAGCCGAGACTCTACCTTTCCTTCCATTCAGCCCAGAAAGAAAAAAAAAACCCAGAAAGCAAACCCGCCCACAGGCTCCTGGAGGCTTTCGCTTTCCCGACTCGCCCATTCGGGACGCTCTCGGCCTGTGACTTGGCCTCTCCTCGCTCGCCCTCCCACGGCGCCTCGCCACCCCTCTCCTCCTTCCACTCCTGTGCTCCCCAAGAATGCCCCAGTCAGACCTTCCTGCTCCCCCTTCACCCGGGCTCCCCTTCGCCCCTCGCTCCAACCCCCTCCTCCACCGCTCCTCTCCTCTACGACCCGGGGGATCCTCTGCTCCGTGACTCCCCACCAGGGCCCTGCAGGCACTCCGGGACCGCGGCCAGCTAGCCCGGGTCGGAAACAAGCCACGCGACCCCGGCGCTGCCCCGGTGCCCCCTCCGCCCCGCCGGGCGCTCCCTAGGCCGTGCTGTGCCCGCAGGGGAGGTGGCAGCCGAAGGCGAACACCAGAACCTCTCCCACCCCATGGAGGTAAAGGCAGCTGTCTCCCTCCGGCCCGTGGGCCAGCTGGGCGCCCCCCGGCCCCTCCGCCCCGGGCCCTTCCTTCTGGGCGCCCTGCCCAGCTCGCTCCTCTCCAGGGATTGTAGACACTGGGGGCGTCGGGACGGATCTGGGCCGGGGCCGGCCGCCCCCTCTCCTCTGCCTCCGGGGGTCCTGGATCGCTATCCCCGTCCCGCCAGTGGACCCTGACGCCAGGTCCCTGGGGGAGCCCCGCTGCCAGAGCGCGTTGGTGCGCCCCCCGTCTGAGCTGGGAGGGGCGGACAGCTCTCACCTGCGCCTTCGGGGGGGCCAGGCCAGGGCCAGCCTTGGCCCTTCGGGCAGCAGGACAGGCGGAGCAAATGCGCCCCCCCCCCCCCGCAGCCCCCGCCCACCCCCTGAACAGCCCGGGCTCGGGCTTCTGCGGCTGCAAAAAGAGGGCAGACTGGCCCTGGGACAGGAGGCGCAGCCAGCCGCGGGCCAGGGGCGCACCTGGGGCTACGGGGCGGCCGGCGCGAGGACCCGAACCCGGGATCCTGGAGAGCCGAAGCCGTTGTAGGCAGGGAGCCTCTGCCCGCTCAGCCACCGAGCCGAAAGCCAAAACGCACTGCTTTCTTTCACCGAAGGCGGCACAAGCTCCGGCGCCGGCGGCGGCTCAGCTCCTGTGCCCCCCTGCCAGCTCCTTGGTGCCCCTGTAGGGCCCCGCGGGGCCCTTCCCCAGCTGAGCCGCCGGCTCCCCCAGAGACGCGGGAAAGGGAGAGGCCACAGGCCGGCCTGGCCCTGGTCTGCGCCCTCGCTGCCCGGACTCCGTCCCTGCTCCTCGGCCCGCGCTCTGGCCCCGGGCCTTTAGGCCAGTGAGGCCGGACGCTAGCCAGCTTCCTGCCGCTTCGGGCAGGCCGGGTGTCCCGGGGACACCCCGAAGAGCCGGCAGCCCAGCGCCCACGGTGGGGGGGGGGGGGGGGGGGGCGGGCCCGGCTGGCCCCGCTTTCATCTGCCCTCAGGGTCGTTGGGCCTCCCTGGTCGGGGCCCGAGTCTGGTTCCCGCTCCGCCATGTGGGCGCCCCTGGGTCCCTGGAGGGAGGATCGGGCCCCTGGCTACGTGCAGCCCCCCCCCCCCCCAATCTGGATGCCTGTTAGGATTCCTCTGTAAGAACTCTTTCAGGGTCGGGGGATTAGCTCAGATGGTAGAGCGCTCGCTTAGCATGCGAGAGGTAGCGGGATCGATGCCCGCATCCTCCACTTTTGGTGCCTCTCTCCTCCCCACACCACCCTGCCCCGCTCCCTTAGCCATGGGCTCACCGAGAAGTCCCCCGAAACTTCCACTAGCCAAGAGGGTACTGAAGTCACAAAGTACATGAGATATGTGAGAATTGAGCGCCCCAGGCCTGACAGGCACTTTCTTGGGCACATTTTGAAGCAGCTTTCAGATCCAAGTCGTGGAAAGTGTCAGTTAAGAGAAAGAGAAAACCCACTGCAAACCTTTCAACGAATATGTCACTCACTCAGAACTCCTCAGATTGGAACAAAGGACTTCCCGGTTTCTTCTCCAAAGATAAAAATGCCTAGTGGCATTGGTTTAGGTAAAGCCCGGAGGGCTCACTTCTTGTGCAGCTGTGGGAATTGCTCCAGTCACTCCAAGAAGCAATTTGTAACTGCGGTCCCCAAGTTACTGAGCCAGCGATACCACCACTAGACATTAACATTTTAAATGCAGGAAAGCAGCCCGAAGTCAGAGGATTTTTGAGAAAAATGTTATCTTATTCACGAATCTTCTCTACAATATAACTGATGTCTAGGCAACTCACATTTAGGTTATCAAAGTCAGGACCTACAATGGTCTTGATAGGTCTGAATTTTTTACAGGAATAAATGTGTAATATTTATTTGGGTCTTAGAAAATCCCATTTGCAGAGGCAGGAGATATAAACCAGATCTCTGTTTTCTACTACAAAGTCCTACTTCTTTTCTATTACAACGTAGATTTGGTTACAAAGGAAAAAAATCAAATGGTCCCTGCTGTCAAGGAGTGTTCCATCTATTGGAGAAAAAAATATGCATAAATACATTATGAATCCTTCCTTCTATGTTTATTTTTCCCCATTATAGAATAATTGCTTTGATAATGGTTTATGGTCTTTGTAACCCCTGATCGGGAGTACAGTGCCTAACACAAAGATTTTTTTATAAAATCTTCTTTGGCATGGACCATGTCAGATGAGAAAAACTATTGCTAATGTGAATTACATCTAACGAATAGAAATTCAAGAATGGCTCAACATTAGGAAAGTTTAACATATTCTACATCATAAGATGTATTTTTGATCATAAAATATTTTTAATGATTATAGGATATGGAAAAAACCTTTGATATAGACTTGCTCTATTAAAAAGCAAGCAAAAAATAGAAAGCATAAGAATCAAAGGACTATTAAAAGCATGTTAATATAATTAAAATCACAAATCTACTGAAAATAATTTACAGATTGTGTCATACTAAAAAAGGTACTTATGAATGTACATACATATATATAAATAAAACTTAACCTGATGAATTAAAAAGATTAAGAATCTCAAGTTTAACAATGAAAAAATGAGGAAGTTCCTACCTTCCCATATTTCAGACTATATTCCAAAGAAGAAATCAAAACTATTTGTTGCTATTTATAAAAGAGAAAAAATGAGTTATAATACACAAGACCTAGAAGCAAATAGGATAGCATAGTAATTGAATTATCTAGGCAAGTCACTTAACTTCTATTTGTTTCCTCATTTATAAAATGGAGGCCTGCAAAGTAGAATAGTTGAGACTATAAAAAGTGTAAATGTTTTGTAATCCTTACAGGAAAATTGGCAGCAGTCTGGTTCTTTCTTTAAAGGGTGTGATCAAATAATAATTCAAACAAAAAAGTCAAACTATGGATAGTGGTTTGCAGGAAAATGTAATATAAGCAACTCCCTGTATCCTGGGGACCCCTCTTTCCCATCTTCTCCTATTCCCCCAATTAGCAATGTGCTCAGGCCTCCCTATATGTACTAACAAAAAAAAGCAAATTAAAATGTCTTTGAGATTCATCTGTACAATCACCACGTTGGCAAATATGATTTTTTTTAAATGACAATTTTAGAAGGGGCTATGGGAAGACAGGCCTAGTAATGCATTATTGGTATCTATATAAATTGGTCCGATTATAAAGTAAAATTGAAACTATACCCCTCAAATCATGAAAATTAGGAATACCTTTTGACTGATAGTAAAATCTCCATCAAAGAAAGAACCCATATGACAAAAATATTTAAAGTCACTTAAAAAATGTTTAGTAAAGAACTGATAACTAGGCCCATCAATCAGGGAATGATTTAGAAAATTGTGACATAAAAATGTGACACAATTATTGTTCAAAAAAAGTGAGGAAAGGATTCAGAAAAAAAACCCAAAACCTTGAATTACCTGTTTTATTACAAGGCCTATGATATTATAAAGGAAAACTGTGAAAAACTTTGGTGAATCAGGTCTCCAGAAGATTCAGGAATCATGTTTCTTAAATGTTGGCAGAGATATAATGGAATAGATGTGTAAAATGAAATATATGGTTTCGGACACAAACATGCAGGAATGTATTAAGTGCTTTTCTTTGACAATACTTTTGGGAGGGGTGATGGGTGCCAGAAAGAAAAGAGAGTAAATGTCATTAGTAAAAATTACACAGAAGAGTCCAGTAAGACATTCAGAAGGAGAAAGCTTGGGTAGCTGGGAACAAACATTACATTAGTGGATGATGTTAAAGTTAATATAGACTAATGAGCAGAAGGAGAAAAATTGAATTAACTGGTAAAAAAGAGCCTGAATCTGAGGCCAAAAAAAACCCCTATTGAAACCCCCAACTTTGACAAATCGAAGCTTCATAATGATACATATAACGTTGCTTCATAATGATACATGTAACGTTGCTTCATAATGATACATGTAACGTTGCTTCATAAGCGCTCAGACCATATTTTAAAAACCGAAGTTTCAGAGCAATTGTTTACGATACCAAAGGGAGTGTCACCACTGCTTTACAATCTGAGGTCTGAACAAAAGGGGGTGTTTACTGTGTAGAAAACTGCGGTCTGGCTCTTTTGGGGACTGGTTAATTTTGGATTTATTCGTTTGTTTATTAATAACCTGATTCTTTCGAGTTCTTTGGGACCTACGTTCATGGCTGACCCAAGGGGCTTAGAGACAACATTTCCCCGTATTTACACTTTTATTTATCTAGTGAGGGTATCCCGGGCTCCGTAATTTGGGGACCGCAGTTACAAATTACTTGCCAGAGTGGAGTTCGAAGTGGGACCTCCGAATGCTTTGATTCTTGTACACAGGTTGCTTTTCAATTCCTAGTTCACCAAGAAAGTTTCCTACACGTGGTGGATCTCTCAGAAGCTGCTGGAAGGAAAGAACCTGTCACACCTGGGACAGTCAAATCAGTCTTGGGTCTCCAGCAGTGTGGCTTCAAGGAATTAAGTCCTCTTGGCTAGTGGAAGTTTCAGGGGGGCTCCTCGGTGAGCCCATGGCTAGGGAGCGGGGCAGGGTGGTGTGGAGGACAGAGGGAGAAGGGCACCAAAAGTGGAGGATGCGGGCATCGATCCCGCTACCTCTCGCATGCTAAGCGAGCGCTCTACCATCTGAGCTAATCCCCCAACCCTGAACATACTCTTACAGAGGAATCCTAACAGGCATCTAGATGGGGGGGCTTGCACATAACTAGGGGTCCTGTCCTCTCTCCATCGTGAACCAGGGACCCAGGGGCGCCCACATGGCGGAGCGGGAACCAGACTCGGGCCCCGACCAGGGAGACCCAACGACCCTGAGGGCAGATGAAAGCGGGGCCAGCCGGGCCCGGGGCCGCCCCCCACCACCACCGTGGGCGCTGGGCTGCCGGCTCTTCGGGGTGACCCTGGGACACCCGGCCTGCCCGAAGCGGCAGGAAGCTGGCTCAGTGGGAGGGGGAGCGAGGAGAGGCCAAGTCACAGGCCGAGAGCGTCCGGAATGGGCGAGTCGGGAAAGCGAAAGCCTCCAGGAGCCTGTGGGCGGGTTTGCTTTCTGGGTTTTTTTTTTCTTTCTGGGTTGAATGGAAAGTAAAGTAGAGTCTCGGCTCCGTGGCTTAGTTGGTTAAAGCGCCTGTCTAGTAAACAGGAGATCCTGGGTTCGAATCCCAGCGGGGCCTTTTAAGAAAATTTTTTTTGTGTCACCGAATTTTTTAAGAGTAGGAGAAATCATATTCCTCTAAGGAGGGATTAGAGCTGGAAGGACCTCAGTTTATTAGTCAAGAGCCAGACAGAGTGCTAACCGCTGGAGGTACAAAGGCAGAATGCAGACCCTGCTCTCAAGCAGCTGCCAGTCGATGATGGTGCAAACTAGTACAAAATACAAACAAAAAACTCAAACCACGATATAAATTAAAAAAAAAATAGAGGCATTCTCAGAGGCCAAGTACTAAGACAAGTGAATCCTTACAAAGAAAGTGCCTGAACTGAGGCTACAAAGAAGCTAAGAGATGGCGTAGAGGGTTCCAAGCATGGGAGACAAATGATAAAAAACAAAACCCAGAACATGGATATGGAGTGGCTATGGAGCCAAGAGGCCAGTGTCTTTGCATTACAAAATAGCTGGGGACTAACTAGCAAGGTGCAAGAAGACTGAAAAGGTTGAAAGAGTCTATAGAAAGACTTGAATGAATTGATGCTGAGTGAAATGAGCAGAACCAGAACATTATACCCACTAACTACCTTAGGTGATGATCACCTTTGATGGACTCATTCATTTCAGCAGCACCATAATCAAAGACAATTTTGAACGACTTGTGAAGTAAAATACCATCCATATCCAAAGAAGGAACTGTGGAATTTAAATGAAGCTTATCATTTTCCATTTTTAAAAGTTGTCTTATGTATGATGTCATTTTTTTCCTCTCTAATGTTTGCTTTTTTCCGTTTAGATTTGATTCTTCTTTAATAACAAGATCAATATGGATCTATGTTTAGCATGGTTATAAGTGTAGAGCCCATATATTAGCTTACTTTCTCTCAGGGGGAAGGAGAGAGAAAAAAATGTAAAATGTGGGTGCTGGTCTATGGGGAGACAGGAATGATGACAGGAAAGGCTTCCTGGAGGAAGAGAGAGCATGGGTACAGCATGAATATATAAAGGTACAAAATCTGTAGAGTGCTTAGACAAAATTACAGGTAGAGAGTTCGTTCAATTTGATCAGAAGCTGATAGGGAATAGTTTGAGATTGATTCTGGAGTCTATGCTTTATAGAGAGATTTTTTGCAAAGGAGCGATCATTTTTCCTCTTTGCTCTCTTTGCATTTTTCACTTACTCTCCCATAAGCTGCCGGTGTTCTCTCCACTTATCAACTAGTAGCCATAGGAAAACATATAGAGGCTTAAAATAACAAAAAGAAAATGGCACGTGGTGGAAATTTTAAAAACTGACTTTCCATTCAAATGTAGGGTAGGTTTTGTAGTCCGGTCACTTTTCAGTCGTGTCCAACTCTGTGATCCCAATTGGGGTTTTCTTGACAAAGATATTGGAGTGGACATTTAGTAATTATCTAGCTGTGTGACTTTGGGCAAGTCACTTAACCCTATTCCCTTGCAAAAAATAAAAACAAACAAAAAACCCCAAAGATATTGGAGTGGCAGTGCAGGAAGTAAGAGGACAGGGGAATTGATAGAAGGGAAGGCAGATTAAGGGAGGTAAAAGTCAAAAGCAAATCATATTTAAGAATGTACTGAGTGAAAGGATAAGGTGAGTATCCTGGGCCTCTCTCCACACTACCACATAGTTAAAACTAGATCTTGTGCTTCTCCTGATAGACTCATTGAGGTTGGCAAAAGGGATTTGTCAAAAAATGAAGGTATTATCAGTAATTACTTTTAAAAAAATAGGAATATTTTTTTAAAATGGGATTGAGTTGTTTAGGGTACACTTTTTTATTGGAAGTCTTCAAGGAGAGGTTAGAAGAGTACTTTGGGGATGTGATTTGGACAAGACCTCAGACCTGTGGGATGGGAATACTGTTAGAAGACATCAGGAATAAGGAAGTCTGAAGCAAAGGATTTAAAGAGATACATTTAAATCACAAATTTAATTCCAAACTTTTGGTCTGGGTATCTCTGATATTCTAAGATTTATTTGATGTTATAAAATATAATTTCATGTGAATAAAATGCAAAGTTAAGAATTTTTTCCCCTAATTTAATGTAATCTAGCTCCTCGTTTATTTTAGTATAAAGAAATTAGTTTACTCATTGTAATTGCCTATCAAACCACTAAAATTTGAGTTAATTTTTTTTGTTATTACAAGGAAGGGCTTATGGAGGTGTATACGTCCTGAAAGACTGATTTTTTTTAAAAGCAAAACTCTCCTTTTTTCTGGGAACCCCAGACTCAGACTCCCTAACTCCCTGAAATCAATCCAGTCCTTTCATAGGGAATAGTTCCCCACCTGTCTCCTTTAAGAAACAGCTCTATGGGTTCCTTTTCCAATATTCCTTTTTTAAAAAACGTCCCAAGAAGATAATTTGATATCCCTTTTCTCCCCTTTCTAACAACATGAGGTAGGAAATTGATTTGAAAAAAGGCAAATCTATTGTTTACCAGGAGTGAGATATAATGGTCAAGTGGAGGTGCCCACGACACTAGATGAAAACTTTCATGATTTTGGTAACGTTGGTGGCAGAATTTGTACAAGAACATACTGAGGATGGGAGAATGGGTTTTCATTTTCAGCGATCATGATAACACCCACATTGACGAAATCATGGATCCATTAAAACACCAAAGTCGGTAAACAGAAGACTGTGCTCCACGGACAGACAATCATTTTGGCCAAGAAGAAAAACCTAACCATATCTAATAGAGAGAAAGGACTGACCATTAGCTGGACACATTTAAACATTTATTCCAAAGAGGAGTTATTTAGTAGATTCCCCAGTAGATGGCAGAACCAAGCAAAAATTTAGAAACTTTACTGTAAGTCAAACTGCAGGAAATACTCAGAATAGAAGTTTTGAGTGGCCCAGATAGGCCACTGTAGTGTATGTGATAATATTACCCATATGTTTTCCTCAGAAGACACATGAATTGTGAACTGGCAATCATCTGAGAAATGAGCATTAAATTTACTACAGGCCACATAGGTAATGAAGATTTAAGGTGCCTATAACACTTGCCAGGGTTCATTACAGAATCCCACTAAGTACAAATCTGTAGCTGTACTCCATTAAACAGCATGTCTACCAAGTACATTCAAAAGGCATAGGTTTTCCAATACACTGCTAAAATACCTTTTATTATTCCCAGCACTTAGCAAACTGCCACACATGACTGCTTAAAGAATCCCTGTTGCCTTACCTTGTCTTCTATTAGTTCAGAACTCTGTGACTAGGCCTTAGGAGCAACAAATTTTAAGTAAAAACCTCGTGAAGCTGCTTTCCACCTAATAGGACTATAACACCAACGTAGATGAAACTAGAACAAAATATTCCAAAGTAATTATGATAGAAACTCATTTTTTAAATAGAAAACACATTTTGTTTGATAGATGAAAGATAGATAGAGATTAGATAGAGATAGAGATCGATATCGATATAGATGTAGATGTAGATATAAAGTAAAACTAACCATGATGTTCCACAGGAAAGTTAATGGAAAAGGAGAAACAAAATTCTTGGGAAGGACATTGCCAAGGATCATCAGGGTCCTTTCCTAGGGCAGGCATGCTATTATTGTATTGGAAAGAAAGGATAGGGTTTTATCAAGTTAAGATAGAAATGAAAGGCATAAGGAATAGTCTGAAAAGGTCTAGAATCAATGCGTTGTAATCACAATAAAAGTAGTAAATATAAACTGCAGAACCGAAGATGCGACCAGGGAACATTACAAAGAGGATGGCTTAAAGTATTCAGGCAGGATCACAAGTTCTCCGGGGATGTCGGAGGCATACTTATCCAGCAACTTGGGTAATTTCAGATAGATTACATTCTGAGCCCTTAGGTCAGTTCAATATTCTATCACATTTTGGGATGACTTGATAGATGTTTTGTAAAGAATGGAAAAACCAAACTGGAGGATGCGGGCATCGATCCCGCTACCTCTCGCATGCTAAGCGAGCGCTCTACCATCTGAGCTAATCCCCCACATATATTTTGCTTTAAATAGGCTTCTGTGTGGTCTAATTCATTCAGTGCTTGGATCTTCTTGCATAGAGATTGAAATTCAAAAGGCAGGAGGAGCAAGAAGAAACCAAATGGGGTGGAAAAGAGGGGTTCGATTTTAAGGAAGGAGAATAGATGTAGTTGAATTAAGAAAATGGAGTCCCACTTCCTGGGATACTTCAGACAATTACCAATGGCTAAGTAAAAGTAGCAGCATTCAAGTTTTTCGATTGCAAACATTTGGTTTCCTTTGTGAATTTATGTATCCAATTATCAATACCGGTGTGTTTGACAATTAACAGTACCTGATAAGGTCTTTTCCATCTAGAGCCAATCTCTCTTTGCACAGGTGTTTCAATAAACCCAACCAGTAAGTTTCCAGCATTAGTTGTTCCCTAGATTTTTAAATCCCGCAGAGCAAATGTTTTGGAACCAATTTTGTTTCTTTTTAGGTGAGACAAATGTTATGAATCTTTTCCATCAATTGTTCACTCTATTGGCATGACTAGAAATACGTGTGTGTGTGTGTGTGTGTGTGTGTGTGTGTGTGTGTGTGTTTGTGTGTGGGGGGGTGGGTATCCCAACATATGGAACTGGTATATCTTCCTTATTTTGCTTTTTATTATTATTTCCTATGAATATTGTCTCAGCCTTCACAATTGCTATTTTATAAGGATAGCAAAAGAATGACTTACATTTGGGATCCATTCTTTATTGGATATGAATGTAGTTGTCTTTCCAGTAGATATAAAGAAGTTTCTATATGTCTGAAGCATTGCCAAATTGTCTATTATCCTAAAGGCATACACATTCCCAGTATTTACAGTGTCTATCTTACCTTCTGCAAATTTATAAATTCTATTTGGACTAAGGGTTTAGCAACCTGAACTGAACTCCAGGTGACTTGTACTTTTTCAAGAATTAGATAAGGGATTGTAACACCAGTATTGTCTGCAGTAAAAAAAAGTCACCCTGACTTGGTCTGAGTTAAAACATCTTACAAAATAATTGAAGGTCCATGATCAGAAGGGATAAATACTTCTGGCCTGGGAAGATAATATGAATCTGTGAGCACAGAAAAAATCTTGAGAAGTCCTTTCTTCAGGTAATTGAAGAAGCCTAACAGAGTTATAACCTTGCATCTCTTCATCATGAAGTCATGTTTGATTATTAAAGCAATAAGATTTAAACTAAAACATCTGAGGTTCTTTTGCCATGGACAGAGCAATTTGCTTGGAAAGAAGGAAGAACAGGATCATAACAAAAACTGTTTTATGAAATTGCTGCTGATAAATTTGACTGTCTTTTAACTATTAACATTTTCCTAAATTTGAATAATGTTATAGAATTGATGCTCAAAAACAAATACATCATTGTTATTTGCCTTTATGGGTCAATAAGTAAATGCTTTCTAAGTTCCAGAATTTATACAAAATTCAGGTGACATGAAGATTCTCTTCCCTAAATTCTAGCTCATCCAAGATCATTTATGAACAGGTATGTAGACAAATACAACTGGAAAGCCAGATTGCCCTATTAATTGCAAAGTTCTCCTCCAAACTTCAACATCATGTGAAATTTAAAACTGACTTTTTTAAAAAAAGTCTTCATTATATAAAGAAATGTGAGGCTGGGGTCGCTTCATGGAAACTGGACATAACTAATTTTAAAAAGCATTTTTTAATGTGAATGATGCAGAAAACTTAAACAAATTCAGATTTGCATTGACTTGTATCATTTTCTTTAAAACACAATCCTTATGTATTTCTAAATTGAAAATAGTAAGAAACTGTAAATTCACTTTTTGTTGCAGGTGTTTATTATGGAACATGCAACATCCAAAGACAACATTAAATAAATCTGACGCTCCCTTTAATATAATTCAAATAAAAGTTTTCTTAAGGGATTGGCTATATATCTGTGTGTCTGTCTGTCTGTGTGTTGTGGAGCAGAAGGCATCGTTCTTCTCTCAACGAATTTCCAAATTGCTCGTCGCAGAGTAGATCACAAAGCTCTCTTTCTCTCTGTGTCTATGTCTGTCTGTCTGACTCTCTCTCTCTCTCTCTCTCTCTCTCTCTCTCTCACACTCACACACACACACACACACACACACACACACATACATGCATATATATATATATATATATATATATATATATATATATATATACACACACACACACAAATACACACCCTAACACCCTAGCTTCTCTGCGGGGGGAGGGGTGACGTCTGAAGAGGAAGAAGGGTTTTCAAGTACAGGTGTTTATTCTAAGGAGGACAAGATGTAGGACACGATAGTGGTTTTCCGTGTTTGAAGGCTTATCAGTGGAAGAGAGATTAGACAGTTTAGCAAAAGAAGATGAAATGAAAGCACATATTTTAGTTTGTAAAAAAAAACTTCCTAAAAATGAGATCTATACCTGGAAGGTTAACTAATTCCCCTTACTTTCTAGGTAAGTGGTAGGCAAAATATTTGCTTCTATGGCCTTTGTAAATTCTAACTTGTTTCAGAAATTGACCAAGGAAATTCAAAAGATTAGAGACCTTAGCCACTTAACCCCATTTGCCTTGCAAAAACCTAAAAATAAATAAATAAATAAATGTTTAGAGACCAAACGCTCAGTGGGGCATTTTAAAAAGATAGCAAGTCTGTCTTCCTAATTTTAGGAAAAGTTCAAGTGGAAGGGCCTGAATGTCTTGTCTTTGGGGATCCCAGGTGAATTCGCCCTTCTAGAAGCCTGCAGCAATTCTAACGAAATATTCCAAAGAAAGTCCCTGTCAATCAGCTCTCTGCTTTTTACAGCTCAGAGGTAGGCTAGTCCAGCAGAGGGGTCCTGGAGGAATAGATAGCCAGCCTTTCAGCTAGCTGAAAGAGCAGAAGGGAAAGGATTCAATCCAGGGACTCCTAAAAGTAGCAGAAAGCCTTGGAAGGTGAAGGGACTCTCTAGGGAGGAAAAGTCATCAAGGGAGAGATGAAACAAAACCCTGTCAAGGTGGGGGGGGGGGGGCGGGGCTACTCAGCCTAGATCTGACTGTGATGTCATGAGATCATAATTTGGGGCTATCGGAGGAGGGTTTTTGAAACTTTGGGGTCCTCAAACTTTTTCCTCTATCTGTGCTTAGTCTGTTATAGCTAAATGCCTTCCCAAAGCCCTCGCAGAGCACCCTTTAGGTTCAACTTCTTTTCCCCTAGAGGTTAGTGTATTCACTATTATTTTGTCAAACCCACAAGATTCCCTCACATATCTCAGCGACCAGGGTTCCTTAGTAAATACGAAAGCTGTTTACTGTTTGTAGGATGGTTTCCGAGTTCAACAACTTCATCCTTTCGCTTTCCTGAAGCCTCAGAAGGAGAATTCCAGAGTAAATGGTTGGGGACCGGCTTGAGTCAGAAGTAAAACAAACAAATCCCATGGAGATGCCGGGGACCGAACCCGGGGCCTCACACATGCAAAGCGTGCGCTCTACCACTGAGCTACATCCCCACCCTCTTAGCAGCTTTTCACACTTGCTTTTTATATTTTTTATTTTAGTTTTCCAATACATTATTATTTTTCCACTTTCATCCACTTGCATATTTATGTTGCACTTCTCACTTATTTTTTTTTTAACATATAAGACATTGGTTTTTCTCTGAAGAAGGATGGATTTGGTAAGATTGGTTTTATTTGAAGACCTGCCAATAGCACTTACATCCAAGGAACTTATATACTAACAGATCACTAGGAAAGGGCAAGAAACATTTCCTCTCTCCTGGTCTTCTCTTGGGTTCTCGACTCTATAACACAAGGTTCTCCACACGCACCCATGGACCTATACAGTTTGTACTCTGCAAGCGAGTCAATAGAGAGACCCAGAAGATTTCTGAGGAAACGAAACTTTATTTTGTGTAAACGGAAATGGAAAGAGAATAAGAACCGCACGGAATTGAAAGCTTTGTAAATATAATGCTCCAGTTTGACCTAGAAGAAAAAGCAAAGAATATTTTCCCTCCTTTTTTTGATGAGGGGTTGGGAGTGGAGATGAAACGATGGAAAGGGAGCAAAGTATTTATTATGGTCTTACCTTCTATAATCTAGGCGTTGAGCTAAGTAAGTAAAGGTTGGGAATATATTTGTTTTTATCGGTATCATCCTTACTCTCAAATTTTTTATATTGTGATAAGATAAGACAATAAATTTAGAAAACTACTCATCAAGGAAAGTTTTATGTTAATATTTTAATGGAATTTTTCTCTGACTTTTGCTTCCCTCCACTCCTATGGAAAGGAAAAAGAAAAAAGTTTCCCCTATTCTCATCATTTCTTACAGTATAATAGTATTTTATTATATTCACATATTATTACATCATTATTATATTCACATATTATTACATTATTACATATATTATATTCACATATCATAATATGTTTGGCTATTCCCCATTTGAAGGACACTTGTACAAAAGGAGCAGCTATAAATATGTTTTTACACATTCTTTCCCTCTTTCTTTCAAACCCCTTGGAATATTAGACCAGCAGTGGCAATTTTGGATCAAAATGTAACGTAGTTTAATAATTGGGGGAGGGAATATTTCAAAATTGTTTTTTGGAATTAATGGTCAAATTTACAGCTCTACCCATTATCCCAGAACCTCTCCAACATTTGTCATTTTCATTTTTTAACCAATTTTGTCCATTTGAAAGAGATGTTATTTCTGAAATGAGAATCTCAGACTTTTCCATCTAATCTGCACTGGAAATTGAAGCCCAGTTCCCAATTAATTCTAATGATCTGGGAGTGAGAGATGACTCCTGGAAGTAGAGGATAGTTGGTATTTCATCAGTTTCTCAGTTGCATTGGAGATCTGCAGGATATAGGCAACAATCCCTACTTTATCTAGTGATAGGTAGAGAACTCTACCATCTTAGCTAATATCCTAAAGTTATCACCACAATGACACAACTAACATGACTTGAACAAGGGACAGCTAGATGACTTGGTGAATAGAGTACTGGCCTTGGAGTCAGGAGTTTGAATTTCATCTCAGATACTTGACACTTATCTGTGTGACCTTGGGCAAGTCACTTAACCCCATTGTCTGGCATCCAGGGCCATCTTCAAGTCTTCCTGATTCATATATGACCACTGGACTCAGATGGCTCTGGACAAGGAAAAAAGCTGATGAAGAAGCACAGGTCTTCTTACACAAATCCAATTCATGTGTTTATCATGGCATCATATTCTTGATGTCATGTTTTTCTTTGAGAATGAGGGTCAAACATCTATCTATACTTAAAGAGGATATACCAACCTCTTTATCAACATCTGTGTTTATATCTAAATCAACAAATTTGAAAACTCTGGTTTATAGGATCATAAGAGCTAGAGCTAGGAGGTAATTTACAGGTCAACATATCCAAACCCCTCATTTTTTAAGGATGTGAAAACTAGGTCCTAGAGAAGTTAGAAGAGTCACATGACTAGTAAGGTATGTTTTAAACTGAGATATTCCTAACTCCATGCCCATTACCCTGTTCAGTGCTCCATTTTGCCTCTCCTTTGAGTTTAACACAATGTGGGAAATGATGAAAATTTAAAGACACAACTACAGAAAGAATCTTGGTTTTGTAAAAGGCAAATCATTTAAGGCCTAAGTAAATTTAAAACAAATATGATTATTGACAGAGATGGAAAAATACATATGCATAAAATGTGGTTCAGCACAAAAATTAAACTTAAGTATTTTTCAATGATCCAAGACAATTCCAAAAGACTCATGAGAGAAAATGCTATCCAGATAGAGAGAAAGAACTATGGAGTCTGAATGTAGATCGAAGGATACTATTTTCACTATTTTTTAAATTTTCCAAGGTTTTTCTCTTTTGTTCTGATTCTTCTTTCATAAAATGACTAATATGTAACTGTGTTTAACATGATTTCACATGCATAACCTAGATTATCTGGGAGGGAGAGAGAAAGATTTGGATTTCAAAATCTTATAAAAATGAATGTCAAAAACAAACAAAAACAGATGTAAGAATATTTATAGTAGTATTACTGTTGATGTAGGAAATTGAGGAGTCTAAACTCCAAGGAATTATTTTTTGTATGGAATAGCTATGTTTATAATTGGTATAAAACATTTGGACCATAATCCCTTGGGTACCTTAGAGTCAAGTGAAGCCTAGATCATAAAGATATCATTTTAAATCCATGAGGATTGTGAAAATTGCACACACAGAGATTATTCAAGAAATTTTCCAAATTCTCTAGGGTTCAATTATATCATTTCAGGTTTAAAAAACAAAACAAAAACAATACTGAATAGTAACATAGGTAAAGTCATAATTACTTTGTCATGAAGATTCTTTCAAAAGTTGTTTTAGATGAATGTGTTGCAATTGTTATTGTGGTAATGGTCTTTATTCAAAACTCATCACTAGGTCCTTTTTTGCCAGGTCATGTACCATGCTATCTACAAACATTCAAGTTTAATATTGACAGTCTCCCTTGAAATTCAGATCTTAGTAGAAATTTCAATTCCTAGTAAAGACTTGTCATTTTCAATCAAGTCTCCTTATGAAAGTGTTTCTGATATATTAAATATTTTCCATAGGATATCTAACATCTATAATAATCCAATAGGCAAGTAAGCAGAGTTCATTTATTCCCAGTAGTGGAAGGGGACAAGGGAATGTTGTTGATTTGCTCTGCCTCTTTTGAAACTGAAATCCTTGAAAGTACTTCTCTTCAAAACTCTTTTGGTGTATTATAGTTTCCCTCAATTCTGTAAAATTATTTAGGTATGTCACAGAATAGTGTAAAGAAGGTTAAAACTGGAAGTGCTCAACTGCTTTCAGCTGAATGTTAAATTTTACTTTTGCTTTTAATGTAGTAAAAGCAGTTTAACTTCAACTACAAGTGAATGAATTCCTTGTGGATAAACAAGATCAAAGATCCAGTTGTGGGGAAGAGGGTAACATTAAGTCAAGAATGTTATGGATTTTAATTTAAACAGCCCTCTCTAGATCGGAACCACAGAAAGCACCCAAGGATGCACAGAGATGGGGAAATTTGGGAAATGTCTTGAACTCTCTGCACCTTTGTAGTAAGTGAATTGAGTTCTCAGGGCTGGGAAAGCCCTGGGACTTTCAGATATGTCCAATTAAGTGAAGGGAAGTTCAAACTTAAAGAGTGCAGCTGGTGATTTGGTCAGATATAACATACTGAGAAGGTAATTCAGTCATTTCACTCCAGTTTCTGGATGAAAAAGAATCCATGCTTCACTGATCGCTTATTCTACAGAAGAAAGAAAATCTTGGAATACTATTTTCTGGGTTACAACCCCAAGTACCTTAATCCAAAAAGGTGACTGAAATTTTTGAGGAGAAAATGCCAGAGTTAAGAACTTTGAAATACATGCACAAGGATCAAGAGAAAGCTAGAAAGGTAAATTTATTTGAGCAATTAGAAAAATAGAGATAGGATGATGGAGAGCTAACATTATAATGGAGAGGAGGGAGGAGTTCAGTACCTTATTGTCTCCAAAAGGCACTGAGAAGTTAAATAGGATATCATTTCCCACCTATTGAACTCTTCAGGACTTATATCATATCTTCAGAAATTTTACAGATTCTCAGTACTCTTTGCCACTAGAGTCGCTTCTTCACCTACAAGCTTTATGATCCTGTCCAAGTCACTTAAATTCTGTTTCTTCTACTTTCCTCAACTGTAAAATGGGAGAAAAATATAGCTTACCAATAGAATTTTCAAGAAGATTGTTTTTGTAAAATGTTTAGCACAGTGTATGGTACATGTAGGTGACACATAAATGTGATTTATTTGTTGCTGGAGTGTGTGGATGATGGCCCATGGAGAACTCCTCCCAAATCCTCCACATAAGGAAGGACATTCAGGGTAGCCATCTCATATCCCACCCACTGCACTCCTCTGGTTTTTCATCAGTCATCTATTGGATACCTCTCTTCTTTCCTCCCCACCCCCTTTAACTTACTTTTTTTGTGTTGACTTCCTTAAAGGGTTGTGAGCTCCTTGAAAGCAGAACAAAATAAACTATCTTTTCCTTTTCTTCACATCCACACAGTGCTTAGAGCAGTGCCCACTACATCTTAGGCAGTTAATAAATGTCTATTGATTCCATAATTTGGGGATAATTAAAGAAGCTGTGAGATGTGAATGTGATGGAATACTATTGTTCTGTAAGAAATATGAATGGGAGGACTTCAGAAAAGCCTGGAAAGACTTGCACTAATTGAGGCTGAGTGAATGGAGCAGAATCTGGAGACATTGTACACAGTAGCAGCAACATTGTGAGATGATTAACCAGGATTCACTTAACTCCTTTCAGTAGTTCAGGGATTTCTAAAAGACTTGTGATGGAAAATGCCATCCATATCCAGAGGGAAAAAAGTATGCAGTCTGAATATAGAGCAAAGCATAATGCTTTCCTTTTTAAAATTTGTTTTATGTTTTTCCTTCTTTTTATGGTTTATGGTTTTTCTCTTTATCTGATTCTTTCACAACATGCCCAATATAAAAATATGGTATGTGATAATTGTACATGTGTATCAGATAGCCTGTATAACTTGTATTGGATTCCTCGGTGTCCTGAAGAGTGAGGAGGGAAAAGAAGAAAAATAGAAAAATGTGGAACTCAAAAGCTTGCAAAAAAAGATGAATGCTGAGGTATCTTTGCCTGTAATTGGAAAAAATAAAATAAAATAACATTTAAAATTGTTTATCGACTGAGAGGACTTGAAGTTGATCGGTTAAACTCTGAGAAGCAGAATAAATATACTAATTTAGAAAGGTGGGAAAGGGGAATAGAATATGCTAGTTTTCATTAGAAGAGGTGTGTGTAAACATGGAAGAAGGAATGAGGAAACTGGAGTAAAATAGTATTCATTTCAAAGACAAATTTCACATTTCATTTTAATTCCTTGCTGTAATATCAGTTACCTCAATTAGAAATATTATGACTTGGAATCCTTTTTCGTCCGATGGTTTCATAGTGTAGTGGTTATCACGTCTGCTTTACACGCAGAAGGTCCTGAGTTCGATCCTCAGTGAAACCAGGCAATTGTTTTAACTTTTCTAATTATTCAGAAGAATATCGGAATTAGCATCCATCTTTTATAACATACAAAAAAGGGAGTTCTGCAATGGACAGACAGGAGTAAAGCTCAATTTAGGTCTTCACTCCTTAATCAAAGGTTATGAGCGCACAAGAGGGAGCTACTGCTAATGTGACCATACCCCTCATAAAGTGTCGTGGGCACTTCCAAATCTGATGACCTCAAACAATCAATGGTCGGGACTTCACAATCTCAAGAAGAGGATTGTTTAGACCTGGAATATTTCTCCATGTATGTATGGGAGATTATTAGAAACAGTAACTACAGCTCACACTGGACAGTGTGAAAGATAAAGAACATTTTATATTCACCATTTTGAGATCCCATTCAGAAGAATGAGAAAAAAATAAATTATGACTCTCCCCCATTTCAGAAGAGGAACGTTTAGGATATAGAGAGAAGAAAAGGGAAGGGAGGGAAAAAAGGAAGGAAAGAGAAAAGAAAAAGAAAGATAGGAAGGAAAGAGAAAAGAGAAAGAAAGAGAGAGAGAAAGGAAAGAAAGGAAAGAAAAGAAGAAAGAAAGAAAGAAAGAAAGAAAGAAAGAAAGAAAGAAAGAAAGAAAGAAAGAAAGAAAGAAGAAAGAAAGAAAAAGAGAAAGATGGAAGGAAGGAAAGAGAGAGGGAGGGAGGGAGGAAAGAAGGAGAAAAAGAGAAAGGAAGAAAGAAAGAGAAGTTCTAAGAGAACAAGCTCAAGTCCAAAGAACCTGGAGACAAAGAAAAAGTCTGACTTGGATAAAGGTTCTAACAAATCCAGCCACCTTCAATCAATGAACCTCGTTCCTGTGTAGGCAGAGCACCCTAAATCTGACCGTGCCCACGCTTTTGGGAACCTTAGTTTATTGATGAAACGAAAGAGGCGAGAAAAAAGGACTGGTGGTTTTCCTTTTTTCTGGTTAGAAGAAAGTGAAATCAAGAGGATCTGTTTAACTCAATTTGTGAATTCCGGGGTTCCAGATCAGAAAACGTACCCTTTGATTCACTTTGGTCTTTGCTTTGAGCTTGAACTTGTTGGAACTCTGAAAAAAAAGTTACCTGAAAATGACAACTTTTTTCTTTGAATATTATTTTTAATCTTCAATTAAATGTATTCTAAAAGAGAGTAGGTCAGTATGTCGTCTCTGTGGCGCAATCGGTTAGCGCGTTCGGCTGTTAACCGAAAGGTTGGTGGTTCGAGCCCACCCAGGGACGATTGCGTTTTAAGTTTCCTTCATCAGACAATGTTCCCCGGCTTGTCCCTCCATGATAAAGGCAGCTTCCTCAATTCAGTTTCCGTCTTGCTTTATTGTAATGTCTGAATTCAGGATTCCAGCCCTTCTTTCCTCCCTCCCTCCCTCTCTCTTTCCTTCCTTCCATCTTTCTCTTTTTCTTTCTTTCTTTCTTTCTTTCTTTTTCTTTCTTTCTTTCCTTTCTTTTCTCTCTCTTTCTCTTTTTCTTTCTTTCTTTCTTTCTTTTTCTTTCTTTCTTTCCTTTCTTTCCTTCCTATCTTTCTTTTTCTTTTCTCTTTCCTTCCTTTCTCTCTCTCTCTCTCTTTCTCTTTCTTCCTTTCTTTTTCCTTCACCCAAAGGGTTCCATGACACACAAAAACTCCTAAACTAAAAGCATTTCCCAAAACCCAAAACAGAAACTTAAGAGTAAGTACAAAATAGAGGAAAGGCAAAAGTGAAGTAGGTAAGATGAATTTAAAAACCTGAAGAAAAAAGTAATTCATCAATAATCTTGGGAAAAGACTCTGGAGATGTTGAAACCTAATTGGGTCTATTAGACTTCTAAAAAGACTGAGCTCAGATCCTATTGGAAAGATATAAGACTGAGAATTAGGAAACATGAGTTTGAATCTTAGCTCTTATTATCTCTGAGTATTAGTTTCTATAAAATAGGGACAAACAACAATTAATTTTCCCTACCTCACAATGCTGTTAAAACAACAACCACTTGAAACATCTTAGGATCCCTTTGGGAGGCTGTTCCTCCTAAATTCCATGGAGTCAACTACTGCTGTTGACTCTCAAATATTTTCATCCTCAGTCTTGGTCTCAATTCAGGTGGTCACATGATCAACCATCTTTATACTTTTTTTGGTAAGGTTTCTGCTTCAGGCAATTATTACCTTTTTGTGAACAGGGTCCTTGGATAGGGACTAAGCAGAAAAATAGAATTTGGAAGAAAGAATTCTTTGATACCTTTGGACAGAATAATTTCAGAAGATTGTTGAGGTTGGAAATCATATTTCAAAGAAAAAGGAGGCAAAGAGAGCAGACCAACTTTTGCTAGAATGTGAGAAAAATAAGGAACTGAAGTATGAAGTTATTATAGGATCCAAAGAAAAAGTTTTTTTTAAAGGAAAACATACTTTATACTTTTTTGAAAAAAAAAGTTTCTTTTGTTAAAAATCCATCAAAATCTACCCTTCAATGTCAAATAATGTCTAAACAGTCATGAAAGGTAATTCTTCATAAATGAAGATGAGGGAACATTGACATGCTATTACTAGAGATATGCCTTTGTTTTTTCTCTTTTTAATCTTATGATTTTAAAAAATAACATGTAAAGATAGTTTTCAACATTCATTTTTATGAAAATGTCTCCCTCCCTCTCTTTCTCCCTTCCCACAACAGTGGTAATCTTATATGGGTTATGTATGCACAATCATATTAAACTTATTTCCATATTAGTCATTCTGTGAAAGAATCAGAATAGAAAGGAAAAATTAGGAGAAAAAATAAGAAAAAGTGAAAATACTGTGTTTTGATCTGCATTCTACTCCATAGTTTTTTCTCTGGCTATTTTTCCATCACAAGTCTTTTAGAATTGTGTTTGATGACTATATTGCTGAGAAGAACTAAGTCTTATCATAGTTGATCACCACACAAAGTTGCTGTGTATTATGTCCTAACAGGGTTAGGTTACACAGATAGGAAATGTCTGAGGTCACATTTAAAGTTCTCCTCCTGACTCCAGATTCCAGTCTTGGCGATCTCCATTGCTTGAGGCAATATACCTTTGGCATTTAAAGCCAGGCATATTTCTCTTCTTGGAATCAACATGGAAGGAAGAACTAGGATTAGGCATGTCTAGCAGAACTCTACTATTAGACCTAGGGAGTCATAAGTATTTTCAGCTCTCCACAAAACCATTTGCATATAAAATGTAGGCCCAGGAAGAGTACAATTTTTTTTTCATTTTTGTCTATCTCTCTCTCTTTCTGGTGAGTCCTCTCATGCTGATGTGTTTCAAGAAAAATTTTGAAGTTCATGACACACACCTGTCTAAAGAATTTGGACTACAGACCTTCTCCAATTCAAGGCATTTGGGAGATCATGCTCCCTAAAAGTGGACTGGCTCCCCAAAGGGAGATAGCAACTCATTGAGGAGATCATGAACCTTTAAAGGGTAGAAATGAGTTAAACCGGAGAGCAAAAATGAGATATTGGGGATAGAAGAGAAGGTAGCTCAAAGAATAGTGATAAAGTATGCAGGGAGTAAGGGTGGTAACTCAAGACATAAAGCTTTCAGTCTAGGGCAGGGATTTGTCCTGTTTATAGGGGCTTGTCTTGTGCCTGAGGCAAGGAATTAAAAAACCAAGCTCTAGTCAGGGGACAAAGTACTGAAGTTCATTGGTCTGTCACTGGAAAGAATTTTATCCCTGCAAAGAAAGACTGGGCATCTATGATCCAAGAGCAAGCCTAAATTTGAGAGACCCCAGTAGATTGGCCATGAGATGATAAATCATTTTGGCTATATAGCAATTGTCTTCTAATATGGTGAAGCATTATGAGCGGCATTAGGAAGTGCAAAAATTTCATGCTAAAATGACAAATCTAAATCTAAAGGTATTTGATGTATTGAAAGCATGTTATATCAAATGAGATACTTGTCAAGTACTTGGCATAGTGCCTGGCATATAGGAACTATATACTTGCTCCTCTTTCCCTCCCTTTACATAAATGTGATCCCCAAAATAGTCCAGTGTTTTTATAACTATTTTTGGTCAAAGGTTGATGTTTGATAGCTTTTGTAAAGAATGTGTACTTAGAATTTGTCCTACCCCTTAATCCTTTATAATTTGAAAGGAAAATCTTGTTCTGCCCTCCTTAAACCAAGAAAGAATTTGGTCCTCCTTTAGACTTCAAAAAGGAGTACTCACCCTGCCCTCTGGGTACTTAAACTCAAAAAAAAAATTACCTCCCTCAGAGAAAATAGCATTGTATAAGGATGATTTAATAGAATGGTCTCCAGGCAAGTGTCTTATATATTGTTTCCCTCCCCCTTTTTGCTGTATACATTTTCTGATCACCTTCAGCTTGGAGAGATTTCCTAGAGGGTTTCCATTACCTACTGGTGTTTTGGGAAATCCCAGAGAATAAAACTTCATGTCTAATCTATTTTTCTTATGCTATTTTAACTCTATGTATTAAGGTTCATAATTTTAGGTTAGCACCTTAAAGATGTCACAAAGGTAATAGAAACCATTCTTCAAAATCACCTTTCCTTGCTCCAAATTAAGTTTTGTAGTTCTGCATGACTGGTGGAGGAATAAATAGAGCAAACTGTATTGGAAGTCTCTGGGTCAAGGAGTATAGACATTTGGAGTCACTATTTCTATATTTTCAGATTTCTTTTTGGAACAATAATGTTTTAATGTGATTGTCTTTCTACAAGTCCTCAACATTGACTTTTATCATTTTGTCATTTTGTCAATTTGATGGTAAAATAATTAACCCAGATTAATTCAGACTCTTCAATTATTTTATTTGAAGACCAATACATACCTTCTCTTTGATTTTCAACATAATTGACACAATTTTTTTATATGAAGAAAACATTTTCATTGAATGAAGTTTTATCACTTATTAAGAAAACTTTGAAAGGAGTCACTGGTGGTTTACCTCTTTTTTCCTTTCTTAGTAATAGTTTTTCCTTTATATTCAGTTTTTTCATTTAAAATTTATTCTCACCTAAAAATGCAGCAAGAGAACATTTCATATATGATATAGGAAAAGGGGGGATTAATCTTCCTTGACACTATGAATTTCTATTATTTCTTTTAATCTTTAAAAAATATTTTAATTTACAGGTCACCCCTAAATCTAGTCCTGCTTGTTTATAATTCCTTCTACTCTTCCTTGGGTTCTCTTCCTTTTTTGGAATTGGAGTTGTTTCTCTAATCATCTCTTTCCACCCTTCCCCCAATCAAAAAAAAGTAAATCTCATCAACAAAAAAAAATTCCTATATTAACAGTTTCCAAATTTGTATGTTGAATTCTGCATCTTGAGTCCATCACCTCTTTATTAAGAAGTGGGTAGCGTGTTTCATCATTGGCCTTCTGGAATCATAGTTGGTCACTGCATTGATAAGACTTTTTTTTACATTATTGGAATTCTATCTGGTTTTTCTCATTTCACTCTGCATCAGTTTGTACAAGTCTTCCCAGTTTTTGTGGAACCTGCCTTTCTCATTATAGTGAATATTTCTTTATATTCATATATTATTTATTCACCATTCTGTGATTGATAGACACCCTCCTAGTGTGCAGTTCTTTGTCACTCCAAAGGAAATTGCTACAAATACTTTTGTACGTATAGTTCCTCTTTTATCTTTTTGGGGTCTCCTAGTGGTGCTTGCAAATTAAAAAAGTCAAATTCACAGTTTAACTTCTTGTTGAGCATTATTTCAAAATATTTTCCAAAATGAATGAACCAATTCACAGTTCTACCAAAAGTATAACAGCACACCGATTTCCCCACAATTGTCATGTTCCTTTTTATTCTCTTTGCCAATCTCATGTGATATGAAAACTCAGAATTACTTCAATTTACAATTCTCTAATTATTAATGATTCAGAGCATTTTTTCATGTTTGATAGTTTATAGACTTCCTTTGATAACTATATGACATTTATTGAAGTAAGTTTGAAACCAATTTTTTTAATGAATTACCCCACCCTTATCTCTGTTATCTCTTTCACAAAACAATAGTTATGTCCTTTCAAATAATTTGGAGACGTCCTTCCCAAAGGTAAGGCCAAATGAGCAGGCTTGCCCTGAACTTGGCACAACAAAAATCTTTTGCACTCTGGATATCATCATCTGACAAAGTGTATTGATTTGACTAGCACCAGGTGATCACCGAGGGATTTAGTGACCCCTGTTTCCCAGGAATCTATGAGCTAACATCCATTACATCTCTTGATATGCTTACAATCCCTAACTGTGAAGCAAGCAAAATCAGGCATTGCACCCCTGTTCCCATCATGCTATCTCTGGTTCTGTACCCTATGTGAGACAATCAATTTGGATACTGTTCCCACAGGACCCAGGAATAGTTGCATTGTTGACACATGAGCCTGCCATGGGAAATGCTATTCAAGATCTGAGGGTACTTATGTCATGGTCCAGCCCACATGAAGGTTTTTTTTAATATATATATATAAGACCTACCTTTGCCCCAGCATGTTAAACCCTCCTCCTTAGGAAGACTTCCACTTGCAAGTGTTTTCCTCACTTTGAAATAAATTAAACTTCATATATATATATATATATATATATATATATATATATATATATATATATATATATATATATATATATATGAAGAATAATGTTTACTCTTAAATATTCTCAAGAGAAGATGATTGTTGCGTCCTTGGACAGATTCTTTTGTCTTCAGTCCTCGATTATCTAGAAAGTAAAGTTTAACTTAATTTTTCATAAGTGAACAAATACATTTAGGTCTGCTTGAGATATTATTGAGTATATGAAGACTTAAAGGTTATTTAGCACATAAGCTGGAACTTCATGGAATATCCAAAAAGAAGTCAATTAGTGACTTCTCATTACCACAGCATACCCCTGACACCTTTGTCCAAAGGCACACAATTTCAGTGCATAAATTATGCAATAGAATTTTGAGTTCATTTCTACATATCTATATCTATATAGATAAATAGAAAAACAGATAGCTTATAGTCTGCCTCTACCACTTTAATTTTTCTCAACCTGGATTATAAAGCATTCAAGGTCTGTCTACATTTTGCTATTTCCCTATTAATTCCTAAAATTGTAATATCTCTTCAATTAAACTATCATCACATCTTCATTCAATTTATCAAATAAATGGTATTTAAGAAAAAATTTTAAAGTAAATTAATTTCCCCAAAAGCTTTTTGTTCATGTTTGCAATAGTATGTGCATATGTATATAGTTTCATATATTAGAAACATATTTCACTTGCCCCACATCTTAAATAGACATCTATTTATTACTATATCATTAACAAATATATTTTTAATCAGCTATGAGAAAGATCACAAAGACAGTTAACCAGTGTTGACATTCCAGTCCTGTAAACACAATCCCACCTCTCCCTTATCTCAGGATAACAAGTAAAGTCTCCTCAAGAACTTTGTATCATCTCAAGAAAAGGATTTTAGTTCATGTTGACAGGAAATAAGTTATCTTGGTTTTCCCCCTCTGTCCTCTCATCAGCTATCAGTTAACAGTCTCTACAAAATGCCAGTTAAACTGTCTTGTTACAGAAAATTCATAGGTTGAAGATTAAACTATTACTCCAAGATTCCATTGCCTCTTAAAGACACAGCCTATCTACAATCTCTCTAGGATAAACTATTGAAGTTATTATTACATTAATTTTTAATCAACAATAGTAGATGAGGGAGAAATTGTATTTTTAAAATATGCACCAAAACATATTTAGAACACCAAGACATTTCCACATAACAAAGTCTGTGTCGAATAATGGATTCTGTGGTCATTAGACATATAATTAATTCATCTAATAACAATTATGACTTGGTTTCCTTCAACTCCATTTATTACTAACTTTCTACCATAAGCATCACTATGTTTTTCTTAAAAACAACTGTTTTCTACTTATCAGTTTCCTTATGGCTCCCTTAACTTCCTTATTTCTCAAGCTGTAGATCAGGGGATTCAACATGGGGATCATTACAGTATAGAAGACAGAAACTACTTTGTTCTGGTCAGTTGAGTAACTGGATTTAGGCATCACATAAATGAAAGTAATAGTCCCATAAAATAGAGTCACTGCAGTGAGATGGGAGGTGCAGGTTGAGAAGGCTTTGTGTCTTCCATCAGTGGAGTGCATTTTCAGGACAGAAAAGAGAATGTATACATAAGAGATGACTATGATGAACACTGTGACCACAATAATTGACCCAGAAGTGATAGCAGGAATAATTTCAGCAAGAAAATCATGGGAGCAGGAAAGTTTCAGTAGAGGTGAGTAGTCACAAAAAAAATGATTAACTTTATTAGGTCCACAGAAGGACAGACTCAATAAACAACCAGTAAAAGCCCAAGCATTCAGACAACCACCCAGATATGATGCAATCACTAATAGTGTGCAAACTCTGGTGGACATGTTGGTGGAATAGAGCAGGGGACTACAGATAGCCACATACCTATCATAGGCCATTACAGACAACAGAAAGCATTCTGCTGTTCCAAAAGTGACTACAGAACACAATTGAGATGCACATCCTGCTAGAGGGAGTGAAGGAATTTCCCCAAGAATATTCATGAGCATGATAGGTGTAACTGATGAGGAGTAGCCAACATCTACAAAAGCCAAGTGACTGAGGAAAAGATACATTGGAGTATGAAGTTGGGAGCTATTTCTGATTAAGATGATTATGCTAAGGTTACCAATTAATGTGAAAATGTAGACACTCAGAAATATCACAAAGAGAATGACACGAAGAGTTGGAGAAGCTGTTAATCCCAAGATAATGAATTCTGTCACTTCAGTGTGGTTTTTGAATGACATCTATCTTAGAAAAGTTGCCTATTGAGAAAAAAAAGAGAGATTTGAATGGGATACAAGACTAAAATGTAGAAATCTAGACATCCATATATATTATTTACTAAGCATATACTACAAAGTAACTATTTGAGGGGAATGAAGGGAATGCAAAGATGAATATCATGCCATCCTTTTACTGATGGAGTTTGAAGTCTAGTAGGGGGTTACAAGACCCAGAAATAGTCATAATAAATATATAAGATTATCAAAATACTTTATGTGAATAATATTCTCCAAAGAATATTAAAGTAGGGGGGCAGTTAGGTGGCATAGTGGATAAAGCACTGGCCTTGGAGTCAGGAGTACCTGGGTACAAATCTGGTCTCAGACACTTAATAATTACCTAGCTGTGTGGCCTTGGGCAAGCCACTTAACCCCATTTGCCTTGAAAAAACCTAAAAAAAAGAATATTAAAGTAGGGACCAATTAAGGATTCATAGAAGATATGTTTTTGTCAATTCTCTATTTATATTTCAGGATCTCTTGGATATAAATTGTATAAAAAGGGTCCCCTCCCCCAACTTTACAACTTCTTTTATTCAAGATGCCTTGATTTTGTTCATTTAAAATTTTAAAATTTCATATAGCAGAAATTATCCATTGAGCACCAGTATATCAAATAGCCTACTTTGTATTATTTAGTGCAATACAGGAGCTCTCAGAAGGAAACTTAAAGATGACTAAAAAAAATTATGATTTTACAGAAGAGGAAATGATTTGCTGCTCAATGTTAAGGTTGAGGCTAAGACTAAAACTAAGCTTGGCAAGTATTTCTCAATACAATTCATCATTATTCTATAAAATATTGGTGCCTTCAAAAGCCACTGTATGAATGAGTATTTCATTAATTTTTCTGCAAATATATTTTGTAAATGTAAAGTTCAAAGTAAGTTTTAAACAGATCAGATGTATTTAAACTGATTATTCTTGGTAAGTAACTATCAAACTCAGTTTTATACTGCTGAAGGAATGAAATTGCTTTAAGTATCCTCTCAATTTTGACATCTAGGATCAAAGACTAGTTCACCCAATTCAAATTGCTCAATATTGGATGAAAATTATTTTTCAATCACTCTGTCATGTTCAGATAGAAGTTGGATCATCACTTGCATGAAGTTCATTAGAAATTTTTGGAAATCTGTACAGGGAATGTCAGTATTTGGTGGGATTTTTGAAATAGGTGACCTATAACTTGGTTCATTGTATTTCTAATCATAAGTACTATGGATTATCATCTTAGAGGAATCCACTTTTTGAGGGGCCAAAAGGGCATTGAAAAAATGCCTTATAAAGGATTCAACATGTTTCCAACAATGGCTATGAAAATTGTTAAACACATTATCAAGGACATGAATGATTGGAAAATGAAGTGGATCTGTGTTATGAAGCAATAAAACAGTTAAGATATAACAAATCTGTACTGCTATCCATTAAATATTAAATGATCAAGATTAAGATATAAACTCCCCTCTATGCAGGATTTATGGTAGAACATGGACAAGAATTTCACAGGAATGAGAAAATAAGTATTGGTTAGGGTTCATATAGATGATGGCAGTACACATATCCCTGGGATTCAAGAATCCAGTAAATTATCAAAGAAATACTACAATTCTATATTTATGTGCATGTATAATTGTTTACCTTTTATTGTTTATGTTTGACCTACAATGCAAATAAGATGCTTCAGATAATCATAGGAATTATATCTTAGACATCAATAATTGTGTTGTGCGATACTAGCAGAATTAGACTGACCCAGGTAACAAGTAGTGGAAAAGGGAGCAGTAGAAAGAATGGAAGGAAAAAAATGGTTCAAATGTATGAGAAAAGAGGAAAATGTGATAGGGAAGAAGTATAGAACAGATGGAGAGGAAAATTTCTGAAGACAATAGTAGCCATGGGTGCCCATAATTTCCTTTTATTTCAATAAATGATTTTTAACATATATTAAAGTTCTACTACTTATTAAAATTCAATTGATTATCAAGAATAAAGTTTCCTGTTCACTCAGGAAGTCATTTAGTATCATTCAATCAGGGGAACCTTCATTTTGTAGAAAGAAGCTAGAAAAACAACTGAATCCATTAAAAGGCATCATTTTAACCTGATATCAGGACCCTGGACAGAACCATACCGTTCTCTACTAAACTGTCAGAATCTTATTTTTAGCACCCTACTTGACCCAATCACTCTGTCATCCCTTCTAATTATCTTCCTATATATTTTCTTCCTTCCACAATCAAACTCACAGAAAAGGAATCTATACTTGCTGCTATCACTCCTTTCTTCCCAGTCCTTCTCATTTTTCATCTGAATGCTGATTTGAATATTCCAGTGAAAGCTGCTCTATTCAATGCTACAAATGATCTCTTAATTTTTCCTCCTATGTATCTGTTTATTTCTCTTTCTCCTTTGTTGGATTAGAATCCATGTTCTATTTTTTATTTTATTTTTACCATGATTGAGCACCTGTCTGTTCTGAACATTCTTCTTTTCTCCCTCTTCTCTACTCTTCCTATTGCCTCATCTATATGTAGTCTTTTCTAAAATCTTGTTAATTCTTTTTTCCACAACATCTCTCACACCTACCCTCTTCTCTGCATTTTCACTGTCATTACTATCTCAGACTTATAGTCCCTGTAGCTTGGACTATTCTGACAACCTCTTAACTGGACATTGAGCTTCTAGTCTCTTCCCCCTAAAAATCTATCCTACATATAGTGGATAAAATAAATTTTCCAAAGCACAACTCTTACCGTTTCATTATTCTACTCAGGGATCTTTAGTAGTTCACTTTTGTTTTTAGAATATGATATAGAAATTCCTTAGCTAGATATTTGAAGTATGTCACTATCTGCCATCAACTTATCTTACTTATTTCCCATTATTCTCCTTCATTTATTATATATTTCAGTCAAACTGTCTTATTTGCTGATTCCCAAACTCAGCATTACATCTCTTAACTTTGTCTTTGCATAAATGGTGCCCAATACCTAAAATTCATTTCCTACTCACTCTTGCCTCTTAGAATCCTTAGTTTCATTTAACTCTGGGCTCATTTACCATGTTCTGCAAGAAGTCAAATTTTTATTGTTCTTTCCCTTCTCAAATATTTTCTGTTTGCTTTTCTGGAAAAATATTTTATCTCACTAGTAAGATATTAGCTTCTTGAAGACAGGAACTGTTTTACTTTTTTTTGTATATTCAATCTCTACTGACTTGCAAATAATAGATGATTAATAAATGCTAGTTGAGTTGAATTAAATTAATATCAGTCATTCACTTTGGAAAACTACCAGGCACACATGTGGTGGCATCATCATCATAATCTCATGACAATAAAACTCATAAGTTAATATATACTTTAAATTTTATTAAGTATTCCCTGCCAAACAACTCTTTGAAAAGGCAAAGAAGAAAAACAAGACTCTGGTTTGTAAATGACTTTTCCATGATTACTTACCTAGTTAAGCATCAGACATGGAATATAAACCTGGTACTCACTCAACCTCTAGTTCTCTCTCCTTTGCAACAGTTAAGTGCTTTTTATTTCAGAATTCTTAGTGTATAATTTTTTGCCTCACTCTGAAGTTTCAATCTGAAAGAGGGAGGAAAAGAGAACATACAATACCTTTGCAAATATAAAGACACATGAATTATATGCTTAGCTGAACATATTCTATCAGACACTTCCTGTTTGTAGTTATGCTTCAGTATACGTAATGTAATCAATGACACATCTGAATTTACTAAAGAGCATACTATGCTACCATAAGGATTTATATACACACGTTGCTTCCAAATCAGTACCTTCATATGTCACTTTGCACAAGGGATCAAGAACATAAAATCTCAAATCTGGATACAATCTTATTTTTACAAAAAAAAATGTAAATGGGCAGAAGACAAAAAAGACAGAAAAGTTCAACATCCATCAAAGTATTCATAGTAAAAATTTTAAAATATATAATGGAAACAAAACATGTACCCATCAAACAAACTGTGTTGTAGAAATGTACTACCTACTACAATGCAAATGGATATAACCTAATTGAGTAGCAAAAATGCAATGATTACCAAACTGCAATTGGAAACATCAGCAGCAACAGAAACAAACTTAAATTTAAATGTTAATCATTGCATCCAAACTTGATTGGGAAGAAAAGTTGATTAAATACACCTCCCTCTCTTCATTTCTGATATGGAAGTCTGTGGGAATAGAATGTTGAATATACAGTCAGAATGGGTCAAATCTTGGTTAACTTTTTAGAATAGCTTTGTTTCTCTTTAATTTTTTGTAAAAATGAGATTTACTTTATGGGTAGCAGATTTGAGTAACAATATATTCTGAAACAAATGTGATATTAAAAAGAATATATTAATAAAAATAAGACATATTTAAAAATAGATTAAAGAAATAATTACATTAGGCATATGCACACAAAATCTCCAAATGTTGCCATTGTAAGAGGAAAAGGCAAGCCTGTATGAAATGTGATATGACATGACGAATAGATATAAATATTGTTTACACCAGCAATAAGGAATAACAATGGTACCTGTTGATGTAAAACATTCATGGAGTGAGACCCTAAAGAACTTTCTTTACAAGGTATTTTTGCCACATTTATGTTGAGCTTAGTGACATGGTATATAACCCCTTGCGTAGCTTAGTCACAAATACAGGTAACATCATTAAAAATGCCATTCAAAATCCAGTGGGATTGACAAAATTGCATATTCACAAATGAGTTCTCAGGGGCTCCATTAATTCTCTCTTGGTCTTTATCTGTCGGATAAAAATATATATTAGAATAGACAGCAAATTAATAAAGTTATAATCTGGCATAGATGGTGTTAAAAATTGACCTTAAAAATTATGTGGCAATTGTCATTGTGACAGTCTACATTTTACAAAAGAAATGACTCTAGTTAACTCACTAGATCCATCTTTGTTAGGTCATAATCCATGTTGTCTACTCGTATAAATATTTGAGTTGGACAGTCTCCCTCATCTACACTAGCAACTTCAGTTTCTACATTAAAGATATTCCTGATGTGGAGAACTACCCAATGTGGAGAACTACTCATATTTTGAAGCTACATTGACATGTTTTCAAATCTCCAAGGGATGGTCTCCTGGGATTTGAATGATTCTGACATGCAAATTCAGATTCCCCATAGGACAGTTAACATATCAGATGAACCAACAATTAAAACTGATGGTGATATCTGTGAATTATTTATCCTTACAAGCTCCAGAAATCTTATATGTCCATTTCAGAAAGTTAACAATTAACTGTTTAATAGACATTTATTAAGTACTTACAATGAGGGACAATATATGCTAGGTGCTCAGAATACATTATACATCATCAAAATACATAAGCATGATATAAGTGAAAGAATTGACATTTTATGCTTCTTTTAAAAATCTTATCACAAAGTAACACATTTAAAAATTATTTGTAACATTTTCACATTTTTATGTGTATTTCTTTTTGTTCTTCTGTGTATATTGGAATGTTTGTACCATGTTATAAACAGAATTGCCCAGATCTATTAGAAACGAGGGTTAGGTAAAAACAGGAAAGAATATTTCCTGAACAGAATTCAGAAATCTCCCACAATATCATATTCAAAGTCCAGTGTTGTTAGGTCAAAGAAAAAATATGCTAAGGAATCATAAAGAAAGAATTCAAATACCAATGAATTTCACAGAACTTGGAAGAAACTACTTGATGCATAAAGCAGATACACTTGAGCATTTGTAAGAGGATATACAATGATGAAGTGTTTAATAGGAGAGGAAAAAAATAGATTCTTTTCCGAATCACAATGTCATCAAGGGTCATAGAAGGATATAATGATTTAACATCTACATAAATGTAGATGTAAAATCATGTTATAAATAATATTATAGTTTGAAAAACACTTTATTTTATCCTCACAACAACCCTGGGAGGTAGATGCTATTATTATCTCCATTTTTCAGATCACAGAACTGAAGCAGACAAGTCATACCCAGGTCATAAAGTTAATAAGTGTCTTTGAAGCCTGCTCTTCCTGACTAACTGGGCTAGTTTTGGTTATAGTTTGTGAGTCTTAAGAAATGAAAGAAAATAGAAAAACAGGAGAAATACTAGAGGAAACAGAAGTGGGATATGAAGAAACTCACTATTTCACATGATAGAAATGAGAAGATGAAAAAATACAAGCAGAAAAGGTTGTGTGGAAATAACCATCATATGATCCTGACATTTGTATGAACTGGACAACAAAAATTGGTCACACACACAAACACACACAAACTTTGGCATAGAAATACATTAAATGGGAAAGTAAGTGAGGACAGGGAGATGGGAAAACATAGTTATAGAAAAAAGATGAAATACAAGTCATCAACAAAATAAACTCTGATGTAGGAGGATGACCCATGAAAAGAAGATTGTTGTTGTTCAGTCATTTAAGTCATGTCTGACTCTATGACTTCATTTGTAGTTTTATTGAAAGAGATACAAAAGGGGTTTATCATTTCCTTCTCTAGCTCACTTTACAGATGAAGAAACTGAGGCAAACAGGTTAACTGACTTTCCCAGGGTCACACAGCTAATATATATCTATAGCCTTCTTGACTTTAAGTGTGGTGCCGCACGGTTACTCCCAGTAAGAGGATGAAAGGGAAAGAAAGTGAAAATGTGTGATGGGAAAGGCAGAAAATAAGAAGGGAAGTAACATAGAAACAGATCCCTTCAGTAAGTGATCATTATCATGCAGTGTACTCTTCCCCATCCCTCCCCCTTATTCTCTATAAAGGGGAGGACAGATGGCCAAAAGGAATAAAATGTAGTTAGGATGTAGAAAATCTACTATTAATGATTATAAATATGAATGGCAATGGCATGAATTCACCCATAGAATAAAAAAGAATAGAAAAAAATCACTTAGAAAGTCGAAACCAACAATATATTCTTCATAAGAAAAATATTTAAAACATAAGGAATCACACAGAATTAGATTAAAAAGGTGGAAGGAAATATACTTTCAAATGAATTCAATGTACATTTTTCAGAATCAGATAAATCTAGGAAAAAGATAAATATGACAGAAGTAAGGGACCTCAAAAAAAGTTAGAAAATTTATATGTGATAGATCCTGGGGTTTAATAAATGGGAATAGAAAGGAGTATACATTCTCTCCTCAATGAATGACACCTTTAAAAACTGACCATGTGGCATAGCATAAAAATCATATGAACAAATAGAGAAACAAATACTTTTTCTTTAATCTTTTTATTCAGGTCAATACAATTTAATTCAATAAAGTACATCTGAAGACAGGATTAAAATTCATTAGAAACTAACTTAATTCTAAAGAATTAGTGGGTCAAAGAACAAATCAATTTTTAATTTTGGGTGAGATTAGTAATAGATGCTGAAAGGGTGAAAATTATCAAAACATTTTCAAAATGCTCAAAAGAGTAAAGCAGAAAGTTTCAAAGGAACAAGTAAGACTGTTTGGAATGTTATGTGAAATATACACTTTAGAAAAGCTATTGGCATGAATTTCAGATATCTTCCTCATTTTGTGTTCTGCAGGTTAAAAGTAAATGTTCATTTTTGTGTATGTTTACATTCAGAATGAAAAATAATAAAAAAATTTAGGTTCTGTGTTGAGTTTACTACATATTTAAAAGAAAAAGCAAATCATTCATAAAATAGAGATTTACAGTACATTTTATGCAGATTTTCATGTACATTTTATCTTTTGTTCTACTTTAAGTCCAGATATGGGCATTATATTTAGTGTCTATTTCAAATTAAAATTTTTTTTTAAAGATTTGGTTAATATTTTAAGGAACATGATTGGTAAGTGTTTTAAAGAATATTGAATGATTTTCACATATGCATGAAAGAATATTTTTTGGCCAATTCAACTTTAAATGGTATTTTATTTCAAAAAAATTTTTTTAAGTTAACAAAGTATTTTTGTACAAGTCTCTCTTCTTCTGGCCTTCTTTGTATACAAGAACACTTGTTTTATTGAACATTTTGAAGTTCATGGTGCATTTTCATAAGTAAACAAAGTCTGATATCTTAATCCATGTTAAATAACTATTAGTATGTGATCCACTCTAAAAGAGCTTTTGTGAAACAAGGCCTGTCTCCCTCAAATCTTCATCAAAATCCTTTGTGTGTGTATGAATTTGTCTCCTAAAATATTTGTGGAGAAAGGATTGGTATTTCTTTTGAAACTGAATTAAAGAATAATAATTGCAACTTTATCCATTCCTTAAACATCATTCTCCCCTTTCAGACGTTTAAAAAATCAATTCCTCCAACACTTTAAATTACATTGCTTTAAGTATAACTTTTTTTCTGTACAGATAATCTAGTTATTTGCTTTCTTCATTGCCATTTTCATTGCTTTATACAACAGTCAGGACTGTGATGTTATATCAAAATGCAGTGACTCCACTATAATTAATGGTGAGAACTTGTTATAAAATTCTTTATTGGTCTTTATTTCTAATCATTTTGTTATATTACTTTCCAATTTTATTCTAAAATTCTTTAGCTATGTTTCTCCTTAGTTTAAGCTTTCTGTAAGCCCATTTTCCTTTTCCTGTTTCCCACTGTTCTATGAGGCACTGCTGCTCATTATCTTCCATTATCTCCCTCCATACAGATTTTACAAACATAATGATATCAGTTATCAGGATTGTTGTGAAGATAAAAAGGGGGTCGTATTTGCAAACATTAAAGTACTTTTTAAGAATAACTATCATTATTGTTATTTTCAAGGAGATCAGTTGGTTTTTGAATAACTTCTACTTCTAACTACTCAAATAGCTACAATGGAAATAGTGATTATTTGTCCTTTATTTCCTAGAAGACCATGATATCAGAATGATGACATGACAATTATATGAATTAGATTTGAAACAATGAGGTATCATCTCACACCCATTAGATTAGCCAAGATGAGAAAAAAGGGAAGATGATCAGTGTTGGAGAGGTTGTGGGATGATTGGGACATTGATGCATTGCTGGTGGAGTTGTGGATGGACCCAACCTTTTTGGGAAAGCAATATGGAACTATGCCCAAAGAGCAATAAAACTGTTCATACCCTTTGATCCAGCAATTCCAATTCTAGACCTATATCCAGAAGAAATTATAAAATAAAGGAAAAATCCTACATGTTCCAAAATATTCATAGCAGCTCTTTTTGTAGTGGCAAAGAATTGGAAATTGAGGGGATGCCCATCAATTGGGGAATAGCTAAGCAAGTTATGGTACATGAACACCATGGAATACTATTGTTCTATAAGAAACCATAAAGGGTCGGACTCTAGAGCAGCATGGAATGTCTTACAGGATCTGATGCTGAGCAAAGGGAATAGAACCAAGAGAACAGTGTACACATCAACAACATTATGTGATGAATAACCTAGATGGAAGCAGCTCCTCCAGGCAGTCCAGAGAGCTAAGACAACTATTTGACTGGTTATGGACTATATTATTTCCAACCAGAGGAAGAAAAACAAAACAAAACAAAACATACAGAAAAAACCACTCGAATATGATGAATACTTTAAAAAAAATCTCTTATCTCTTTTCCTTAATTCAAATTCCTCACGCTAAAATTACTAATTTGCAAACATGTTTAACAGAATATGTATGTAAAATGCTAACTTTACTTTTGTTCCCTGCTGAGAAGAGGGCTGGGAAGGGAGGATGGAGGGAAATGTTATAATTTGGAAATATGTATGTACATATAGATGAAAATAAATAAATTAGTAAGAAAAGATTTGAGTGGTGCTGGGTGAAGTCACTAACCTCACTTTTTCCTCTGAAAAAGCCATCTCGCTCTAAATGGCCAGATTAGGATGGCAAGAGTGAATCAGAGTTAAGTGATTTGCCCAAGGTCACACAGCTAGTAGGTGTCAAATGGAAGTCAGAATCCTCCTTCTGAGCTCAAGGTTTGCCATTGTATATGCTACACCACTCAGTTGTCCTAAAAACACTGGAGATGCCGGGGATCGAACCCGGGGCCTCACACATGCAAAGCGTGCGCTCTACCACTGAGCTACATCCCCAGAGTTGGTATAGAGTTAAACTGTACAAAGTAAATCCAAACTGTACAAAGTAAATTCTAAGGGTTCAAAGGTAGAATCTATTTCATCTTAAGAATGTTAAGGAGATATTTATAAAAACAAAGTTAGTGTTTGGGCTGACATGACTTGTAATAAAGATGGGTTTAAGCTGGCATTTGGTAGTTTCTGACAGTTTTGATGATGGCAGGGTGGGCTGTGTAAGGACATTCCAGGTAAAGAGAATCAGAGTTAAAGACCAGTTTTCTAATGTGATAAGAGACCCAGGGGAGACTAGGGATAATTAAAGGTTTTGGAGAGTGCAAGGACTGACTATAAACTACATGGAAGTCCTGGTGAATGGTGGAAGCATCTCTCACATCCAGTCTCACACTCATAGATTCTGTGGATTTTGGCATTGCCCCCTCTTTTAGTCCCATTGCAAAACTGCCCTGAACTAAGTCAATAGCTTTGTCACAGGCCTTTCCAGCCTCTCTGCTGCCATAAAAAACTCCCCCATCCCTTCACCCACAACTGTTTAGTACTCCCTATTGCTTTCCAAATTAAGTTCAAATTTTGTTCCCTTAACTACTTTCAGAGAAACTACCCCAAAGGGATAACACAGGGCTCAATGTCTAGGGCTAGAAAAGGAGAAGAAAATGTTATAGATTCTTTGGAATCTAGATGGAATTGGAACGTTTTCTTAAAATACTAGTCATTGGTACTAGAGACAGTGAGGTGTACTTAGTGTCAGAAGAAATCTGAGTTCAGCTCCAATCTCCCAAAGTTATTAGCCGTGTGACCCCTGAGGGGCGACCTGAGGGGCGACCCTTTATTTAATCTCTAAGATTCGGCTCCCTCCCTCACCTGGACATAATCACAGCCTCTAGCTCGCAGGTTTGTTGTGAGGGTCGCGTTCTTTAATATGTTAAAAGCTCTTGATACAAGATCTAACCCATAGTAGGAGCTGAATCAATGTCTATTCCCTTCTTCATCGACTCACACTAGTCACTTCAACACCTGACAAATCATATAAGTATGTTAAGAATTAAAAGAAGTATAGGTTGGGGATGTAGCTCAGTGGTAGAGCGCACGCTTTGCATGTGTGAGGCCCTGGGTTCGATCCCCAGCATCTCCACTATCTTTTTCTCCTGAATTCTGCTCTTTCTGCTTCCATGAAGGTAGCTTCCTTACGTAATTTGTAATCTTGTACCAGAATTCTCAAGATGTTAATTCTATCCTGGGACCCATCACAATTCTGGATTTCCACCCTCGGGAAGTTTAGGAATCAAGACGAGGAAGACTACTGAATCGCACTCCTGTAAAAAAATATAGACCTTTGCTGTGGCTTTAGTTCTGGTGACTTGTGGGGCGACTTCAGTGAGGGTGATACCCGCTGGGCAGAGTGAAAGTCAGCCTAAAAAGGAATAAACTTGAAGGAAGGGAAGGTGTTGTCATGGTTCCCACTGAAGAGTTAAGGCCAAGAAGAAAAGAGAAAACCTTCTGGAAGAAGTAAAGGAAGCGAAGAGGAGCCCTCTGGGACACTTAGCAAATCCCTTCGGAGAAAGGCTCAGTCTTCAGAAATGGTCACCAAACAGTCAAATCTGAAGATTTCTGGGAACGTCTTACATGATCGCACACTCGCACACTCTCGCATGGAAGTCCTCAGACAAACAGTGTCATCATTTCTCTGCCCCAATGCACAGTGTCTGTTCTCTAGCTCTTCTCATTTGGACTTTTCCCCCCCTTTCTCCCCGTGCTTCCCACATTCTCAAGACTTACCAACTACACCTCCATTAGTCTTTAGGCATCCTCAGTGTGAATCTAGAGCCTTCTGGTGCTTCCGATAGCGGCTGGTGTCTCATTACAGGATGCCAGGAAAGGAAGTCCCACATCTCTAGCAGCTGAAGGAGGAGAACTAGTGGTCTTGTGTGATCCTCTCTACATTTCCTCATTTAAATGGTTCAAATGTCATTCGCGGAAAATTTGCTAGACACCTCCTCCTTTTCTGTGCAAAACCGTTTCATATGCAAAAGCAACAATGCCTATCTATAGATGACCAGGTAGTTGGGTGGTTAAGAGAGATAAACTATCTATCTACACGTGCATATCTATACATCTATCTGAATTACCCGCTGTTTTTCTTCTTCCTTTAGTCCCCAAGGCTCACATCTACTTTCATATCAGATCACCTCTATTTTCTGACATGTTGATGGAGAGTTTAACTTAGGCCTGTAACATACAATAGAATTGGAGAGTTGGTGAATGGCTTGGAAGCAGGGGTGCGGTGGGATTGACGTTACAATTCCTTAAGTGTCTGTATTGGATCTAACCTTTCTCCAGGGACACAGAAGAAAGTTTCCTCGAAGCTCACGATTTAGTAGAAAGAACTCAAAAGTGGAGGATGCGGGCATCGATCCCGCTACCTCTCGCATGCTAAGCGAGCGCTCTACCATCTGAGCTAATCCCCCTGCGCGGAAGAAAAGTTTATCCAAACTACTCCTGACCGGTTCTAAGAGATTTCTTATATTTATGGTTGTCTGTACCTGAGAACCTAAAACCAAAGTCCTTACTTCCGTGAATGGCTGGACAGGAGGGCAAGGTGGAAGGCCAGGCTTCTGAGGACAAATATAAACAAAGGACAAACTTGAAAAGAAAGACATAGGGTAGCCTCTTCCAACTCCATCTCCGATCTCCCCCTTTTTCTCCACTTTTGCTTTTTAGTACTCTTGTTCAGGTAACATGGCTTCTCTCCTATGGGAGAATGGACAAACCCAGCAGCATAAAATCGCAGGGCCCTTTCTGAGGTCTGAAACGACAAAACTGAAAAGAAACTCCAAGGTCACTTCGGGCAGACTTCTCTGGCCGAAGAACAATTTTCATTTCTGCTGTAAAATTCTATTGTGCTGTGTAAATGGATATGCTACCCACTAATCCTGACAGAGCATGTTTGTCCTGCCTAGGATAGAATACAAACCACGGGCAAAGACTGTTTCATTTTGGTCTTTTAAATCCACAAGGGCCAGCCTAGGAGATGCTTCACAAAGGCTTGTGGGCTTGCATGGCATCAAATCAGGACAATCCTGGAAGCAGTTCAAGATGGCAGAAGGGAGAGCCTAAACTGGTCCTTACCCAGGTTCCTGTGTCTTAAGATAAAACTGGAAGGGAGACAAAAGAAAAACAGTTAGAATTCTAAACCCTGCAGGACTTCTTGCTTAGGAGCTGAGTGTTTTAATTACAAGGTTTGGACCAGACCAGCCCCTGGGAACAAACTCAAGTGACCAGGACTGGCCTTCCTTTTCCATTTGCTCTTGGGTAACATTTAGGGGGAGTGGTGCCACAGAGGAAAGAGATCAAAGTTTGGTGACAAAGTCAGAATTATCTCTAGGAACAGCTTCATTTCTGTATGGCGCCCAAACCCTTTACAGGTGCTGGTTCCCAATTATCCTCCTAACTATCTTAAGAAGCTATGAGCAGTCAGTCATTTCCCTAAATAAGCCTTGGACCTCTGGGGCTGAGAACAGTTTGTTCAGTCAATTAATAAAATGTGCTATGAATGGCTTGTTCTGTTTATTGAACTGTTTTTCAATTTTTTAGTTCCTTGGGATATTTATGTTGGCTTCTTGAAAGTCATTCCAGTGAACACAAACTTGGGGGGTTCTACCATTCTAGAAAGATTTCGTCAATTATTTTTTCTCATAGATTTGGATGGGAGAGATTTCGGTCTATCTCAAAATATTATAGAGCTATATATCTTGCCCTGCATAGCTTTAAAGTTTTAGAAACCACTACCTCTTCCCCGTCACTCCCAAGAAACTTTCACAAGAAAGAAGGCAATAATACTGTGGGATAAAGGATTTGGGAGCCCATAATGGAATCTCAATTACAAAGTTGTGGACACAAGCCAGTGAATTTTAAAAGTTCATTCTATTACTGGTCTAAATGAACTATTTCAATGGACATGGGTGGGAAGTAAGTAGGTGACAGATATTTTGATTCAAAATACTTATTATGCGATGGAGGAGGCCTAAGAGGTTCACTACTACTATGTATCTTTGACCAGGAGGGATGTGGAAGTCTGCTTATATTGCACACACCTGTGGTTTACAATTCAGATAACTAAACAGTAACACTTCTTTTTTGTGAGAGGCAACAAAAGTGGAGGATGCGGGCATCGATCCCGCTACCTCTCGCATGCTAAGCGAGCGCTCTACCATCTGAGCTAATCCCCCCGCCTCGCGAAGCTTTTTACCGTAGATTACATTTTCTTCTAGAACCTGGGAAGTGGGTAGGGAAGCTTATGGTATGTAAGAGGCAAATTTTTCTTAGACAAAAAAACTATAGAAATTCCATTACAAACTGTAAATCCCCTCCCCTCCCCCGTAGTCTACTTTCTTATGGAAAGTTTCTTGGGGGTGAAGAGGAAGAGAAAGCGCTTTCTAAAGTGTTCTAAAGGAACCAACTGTGGTTGGGTCTTCACTTGAGCACATTTCAAAATAAGGAGGGAGAAGATAGAGATTTAAGAGACACGGGTATAACTCAAAGTCTATGATGGCAGTCCCGGTTTCCTACAGCTTTCATACCAAGGCCGCTGAGCTAAATCTTGACAAATGAACTGTTTCTCGGAGTTTCCAAGGATTTCCCTACCAAACTTCAAACATCTCTGGGTTGTTTTCAGTGGCCTCCAGACTTGGATAGGATCAAAAAATCTCCCCTCTCTTTTACACTCCCCTCGAGGGGGGATCTATATTCTTAAGGCTGACTTGAATTCGGTTCTCTGGTCGCCTGTTTTCTCCTTCCTTTTCCTGCACATCATTTCCAGAAACATTAACCTGAGCATTTCCCTTCTCCCTTTCTCTACACCCTACACTACTGTTCTGCTTTTAGTTTTTTGCATATAAGGAAATCTGAAGAATGGGCAAACAAATTCCCTAGACTCTCTGAATCATTTTTCTTTTAATAAATCCTGGGGCTCACCTACTTGATTCCAGCTCATCCCATCATTCACTAAAGGAAATCAAAATAATCTTCTTGGCTGTCACAGTCATTGAAAGGTATCTTTGCATAACTAGGAAGAAGCATGGTAAGGCATAGGATTGATGCCAGGGAAAGATGAAGAAAATGGTGAATGTAACCCAAAGGATTTGTGTGGAGATGTAAATTGACTCTTGAGATGTAAATTGACTTGAAGTACGGTATTATGATTGTAACAGAAACAATTGTAATCTTAAAATCCGCTTGGGTGGAGACACACCCCCCCATTCTTGATTTGTATCCTGATCTCCCTCAGGCTTTACCCTCTACCTAATTCCCTGTCCAGTATAGGGAAAGGGATTTCACCTTTTACCCTCTGGCAGAGAGGCAAGACATAAAAACCTAAGCTGGAGTGCAGCTCAGGGCCACAGTCTTCTTTGACCATGACCCAGTCAATGCTGCTTGGCGGCTGTTCTCTCTCTCTCTCTCTCTCTCTCTCTCTCTCTCTCTCTCTCTCTCTCTCTTTCCCTAGACCTTCCTATGTCTTGTAACCTTTTTAATAAATTTTTATTTTATTTCCACTCATGCTTTCCCGAGTCTGAATGATGATTCCTCATAGGCAGAATGGAACCCAAGTAGCCAGTGGCTACATGATGAAGAGTCTAAGTGATGAGTCCTAAAAGACAATATTTCAAACAGACTTAATGGAGACAGTTACAAGCTGTAAAAATCTCTCCAATATTGGTCCTATACAAGGACCAAGCTCCCCATCTGGGAGCTCATGAAATTACAATGTGATTCAGATGAACCACTTTCCTTTCTAGGTCTACAAGGTTCATTGTTCTCAATTCCTCTGTTCTTTTCAGGACTATCTTTATCCTTTCTCTTCTTCTTGTTCTCTTACCTGCTGCTCCAAGATTGTTCAGGTTAATTTGGAGAATGAATCTAAACCCTTTTGCTCTTTTATATTAGTAAGGTGACCTGGCCAGGATTCCTTCAAACATGAAGAGTTTCTCTTACTTGAGCTGCTGAACAAGGGGCCTGTCATGTGACTTTTCCTCAATATCTTTCTCCTTCTGCTTCACTATGTGGAAACTTTAATGGTGTCTCATACTTATTAAGCCCAGAACATAGTCTAATTTCTTCCCTCTACTTCCCAGTTCTGCTGCTTCTTTTGCTTTCACTATTTCACACCATCATTCACATAGTTACTGGATCTTGAAACCTTGGAGTTATTTTGACTCTTTCCATCATATCCTATCAGATCTCAGATGCTCCTGATTTTTTCTCCACAACCTTTCTTGCCACCCTCTTCTCTCTTTCTACTGACATCCAACTAGTCCAGAATCTCATCATCACTCCTCAAACTGAATTTCTTTATGGATGTTATTCTCTCCATTTTCTGTCTTCTCCAGTTCACCCTTCATGCAATCAGAGTAATTTTTCTTATGTAAAGATCTGATCATGCAAGTCTTTTGCTCAAAATACTCAGTGATTCCTTGTGAAATCAACTTCCCCTCTGTAATTCAATGCCATCGGCATCCATGTCATCTCACCTTCTCTCTCAGTCTTAAGTATAGAATGAGGAAGAGAGGTTACTAAATAACAGTTTTAATGCAAAAATACCTTTTTTTAATAAAGTGCAAACTCTATTGCTGACAAGATCAAGATTCATTCAGAACAGGGATAAAATATTTTCCCAATTTAGTAATTTTGGATTTATAGTTTAATTCATCCACCTATCTCAATAAAATCTGGGACTAACCCCTGAAAAGAGAGCAATGGAAGATGCATAAGGGATAAGGGGCATGACCCTTTATCCCAGAGGTGATGGAATAAAATATCTAGGGTACAAATGGAGGATAGTGAGTAATAAGCATAACTCTCCTTTTTAGAAAGAATAGGATACTGCTTCTGAGATTGGAGGAATGGAGAAGAGGGACTAAGGAAGCTCTTTTTGGAAGAACTCCATATTCTCTGAAAAGTTGAATCATATGCTTACACTGTGTGTGTGTGTGTGTGTGTGTGTGTGTGTGTGTGTGTGTGTGTGTGTGTGTGTGTTGAAGGGGGTAGTGTGTAGGGGAGGATAGTGAATGTCAGAATAGGATTGATGTCTAGAGAAGGGGAGAAAATTTCTCATATGAGGTTGACATAAACCATCACTAAGAATGGATAAAAAGTTTATCAAGTACCAGAGACAGAAGTTGCAATCTTGCCTTAACAATGAGTGAAATCAGATCAGTTTTGCAATTTTCTCTAACTATTCAGAAGTGTAAGAAAAGACTGGGCAGACCACGAGACTAGCTTTGTCCAGGGTTAGGCTTTCTTGGTTTGGTGATATCTTCTATTCAATAAATCTTGTAATTTTTAAGGGACAGATTAATTAAATGTTTGACCAAATATAGCCCATAAATGATGTTATAAATATCTAAATGGTTCCCCACCCTGCATAGTGGCTTAGATGAATCTAGAATCCAGAACTTCTTGTCCAGTGTTCTCTAGTCTTCAGATTCAGGCTACAACAAACAGGTAACATTAAAATGATTGCATACAATCAGTCTATAAACTCCTCCATGTGGTCCAACTGTTCTTATTATACAGACTTAGGTATGATTTTAGTTATCATAACTCCTTACTTTTTTTTTAGGGTTTTTTTTTTTGCAAGGCAAACGCAGTTAAGTGGCTTGCCCAAGGCCACACAGCTAGGCCATTATTAAGTGTCTGAGACCGGATCTGAACCCAGGTACTCCTGACTCCAGGGCCGGTGCTCTATTCACTAAGCCACCTAGCCACCCCCACTCCTTACTTTCAATGCAGAAGGAAATAAGTGTTTCCTATCTTTGGAAAATAGTCTGAGAAACATAGGTCTAGAGAACAAATGTGATTTGCATCTCTTTTCATGTCCCAGTTTCATGTTCCTTCTTGTTGTTATCAGGAGATGAAAGTATTATGATAGGCAGAATCTACTCCAAGAGACTCAGAGTTTAGCTTGGAATTGACTGCTTTTAAGGAAGGCCCAATGATTTAGCTCAGTGGATCCTTTAACATGGAATACCAGGTTGGATAACTGAGATAGGATCCACAAAGACCTTAAAGGTTTAGAAGACCGTAACATATTTTTAAAAAATTAAATATCATGGGCAAAAAAAATAAAGTGAAGCCTTACATTTGGGTTTAAAAAATCAGTTTTATCAGTGAAAGCTTATAAAACTAAATAGCAATTCATTTTTACAGAGATTCAAGGGATTTGAGTGAGATTGAAGACTAGAAATCTGTTTCTACTGATTCGAATAAAATCCCATGGTCTGTAAAATGTGAGAGGGAGAATTGAAACTATTTGGGGAAATAAGTGATCCAATCACTGAAGGTAGTAAATTGTGGGGAAAAGGGAAAGTTAAACCTCAACTGATGCTGGCTCCCAATTTCTTTATGCAAATAGCACGTTTAAGATAGTGGAGCTGAGGAAGCTATGATTGTGATACAGATTATATGATTGATCTGAGTACAACAAGTAGCACTGGTGTCAGTTATGCTGTAGAGAAAAAGTCCAGTGAATTCGACTTCTTTCTATTGCCATCTTTTTCTTTCTCTAAGCAGAAATGAATCCCCTTAAAGTGCAAACTCTATTGCTGATAAGATCAAGACTCAGAATAGGGATAAAATATTTTCCCAATTTAGTAATTTTGGACTATAGTTTAAGTCATCCACCTATCTCAATAAAATCTGGGACCAACCCCTGAAAAGAGAGCAATGGAAGATGCATAAGGGATAAGGGGCACGTTTTGCACTGGATAGAAGTCTGAGCCTGATGCCAGGAAAGACTGAATTCAAATCCAACCTCAAACTCTAACTAGTTATATGACCCTGGGCAAATCAATTAACCTGTGTCTGCCTCACTTTTCTCAACTATGAAATGGAGTTAAGAATAATAGTGCCTACATCCCAAGGTCATTGTGAGGATCAAATCTGCAAAGAATTTGGTTCAGTGGCTAATGAATAGCAGGTGCTTAATAAATGATTGTTCTCAAATTGTGGTATATGAATGTAATGTAGTACTATCATTTTGTAAGAAGTTATGAGGGGACCGGGCTTCAGAATAACTTGGAAAAGGTTGCAGTGAATTGATGCTGAGTGAAGTGAACAGAACCAGAATAAGAACATTGTACACACTAACAGCAACATTGAGTGATGATCAACTATAATGAATTTTTCCATTTCCGCAGTACATAAATCAAAGACAATTCTAAAAGACTTGCGATGGAAAATACCCTCCCTATTCAGAGAAGGAGCTATGAAGTTTAAATTCAGATCAAAGCTTACTATCTTCAACATTTTTTTGGTTTTGCAAGGCAGTGGAGTTAAGTGACTTCCAGGTCTGGTGCTCTATCCACTCCACCTAATAGCTACCCCTTTTTCATGTTTTAAAAGTTGTAATATGTATTTTTTTTCTCTCTAATGCTTCCCCTCCATCTAGATTAGATTCTTCTTTCACAACATGATTAATATGGATCTATATTTAACATAATTTTACATGCATAACTAATATAGATTGCTCTCTGTCGGGAGAGGGGGAAAATGTGGAACTCAAAAACTTGCAAAAACTGACTGTTGAAAAATACCATTGCATGTAGTTGAAAAAACAAAATATTAAAAAATAAGTGATAGATAAATGATTGTTCTCTCCTTCCCTTTAATAATTCTTTTCCCCTAGGAACTTTTTTGCTTATACTTCTTCCAGTAGTTCTAAAAACAAAGCAAATTAGTTTTGTCTAAGTTTCAGCTCACTTTATTATATGTATGTTGAAGTACAAAAGAAAAGAGGTAAAGATTTATACAACTGTTGGGAATATTCCCAGCATGGATGTTTACAGTTAGAATGAAATGGGATGTCATTAATTCACATTTTATAATTTTCCCAAATTAGAGAGAATACATAAATTCAGAAAAATACCTAGACTCATTAAACTTTCCATTCCTGTCTAGGGAATGAAAGAGTTAAAAAGAGTTTAAATAGCTTAGAGTTTTATGATCTATAGGGCAATTGCCTCAGGCAACTTTCCTTCCTAATTGGTTTTTCTCTCCTACAGAACTGATGACACATTCTCCTATGGAAAGATGAAGTCTGTTGTGTTGGGATTTGATAAAAACAAATAAACAAAAAAATGATGGGGATATTTAACCTGGAGAAGATAGATCAGAAACATGATCACTGCTTTTTTGTGTTTGAAGGGTATTAACAAGGAAGAAGGACACAGTTTGCCTTATTTTGTCCAATAGAGCAAAACCAGGAATTATGGCTAGAAATTTTCAAGAGGCAAACTTAAGATTGCTTATAGGATAAACTTGCTAACAATTTTACATTCTCAAATATGAAATAGACTGGTTTAGTAGGGCATGATTTCCCTAGATTGATGGTTCGATAGGTCTCCTAGGTTGTTTGGGATTCCTTTGGAAGTATAGGTTCGACTAGAAAAGCTCTTTTGATAGAGTAACAGAACTCTTCCAATTTTAAAATTAGTCTGCATGGCTTTCATTTCTGAGAACACATTTCTGAAACACATTGATAAGCAGAAAATGATCCTGAGGATGAAACTAGGAAATAAATATAAGGATCTAGAATATCCATAGTAAGAGTAAAATATTTAGACTTAATTGAAGGAAATTTTTCTAATAATTAGAGTTATTCACAAGTGCATATGTCTCATCTGGAACACAGTGGAGTCTATTCCTCTTTACCTGGTCAGTTTTGTTGTAGGCAGGGGGCCCTTTCAAATTCCCAAATTCTCCAATATGGCCCTAGGAATGCAGAGTTCATGTGATGGGATTCTAAGAGAGGTTTTTTTAAATGGCAGTTTACAAATGGAGACAGGAAGACAACAATGTTTAATATTGAAGTGGGAAGCATTACAGTGTCTCTGGAGGGCTTTGAGCAGAAGAAACCATATACTGGATCCAGAGGGAAGAATAGAGTGAACATTTGGAACAATTGTAGAGACTTTGCAGAGTAGAATCCATAGAACCATGGGAGAAGTGACTAAAAATCAAAAATAGCAAAGCTCAAATAATTCAAGATCTACGAGATCTGTTTTACCAATACCTGTCCATTCTTATTGGCTTAAGCACTAGGCAATTTTTTCAAAAAGACCTTGGACCACCCATTGCTCTTTCCGATTTTGGATTATTATATTTTCCTAATCCTTTTGTCTTCTCCAGGCCCCCCCCCCCCCCCCCCCCCAGTCTTTACACATGGTCAACATTCTTGACAAGTTTCCTATTGTTATCTAAAGTACGAGAAGTCTGGAGAAACTCTGAAAGAGAAGTAAATGGAAAGGGACAAAGGAGGTCTTACAGGTGGGGACCACAGAAGTCAGAACTAGTGTTTTGCGAGTCCATATTACAGAGTGAAAAGACTGGCCAGAAGATAATAAGCCTGAAAAATAGTTTAAGCAATCCGTCCCTGGGTGGGCTCGAACCACCAACCTTTCGGTTAACAGCCGAACGCGCTAACCGATTGCGCCACAGAGACCTTGTGGGAGTAGGAAATTAGGCCAGGTTAGGATAGCGTCCCCCCCCCCCCAACAGTTGAATAACAAAACCTAAAATGAGTACAACAGAAGCTCTCTAGCGTATACTACCTTCAGAGACTAAATTTTCAATAACCACAAACCCCATGAATACTAAGGATGGATGGATTAGACTCTGCGCCTGAGACCCTGGGATACCGTAACCTAGCAACAAGGATTCTCATTATTTTAGTTTTATTCCAACCAGAAGAAAGAAAATTATCGACCTCCGCTTCTGCATCCCTCCCTATCAAATCAACAGACTTTTCTAAGGACGAATTCGTTCCAGTTTATAAACAAAATTATGGAGACTTTGCAAGTTTATCGGATTCCATACTCAGGACAGTTTAGGAACCAAGATTCCGGTTATTCTCCTGATGAGTTGTACGGGGGAAAAAAAACAGCTTTACAGAGTCTCTGTGGCGCAATCGGTTAGCGCGTTCGGCTGTTAACCGAAAGGTTGGTGGTTCGAGCCCACCCAGGGACGAGTGGTTTTTTTAAAAAACCCTGTTTCCAAGAAAGACCTCTTAGACTTCCTGGCTTTTGTTTGGAGATGCTGATTCCCAAATGTATCCACATTTCCGTGCTCCAAACCGATATAATTAACTGTATGTCTCAATTTGTCCCAAATAGAATTGTACTATTTCCAGTTCTGTAAACTCTAGATTTCCCTTAATGATTTTATCATTCCTCTAGCACCTCAACATATCTCTAAAAATCAATAGATTTAAGGATGACATCAAAGAGAGACGAGCATTTCCAATAATTGGGGAAAACAAACTTGAAAGGTTGGGGGAAAAGTTTGAAGAGAGACTTGAATGAAAAGCTTTTGATATGGAAACTGGGGTGTTAAAGCTTCTGGAAGTTGCAGATAGTGATGAGGATCAAAAGTTATGGATTTGAGAAGGCCAGAAATTGCTTCCTGATGAGGCACATAAGTTCTGTGGATTCCTTATTTGTCATAACTCTTCGATCTGTCTCCTTTTTATTCCCAGAGCAACTATGCCATCTCCTCTGATTTAAAATTTTCATTGCCACTGAGCTAGGCTATTTCCATAATAAACTAACAGGTCTTCAGGTCCCCAAATCGTGCCTTTCTCTTAGCTGTTACAGGTACCACTCTCCTGCTTAAAAACAAAAAGAAACAAATTAAAAAGTTTCTGTAGTGTTTGATTGTTTCAAGAGAAAATTTCAAATTATGCATCTGTTTTCTTCTTACTCTTATTTCCCTTCTCCCAGTGTCTCATTGAAATTAGCTGAGTCTGGAGTCAAGACCTTAGAGCAAGTCACCCAACCTCTCTCGCCTCAACTGCAAAATGAACCTCATGATAGTAGCTATCTACCAGAGTGTCTGTAAGGATCAAATGAGTTAATAGTTGTGAAAGTATCTGTCATATAGTAAATGTGGTGTTAATGCTTGTTTCCCTTCCTTTCTCCCACAAAAGAGTAATTCAAAGTCCAGAGGATGGGAAGTGAAAAAGGTCAGGTATCTCCCTGTCCTTGAAATCTGGGAGACTGACTTCTAGGTTACTTTAATCTAAGTATCCCTAAAAGAATGTAAATGAATGTTAGAGAGGAGGTTTGAGAAGCAGATCCAAGTAACCCTGGAGACAAAGAGTCCAGGATTTTTATTTGTAAAACTCCCATTTGATAAGTAGCTTCTTCATCTGCTTTTGCTTTGATTTCTTTAGGAATATAAATTTGTCCATCATTTCAGGATATGAGTCTCAGGTTTCTGCCTCTCAAATTCTTTCCTTTCTTACTAAATCAGCATTAAAGGAGGATGTCTATACCAAACTTCAGAAAAGTTAAAAAAGCTAAGTAAAGTTTCTGAACCTTTTCTGAGCAAGCCCCTTGGAATGATAACTAGGAGTTTAGCATTTCATTTTAGTTGAAAATGACTTAGTCATTTCTTTGGAGGACAAAGGAATTTTTAAAAGATATTCTTTTAATAATAATGATTAGTTCTGCTCTACAATTCATAAAGATGTGATCTCTACTGTGATTTGAAAGAAATATTGTTGGTTCAAGTAACTGAAAACAAGGCACATACATAAGTCAAAAGAGATTCCTTTTTTAAGCAAGGGGAAACAACTCACCTTACAAAGAAGGGATTAATTTAAAATGGAGAAAGAGAGGCAGAGACAGAGATTGCCAGAAGAGACAGATATGTAATTCAGGTTGTTTTTTTCTAGTCTTGTTGTTTAATATTTGTTCAGTGAGGGAAGAGTAGTGAGAGGGTCAGATTCCCCTCCCCAAATATATTTTTATTTATTTGACTATTTCCCAATTCCATGTACAAAACATTTTAACTTTTTTAAAAATTTGAATTCCAGATTCTCTTCCTCTCTCCTTTCTTTCCCCACTCCTTGAGAAAGACAAGTAATTAAATATAGATTAGACATGTGAAGGCATATAAAGCATATTTCCATTTGAGACAGATTGTGAAAGAAAACAAAAATAAACAAGAAAAATAAAGACCAAAAACTATGCTTCCAACTGCATTCAAACTCCATTAGTTCTTTTTCTGGAGGTGATAACAGTTTTCATCATAAGTGCTTCAGAGCTGTCTTGGATCATTGCATTGATCAGAATAGCTAAGTCATTCATAGATGATTTTCCAAAAATATTGTTGTTACTATGTACAGTGATCTCCTAGGCCTGCTCACTTCACTTTGTAAGTCTTCCTAGGTTTTTCTACAACAGTCCTGCCCATTATTTTTTTTTATAGCACAATAGTATTTCCCCAGAAATATACCCCACAACTTGTACAGCTATTATTCAACTAATGAACATACTTGGCTTCCAATTCTTTACCACCACAAAAAGAGTTGTTATAAATATTTTTGTACAAATAGGTCCTTTTTCTTTTCCTTTGATCCTTTGTGATAAGATTGAGTAGTGATAATTCTTGGGCTTGGTTACAGACTACTCTCCAGGACAAATTATTTTTTAAATGTTTGTTTATTTAAAAATGATATATAATAAACTTTAGCAATCATTCTTAGGCCTCAATTTCATCAAATGTGAAGTGAAAGAAACGGACCGCATTATTGAAAAAAAAGGTCCTTTCTCTCTCTCTCTCTCTCTCTCTCTCTCAATTATTATGTTTTTATGAAGTGTTGAGATGTAGTGCAAGGTATGACAACCAAACCAACCACGAAATGAATAAAATGTGGAGAGAAAAGTAAAGGAAAGGTGAATAATGTGAAATTCCTTCAGAAAGAAGAGGTCAATATCGGAAAATTGTGTAGACCCTGAAGCAGAAAGAGTTTGGGAATTGAAATGAAGCATGATCAATGGTAATTTCCAAGCAAAACCTAAATAATTGAATATGGGGAAGTGTGACAATTGGTGGTGTCAGAGATCTTTGACTTTTTTCTTCACTTTTTATGTCTAATTATGCATCAGTTTTTGAGGATTCCCTCTTGGTCACACCTCTAAAGCTTATCCTATAGTCTCTATTTCCATAGAAAAGACTAACCGGGACTTTTTCAATAGCTTCCCGAGAGGTCTTTCCCTTGGCAACAAATTCTCCTCGATTCTGCCAGGAAAAAAAAAATCCTTATACTCAAACATCTTTAGGGCTTCTCTATTGCCTTCCATTTTTAAGTACAAATAAATAACAAAATAAATAAAAAGATTATGAGGGATAAGTTAAAAGACAGAAAAGGAGGAGGGAAATTTATTGATTATTGGAATACAAACGGTATTGGGATCTCTTTAAGGGACATCACTCATGCCCTATCAACCTTTTTCAGAAAAATAGATAAGAACCTAATGGAAATAGAGTGTAAAAACAAATTTATCAGTGGGGGATATAGCTCAGTGGTAGAGCGCACGCTTTGCATGTGTGAGGCCCCGGGTTCGATCCCCGGTATCTCCAATTTTTTTTTTTTCCCCCTAAATTCATCTCAAATCCTGGGTCTTAATTCCATCCTTAAAGAAGCTGGTTTTCTAGAGGAAACTTTTCTGTTCAGGCAGCTCCTTTGTGGACTTTCGGATACAATACAATTTATGCAAGCCAAAGCAAGAATTTCCTTAAGTCCACTGAACCACGTTTCATCTAGGTTTTCCATCAGTCAGTACGACATTAACCATACATGGAATCAATGTTTACAGAATTTTTTAATTCTGCAGAGTTCATTTACTTTAGAAGAATATTTTCCAGACGAGTCCAATCCACCTCACTCGTTGCCAGAAGTAACTCAGAGTTTGGGAGCCTGAAAGAAAATGTGGGAAGAAGAGGATTTAGAGTGCTAATAGGGTGTTGCTTACCAAACAGAAGATCTAGAATAGTTGTGCTGACTTCAATATGCTTATGAAACCTGGACAATATACCAGCACAGTGCCAGAAAGCTGAACCATTTCCATTTGAATTATGTTGGAATAATTCTGAAAATTACCTAGCAAGATAAGGTAGGGACACTGAGATGTTCTCTCTAGTCTCACTGAACTACCAAGGATTCAAACTCTACCGCAGAGAGCTCATTTCGGATAGGCTGGCCTCGGAGGTCGAATGCCAAACGGATGTTTATCTAAAAGACTTTCCTATGGAGAACTGGCCCAAAGCAAGGGCTCACCCAAAGGTCAGAAGAAACTGTACAAGGACCTTCTCCAAGCCCTTCTGACAAAACGTAAGTATTTATTGTAAGACGTAGGAGACGCTGACAAAGGATCACTCGGCATGGCTTACAGAACCTCACAAGGGAAACGTGAGATGAGCAAAAGTTCAAACCAACGACTTGTTCCTGACCTATGCTAGAACCTGCCAAGTTCGTATCGGATTGATGGCTACAGTAGAACGCATCGTATCTTGACATCTGGACGTCAATGGGAAACAGCTACTTCTATGCAGTGGAGTACTCCAGGGAGTACATTGCCTATGGTCCATATGACATCCCATGAGGACCGGCAGCTGAGGACTGGGGGTGGGGGGTGAGAAAGGGGGGGTTGAGAGGAAGGAGATGATTACCTTATGCTCCAGTATAGTGAGGTTTCTAGTTACAAATGGCTTTAAATCCCCTCTGCTGCGGTCGCATTTGTGATCCATCAGAAGGCTTCCTCCTGGTCCCACTTCTTCACGCGTGCAAGGAATGTTTACATTTAGGTGATGGATGGATAAGTGGATCGGAAGGTGAACTTGCAAACCCAGTTGCTCCCCACGTCTAGATTTCGTAGCCTCTTGCTGTAGTTTTCAAGCACCCAGGAAGTGATATCATTTCTATATTTCTGCGATTCGGTGGAGCCTTTTACCGAGGACACAGTGGAGAAAAGATTGATCTTTAGACAGACTTTATTCCTGGGCAGTGTTTGGTCTGTGAATGGGGGGAGTGGGGACCAGTGGGCCGACCTCCACCCAGAATTCCGGGTCTCGATCAGCGGAAGTAAAGGGGATCAAAACTGAAGAATGCAGCTATCGGGCTCGCTAGTTGTCACTTGAATGCAAGAGCTCTTCCAATTGAGTTCATTCCCTAACTAACAATATAGAAGTAAGTCTCGGAACAGCTGAAAGCATAGTGCTTAGGACCTAGTAGTCCATTCTCACAAAGATTCCCGTTAAAATGCTGTAAATAAATGCCTTTAGACAGGAATTCACTTTCTTTATCCTGAACCGATTTCACCCAGGCAAAGTAAAACGCCCTCAATAAGCATATAGCTCTAGGCTAGGCTGTAGATCTTTTGGCAACAGATGACTGAATGACTGAAGGCAATGGACTTTGGACTTTGGTAGTTCAGTGGTTGGAGTGCTGGGCCTGGAGTTTGGAAGACCCACATTTAAAATCGGATTTCAGATGTTTATTTCCCTTCTATGAACTCGACAAATCTCTTAATCTGCTTTCCTCAATTGTGAAACAGGGACAATAAGACCTATTTGAAGATCAAATGAGACGTTTGCCAAGTACTTAGTCCGATGCTTAAGATCTAGTAAGCTCTAAATAAATCCTCTTTCCATCCTTCATTCCCTTGTGCCCCGGCAGGGCAGAATGAGATTCTTGCTCTCGGCCTGCCCAGCAGAAAGATTGTTTCTTTCTTCCTGGATTTCTTTAGGAGGATTTACTGAGGACTAAATGGAATAATCGATTCTTGAAGGAGGGAAAGATATTGGAGGAAGCAGCAGCGTGGTATTGAAGGTGGGCTTTTCTGTTGTAGAAAGTCACTTTTCTCCGTGAAATACGGAATCAAAAGTGGAGGATGCGGGCATCGATCCCGCTACCTCTCGCATGCTAAGCGAGCGCTCTACCATCTGAGCTAATCCCCCTTCCTTCGAGCTTTCTAGCAAGCTATATATAACTGAAGCTAGAAGCCCACGACTGTGAGAATCTTGGCCTGGGCCACTTGGGAGAATTTGAGACAGAGGTTAATAGACTTGACAAAATGGCTAGGAAATGACTAAGGCTGGATTTGAACTCAGTTTTTCCTTACTCGAGGCCCAACATTCTAACCATTATATTCACCTGTTAGCAATAGTATCCATTATATGCTAAAGACTGTCCTAAGACATCAACAAAAAGAAACAGGCGTATGCAATTTTTTATTCTTATATTGCTTCCTTGTTTGTTTTAGGAGGTTTTTTTGCTGTTGATTTAAGAGGTTGTAGTGTGTTGGCTCCGTGGCTTAGTTGGTTAAAGCGCCTGTCTAGTAAACAGGAGATCCTGGGTTCGAATCCCAGCGGGGCCTTAAAAAAGGTTGTTTTTAGTTTACAATTTCAGCATTTCCTCTCTAATCTCTTTGGGTCAATGAAAAAGTTGTTGCTCGATGAGTAGTATACTATGTTCTTCCTTTCTCTGCGCTGTAGGAAGGAACTGAGGAACAGTCACTCTAACCAAAGCTACCTGGACCAGGGATTTGAAAGTGACCGCTCATATCAATTCACCTAATTTTACGCTTGGGCATTTTGAAGTGGTTATTTAGGCCTAGTGTAAGAAATGATTTCTTTCAATGGAGTCACTTCAAAGTGAAATAGTCTTTCCAAAGTGAAAAGGGGTTCTCCTGCACTGGAGACTGCCCAAGTAAAATCAGAATGACTAGAGATATAGTTTATTTCGGGGAACATTAAGAACCTCAATAAATGCACAGCACCTTGATAGACTAACCACCTGGTGGTCTAATATTAGAAAGTCCACGATTCGGTAAATGGCGTGGGGTGGGTGGAGGAGATCTTATCCAGATGTGTTGACAACTTTTTTTCCCCTGGAATGAAGCCCTGTAGCTGCCCTAAAAGGAATTCTTTCACAATTGTAAAAGTATTTTGTCATTTCCCTTTGTCTCATGACCTCAAATAGGGAAAGTTGTCTTTTAACTTCGCTAATTCCGTTTTAAATATTCTCCTTTCTTCCCTGGACTGATACCTCTATTTCGAAATCTCTCCTCTCTTTTGAAATGCATTCCTTACCTTTCCTAAGTTGCTGCCAATTGGTCGTGCACTTTAAGCAGCAATAAAAGGTTATTTAAAAAAAAAAACTTGCACCCTATGAAGCTGAAAGCAGTATTCTTTAATAGTGTAGTAACTCCCAGTCATCTGATATTCAAAAGGTGCCATTGTCCAGATTCTAACAAGGCAAAAACTGGAGCCACATGGGTAGATCATGACCTTTACCTCTCAGCCACCTTATCTCCAGCTAAAGTCTATTTCCTATAGATTTTAAAAAGAACTTTTCGGCATCAAAATGAAGTTCAAGAGAGTTAGTTGAAATAGGGATTTGGAACTAGATAGGACTCTGTCCCTGTATCCTCAGGAACCAAGAGAAATAAGATTTCTTGCCTCAGTGTCTTGGGCGATGGAAATCGAACAGAAAGGAACAGGACCTTTCTCAAGGGGTCTAAAGACAGCCGAGACGATTTCCCCCAGAACCAGCACAACTGGGCGGAACTGGAATATGAAGAAAAATCTTGGGGGAAAAAGGAAAGACAAGTATGAACAGCTGTACTCTTTCAGAGGATGAAAAAAGACTGATCTGCTGTGACTAATAGGAGAGTGACAGATGGGGATGGGATATGAAGGAAATGGTGTCTTTTGAAACTTTAGCTAAGAGACCTATATGTATTGTAGCCGGTGATTAACTACAGATACGGTATTTTATCAAAGGATAGAATTGAGAAAGTAGTGAAAATGGGCAAAAATTCAGGCCCCGCTGGGACTCGAACCCAGGATCTCCTGTTTACTAGACAGGCGCTTTAACCAACTAAGCCACGGAGCCCACATACAAAGACGTGGTGAATCGACCACAAAAAGGATTTCCTTTTACTTTTTTGCTGTCACGTAATTCGACTTTCTTTTCTAAATAATTTCTGGTCCACGTTTCTATTCTTTCTCCATGGTTAATAAAACCGGAACAAAAACTCAATCTCAAATATCTTCCCTTGCCTTCTGGTTGTCACCTCTATTCCTGTTTCAGACAATTATAAACTTTTAATATTCAAAGGGACACAACGACAAGATTCCTTCGTCCATTAACTGAAGATAAGAAAAAGAAAATCCATGAGGAGTTAGATCCTAGGAGAACTAACTTAAATCACATTAGGATTAAGAGAATTCTGGAGAAGAGACGTGAATTAACATAAGGTAGAACTGAGGGGTGGGGTTGTCTTCAAAAATGAAGAGAAGGCAGCAGTTGTAGGGATGGTTTAAGAGACTCTTGGAACTCTCTTTACAGGTGATACATGGAAAATAAGTATATCTGTTGTATAGCTTGTTCTACTGTTATTAACAGTACAGTCACTCACAATGATGGTTATTTAAATTCAGGACAGTAAATGTGAGAACAGAAGTTGATATGGAGTGATGAACAAAAGTCTACAGGAAAAGCTGTTTTTCCAGTTTATTAAATCCACGTTTCATACATTAGTTGGAGATAACTGTTAAATCCTTGAGAAGCTACAAGACCTTCTCCTTAATCTGAGTTCCAATAGGGGAAATTATTTTGTTTTGGAAAAGACATGTGATATAACCATTTTTGATAAGTGACTTCTGAAATTTATACTCTTATCCTAAGAGCAATTACCTAATAGATGGAGAAGTTAAGAGACTTGCTGGGTTGTTTCTGAAGCAGGATCTTAACCCAGGTTTCCAGTAGCTGACTATCCTAGGGACTCACTGCCTCTATAAGAGGCTGCCTAGAGAAGAAAAATTCATCTTAAAGTGAAGATAGTTACTACTTAATCGACCAGTCAAGGACCACTCAAACACCTTCACTATTTAACCTTATAGTCAATCATACCACGGTTCACACAGGTTTTTTGGTTCTTTCTTGTTTATTAGAGGTATGCTGAAATAGAAAATATTAAAAGAGGGCTTTGAGGAGATTGATAAAATCTTCGAATATTCTTTCAACAAAGACTCTCTTTTTGGCTGATCCCAGATGTGTGTGTCCTTGTTCACCTCACCATCGAAAACATCCCTTCAGTGTTCTCTGGCATAAGCCTGTGCATGATTGTCCAATTCCCAGGCCCTATTTGGGCTCGAGCACTCACCAGTCTCCATTCATGTATATTGAGTACCTTTTCTTAGGCCAGCCACTCCAACTCAGATTCGGATTCTGAGAAATGTCTCCTGTGATCTAATTGGCAGCTCCTCCCTGGGAATGAATTACAGAAAATTCAACCAGAAGGTAGGACTTCCTCTTGTGGATGAGTTCTGGAAAGGTCGGCCCCCATCCACTATTCATTCCAAGTCAGCCTATTACTGAGAGGACACTTGCTCCTCTCAGGGATTTCTTCTGTCTTTTTTCCAGCTGTCTCAGGTCTTCCTCAACTACAAGAGTGAATTGAAATCTTAGAATTCTCAGGAGCAAACTAAATTCAGTACTAAAGCTGGTGGTATTCCGGATTTTGAGGGAATAGCCTGTAGCGTCATTCATGGGGTGGGGGATTAGCTCAGATGGTAGAGCGCTCGCTTAGCATGCGAGAGGTAGCGGGATCGATGCCCGCATCCTCCAGTTTTGATTCCTTGCTGTGTCGAAAAATTGTGTTCTTCAGACCTATAGAGAAAACATTGCCTGCTGGAAGAGCCACTTAAATAGTTAGAGATTATATAAATAAGGTTCAGGCAGTTGACGCAGTGGGAACTAGACAGGTTGGAGGAGGGTAAGAAGACCAGGAACCTAAAGGCGTCCTTTGCCTCACAAGTGAACAGGTCAACCAGTGACCTGTCCTCGTGAGGACATTTCATATAGATACATGTAGTCAATTTTTAAAATTTTTGGTTTTTAAGTTATATTTTTAATTGATATTTTATTTTTCCAAAAACAGTTATTCCAAAAACATTCGTCCATAGGTCTATGTATATTTTTAAGATACAAAATTTCATTCCACCCTCCCTTCCCACCCCCCTGAAGAAGGAGTGTTTTGTTTTTCCTTCTTCTGGATAGAGATAGCATTGTCCATAGCCGATCTAATAGGGTTCTCAGCTCTCTGAATTACAACCGCATCCATCAGGATTGATCATTTTATAATGTTTTTGTTCTCTTGGTTCTGTTCCCTTAGCTCAGCATCAGATCCTGTAATTCATTCCAAGATTCTCTAGAGTCCGACCATTTATGGTTTCTTATAGAACAATAGTATTCTATAATATTCAAGTATCATAATTTAACTATTCCCCAATTGATGGGCTTCCCTTTAATTTCCAGTTCTTTGCCACCTCAAAAAGAACTGCTATGAATATTTTAGGACATGTGGGACTTTTCCATTTTTTTATGATTTCTTCTGAATCTAAATCTAAATCTAAATCTAAATCTAGGCCTAAGCCTAGAATTGGAATTGTTGGGTCAAAGGGCATGAATAATTTTATTGCTCTTTGGTCCTTGTTTTATATTGATCTCTAGATTGATTGGATCAGTTCACAACTCTACCAGCAAAGCATTAATGTCCCGATCCTCTCACAACCTCTCCCACAGGGATCATTTTCCTTTTTTGTCATTTTAGTCAACCTGATAGGTGTGAAGTGATACTTCATAGTTGTTTTAATTTGCATTTCTCTAATCAATAATGATTTGCAGCATTTTTTCATATGATTATAAATAGCTTTAATTTCTTCATTTGAAAACTGTCTATTCATATCCTTTGATTTGGGAAATGACTTAATTTTTTGGAAATAGAAATCTTGCAAGTATTAGCCTTTTGGTAATAGTATATATTATAATATAATAAAAACTCTCATTTACTTAGCTATGGACTTCTGAATTCTTGCTAGATATAACTTGTAAAAAAAGGGACTACAATTAGTGGGGGATTAGCTCAAATGGTAGAGCGCTCGCTTAGCATGCGAGAGGTAGTGGGATCGATGCCCACATCCTCCAGTTTTTTATTTTTTCCCCATCTCTGTCTTCTTCCTCCATGTATCAGGGTCTGCAGATCCAACTTTTGGGAACTTTACTATGGGACATCATTCTAATCTGAAAAAGCAGAAGTTTGGACATTCATTCAACCCTAAGGGGCAAGAAGGTATAGATTTTAAAAAAAATACAAGAAGGAAGGTACAAATACCACCAGCTCAAGAAGTTTCGTTGGTTCATTGATTCTTGTCCTTGGATATCGAAAGTATAAGATGCTACAAGTGAGGTGCTCTGGGGGGGGGGGGAGACACCAAGGAAAAGAAAGGGGGCAACGAACCAACTCTGTGGACTCTGGAGTGGAAAGGATGGGATTTCTTTCGGACTGACTTCCTCAGGGTGGGTGAGGCAGCGCTTCGCCTGCCTCAGTGACTGTGTGGGGGCTAAGTACTTCTGCAAAGGATTGCCATTTGTACTAGAAAGTGACACTGTGCTTTGTTTGGGACATTCTTAAAAGATAAATGACTACCACAAGATTGGAGGAATATTCCTGGGTGAGAAAGGGCATCACGGGAATTAATGTGCAAAGGTAAAGAAAGAGAATTGCTAAGAGGGTCTTAGAGGAAAAGCCAAACTGGAGCCAGAGAAAGAAAAACCAGTGGAGATGCCGGGGATCGAACCCGGGGCCTCACACATGCAAAGCGTGCGCTCTACCACTGAGCTACATCCCCAAAGATGGAAGGAATTTCTCTAATATGTGAAATTAGAGACTGATCTGATTTTAATAGGAAGGTTGAGATGAGACCAGTGGTATACTTGAAGACATATCAATACCGTCCGAATCCCAATAACCAACGAATTGTCCCTCTCCTTTTCTATCTCTAAATTTTGGGTCATCCGTTACCGTTTTATGGAAGGGTCTTTCAGTACTGAGAAATGGTTATAGGGAAAACCAATGACAAATACTGAAAAAACAAACATTAAAAGTACATGGAGATGCCGGTTATCAAACAGTCTCCTTACATATAAAAAATAGGCTTTATTTCCTCTTGGATAAGAAAAAATTAGTTGGAGGGTCGAAATGACGTTTCCAAGTAAAATCCTGCCCTGGGATAAACTTCCTTATCACGAAACTTTTTAAAATACAAATCGTCCCTGGGTGGGCTCGAACCACCAACCTTTCGGTTAACAGCCGAACGCGCTAACCGATTGCGCCACAGAGATAACACAAGAAAAAAATCTGATAGCAAAACTATTCGGGAAAAAACACCTGCAATATTGATTCCCCTTATTTCTTTAATAGGATTTTAAAGTATCCAGAATACATTGGAAATCTAAACCAAATTCATGTGCAGAAAAGAAGTCATGGAAAGAAACAAAATTCCAGCCTTTCCGCCTTAGCAGTCTTCTTCCTTCACTTTTGGTCAAAGCAGGAAAATTTCCAAACAGCCCATCTCCTAGCTGGGGCTGCTCCAGTGGGCAGGGAAGCATCTGGAAGCCAAGGCTCCAGGAGAAAGGGAGGGAGGAAAGTCGAAGAAGGAAGCCTCTTAGGTGTTTTCCCCTGAAAAAAATTGTAGTAATGAGAATCTTTGTGGCTAATTAGTCAAATTCCGGGGTCTCAAACGGGAGAGACGTGCCTTGGGGGGAATCAAAATTCCTTCTATTTTAGGGTTTATATTTATTCAAAATGATGACACTGACTTTAATAGATATTAAAGTGACTTTAATCTCACTTTATGGGGGGGATGGGGGAAGAGTGTTCTACTAGGTTTCTTTAGAAGCAGAGTCTCTGTGGCGCAATCGGTTAGCGCGTTCGGCTGTTAACCGAAAGGTTGGTGGTTCGATCCCACCCAGGGACGTCCTTATCAATTTCTTATTACACAAGGGGTAACTGCTTTAGGGATTCCTTGTTTTCCTTAAGCATTCTACACAAAAGACAAGCATCTTTTTCCTGTCTCATTTACTGGCTCCTCTTCTTCCTCACTTGCCTCCCATCCCAACATTCCAAAATATGTGTCTCCAAAATCTACACCTCCAAGTTTGTTCTGTCTTCTGATGCTTCTGACTCACAAATTATGGTGCTCTTCTCGACCTCTCCCACGATTTTTTTCTCCCCCACCTTCTCTTTCACACTCTTTTTCTGATCAGAGTTTCTGTCTCTAGCATCAGCTATAAAGAGTGCAGGAAAAACGACCAAAGAGTGTTAGAAAGCAAAGAAGACACACAGAAATATTGAGAAAAAATAATCCTCCAGAAGCAGAAAGAGTAGAAGGTAATTGACTGTTCAAAAGTGCCAGTAAGGGGCAGCTGGGTGGTGCAGTTATCTCATTGAGACTGGCTAATGATGCCGTGGTGTGGCTGATTGCATTCATCCAGTAACACTTTCTTTCCTCGCTGTGCACATTTGAAATCTGTCTAAGAAAACTGGATTAACTATCCTTAAATGAGAGTGATTTATACATTAAATTAGACTATCTTAGAGGGAGGAAATTTCTCACTAAATGAGTTGAAGAAAAACCTGGGTGAGTGATGCAAATTATTCCATGAACAGTTTCCTGCATGAGATATGAAACAGCTGTGATTTTTTTCCCCCAAGACTGAGACTGCATATTTAATGACAATAGCACTTCTTTGCAATTCCATTTAAGCCTAATGACTTTTCTAATGATTTTCAGAATCACATTCAGTATGAATACTTGTGAATAGTGGCTATTACATGTGCTTTGTATACTTGAGTTCAAATCTCAAAATTGTACTTTTTTCCCCTTGTGTGGGATGAAAGTTACTCTACAGAAAATTCTTAGAGACTGAATCTGAGCAAAAGAAAGTTTTGATTTACTTTTCTCAAGAAAAAGGTGGACTCCCATCTCAGAGAGCCACCCTGAAAGCAAAGCAAGTTTGTTTTAGATAAATTCTAATTGAAGTCCCCCCCACACCCCCTTTCCCTTTAGCCCATTAGCTGGATTTCAGTGGGTACAATCTTTTCACAGAAATCCACCCCAGCAACAGACACAAAGAAAGGAATGTAATATTTTCAAAATATGTATCTCACCAGATGGTGGGGTAACCTAGAGGTCCTAATGACCTTTTCATAACTTCAAAAATGTTTGACTAGAAAAAGGAGGATTCTCATTGTCAGTGCCTTAGTTAGCAAAACAGTCTTATTGCAAAAACAAGATGTCCCGGGTCCCTTGAAATGCAAGGTTTTTCTTGACATAAACACTTCTTTAACCCTGAGAAGACTTCACCAGAAATTATCCCACTCAATTCTCCCTCTCATTTCAAGATATATACATATAGATATATGTATATACATTTTACATCTGAAGTCCTCTCACACTATCCTTGATACATCTCCTCAGCAAGATTCTCACATTCTTAACCCAGCTCAGGTTTTATTCTCTCTTCCTATCCAATTGGGACTCATCTTCTTTTTGGGTGATGGACAGACCTAGTCTCTCACTTTTTCCCTGAGGACATTCAATATCTTTCTTTATCTTCAGAGTCCATACCAAAAGGTTCTCTCCAGTTCAGATGACTTATTGAGTTCTCTCCTGGTAGAGGAACTTCTTAACACAACATCTTATCAGACTTAGACTCATGTTTTCAACATTAGACAATAAAATTCTAGAGCTGTTACAATTTCTCACTGTCATGTTGATATACATACTTCACTCTAACTAAATAAAACTTCCATAATTGTTTCACATGTGAATTCACTGAAAATTGCCAGATTAATTTGAATTTATAACACATAACATTAGATGATCATTTTAGAACAAAGAGTGTCCAGTAGGTAACATATAGTCTTAACCTCTTGCTCCTTACTAAAATAACTCATGAATGAATTTCTTTTCCCAAAATGTTGATATATAGTTGATTCATTTTTTTTTTTTTTGGTTTTTTGCAAGGCAATTGGGTTGTCCAATGTCACACCCAGCTAGGTAATTATTAAGTGTCTGAGGTCAAATTTGAACTCAGGTCCTCCTGACCCCAGGGTTGGTGTGCTATCCACTGCACCACCTAGCCACCCCCATAGTCAATTCTTCTCCTGATATACTCAACTGACTTAAATTCCCTTCTTTAAAATAGATTTGGAACTGCTATTGTATCTGGAGATTTCAAAAACCTTTTTAGTCTTCTTACTTAAATATTCCCTTCTAACACAGAAGAATCAAGAGATCTTAATTCTTGACAGAACATGCAGCTAACAACAAAAGTCAAAACCTCACTAGCTTATCTAGCTATTAAACCCTAATTGACCTAAAATTTCTATATCAAATTTGTTTATAGTAGTTTACTATAAACATCCAGGACATCAAAGAAAAATTTCTTTATACATATGATTTGGAGTGTCAGTTTCTAGACAGAGGTCATGTGGGTAGTCAGATACCTTAAGCCAAATTTTAAATTTATCTAATGAGACATTATTTGAATATCACATTTGAGGAAATCAAGTCAGAAATGGTCCAATCTCAGGTTACAATGAAAAGCCATCCCTTCAGTTTTTTTGTCCTAATGCACTTGTTACCTGTAGTCTCCAAACTTCCATTGGGCTTTTGAGCTTCAAAAGAGCATGGACCCAACAGCACTTTCTTTGTTGATCATACCTAATATTAAACACTGAGTGAGTCAATTGAAGTCTCATGATCTAAAATAGTAATTCCATCTAATTAGACCTCCAAGTGAATTTACTTCACAAGGACTAAATAGGAGTTATAATCTGGATAATAATCAAATTCCCCCAGCATCTGGAATATTCACTGACATACTAAAACCCTATCACAATTATGTTGCATAACTCAACTAGCAGGTCTGTACCCCTTGGTGGCACTAACTTCTGATCTCCAGTACTTACATTCTTTTGTCTGAAATCATATCTACTTTATTCCTAGATAAAAATGCTGTGTCAGTGACCTTTTGACTATCGAACCCTCCTTCTAGACTGCTGTATTACACAATAGATAAACACCTTTGACTAGGGGATCATCTCCAGAATTCTCACATAACAATTAGCCAGAGATTGCCACAGAAAAAAAAATCTCAAATTGGTAGAATTATCTTTTTCTTTCCCATGTTACCTAGGTGTTTTCACTTCAAAGCAAACAACCATAGTGATATATATATATATACACATATATATATAACAACAGTAATCCCAATTTGCATATAAAATTGGCAAAGCAATCTCTATAATAAACCTGTTTAATTATCAGTCACATTTGGAATGCAAATCATTACTTTTAGGATTCTCTCAATCCATTAGAACATCTTAGATGATTCTAAATTTTCAACATGTGCTATTAATTTCAAATATAGCAAAAGAGTAATAAGAGTGATGGATTTTACAAAACAATCTTTCCATTATTACATTTATACATGAGCCTACAGACCTAGAGCAAGGCCTACTTAACACATTGTTTAAAAATTTCAGGGAACCCAGAGGGTCATAACTTTTGATATTTTCTCTCATCATCCCTACAAAACACTCAGTTATTAATTACAGGCCTTGATATCATTACAGTGTATTTACAAAAGTAGAAAACAAAACTTTTCAACAACTTACTCATCAATAAGTTACCTAACAAGAGGTTACATACTTTTTAATTTTCCCAATCATTCTTCAGAGCCCTCCACACTTATCCAAGGATATCTTGAAGTTAAGATATACTTCCCAACCTCCTAGGCACTATTATTCTGATTTTGCTAATTTGTTTCCTTTAAAATTGAACATTTAACTCAACAATATTGTGAGGTAAACAACCTTGATGGAAGCAGCTCCTCTCAGTGGTGCAGAAAACTAGGAAATCGGTATTAGATATAGCTAATGACTTTATTATCCCCATCTAGAAGAAGAAAAACAAAATAAAACAAAACACAAAAAACCATTTTAGAATCTGATGAAAATTTTATAAAAATTATCTTTTATATATATCTTTCCCTTAATCCTAATTCCTTATAACAAAAAGAACTAATCTGTAAACATTTTTATCAAAATATGTATGTATGTACAATGCTAACCTGACCATTTGCCACTGAGGGGAAGGGGGGTGGGAAGGGAGGGTGGAAGGAAATTTTGTAACTTAAAAAATACATTTGCATATGGATGAAAATTAAAAATAAACTCTTAACCTGCATGAAACACAAGGTTTCCATGCTGACATCTCATTCTCTTAAAGCAAAACAAAACAGGTTCTCTTTTTTCTTTTTTTTATTAAAGATTTTATTTATTTTACATTCCCCCCCATCTTACTTCCCCCATGCCCCGGCAAAAAGCAATTTGTCAGTCTTTGCTTTGTTTCCATGTTGTACACTGATCCAAATTGAGTGTGATGAGAGAGAAATCATATCCTTAAGGAAGAAACAAAAAGAATAAGAGATAGCAAGATCAGACAATAAGATATCTTTTTTTTCTAAATTAAAGGGAACAGTCCTTGAACTTTGTTCAAACTCCATGGTTCTTTATCTCAATACAGATAGTATTCTCCATTACAGACAGCCCAAAATTGTCCCTGATTGTTGCCCTGATGGAATGAGCAAGTCCATCAAGGTTGATCATCACCCCCATGCTGCTGTTAGGGTGTACAGTGTTTTTCTGGTTCTGCTCACCTCACTCAGCATCAGTTCATGCAAATCCCTTCAGGCTTCCCTGAATTCCCATCCCTCCTGGTTTCTAATAGACCAATAGTGTTCCTTGACATACATATACCACAGTTTGCTAAGCCATTCCCCAATTGAAGGACCTTTACTTGATTTCCAATTCTTTGCCACCACAAACAGGGCTGCTATGAATATTTTTGTACAAGTGATGTTTTTACCCTTTTTCATCATCTCTTCAGGGTATAGATCCAGTAGTGGTATTGCTGGATCAAAGGGTACAAGTCTGTCCTTTTCTTGAAAAAAGTAAATAACCGTGAGAGTGTAGTGGTTGGCTGCTGCCTATGAGGAATCACTATTCAGACCCAGGGAAGTAAAGATGGAAATAAAACAAAAATTTATTAAAAAGATTACAAGACATAGGAAAGGCTAGGGAGAGATAGAGAGAGAGAGATAAAAGCACAGCCAAGCAGCATTTGGCTAGGCCACAGGTTGGTAGAGAAAACTATGGCCCTGAGCTAGAGTCCAACCCAGGTTCTTATGTCTTGCCTTTCATCCGGAGGGCAAAAGGTAAACTCCCTTTCTCTCAGTGGACCAGAAATTAGGTACAGGGTGAAGACAAATTTTACATTAAACAGTCAATGGTACATCAAGAATGGGGGGGGGGGGGGTCTCCAGTGGAATAGACTAGGTGCAAAAGCAGGAGATGATTATAGTAATTTGCTGTTTGATAAACCCAAAGAGTCCAGCTATTGGGATAAAAACTCTCTCTTTGACAAAAACTGCTGGGAAAATTGGAAGTTAGTATGGAAGAAACTTAGATTAGACCAATACCTCACACCCTTTACCAAGATAAGATCCAAATGGTTACAGCATTTAGAAATAAAATACAATACTATAAGCAAATTAGAGGATCAAGGACTAGTTTGCCTGTCAGATCTATGGAAAGGGGAGCAGTTTATGACTAAGGAAGAGATGGAGAACATCACCAAAAACAAACTAGATGATTTCTATTACATTAAATTAAAAAGCTTTTGCACAGATAAAACCACTGTAACCAAGATTAAAAGAAATGTAGTAAATTGGGAAACAATCTTTACAACTAATATTTCTGACAAAGGACTAATTTCTAAAAAATACAAAGAACTGAGTCATTTTTTTTTAAAAAAAAGTCATTCCCCAATTGACAAATGGTCAAAGAATATGCAGAGGCAATTTACAGATGAGGAGATCAAAGTAATCCACAGTCATATGAAAAATTGCTCTAAATCATTATTAGAGAAATGAAAATCAAAGCTTCTCTGAGGTACCACCTCACACCTCTCAGACTGGCCAACATGACCAGAAAGGATGACGATCATTGTTGGAAGGGTTGTGGGAAATCTGGGACACTATTACACTGTTGGTGGAGCTGTGAACTCATCCAACCTTTCTGGAGAGAAATTTGGAACTATGCCCAAAGGGCAACAAAAATGTTGTTACTCTTTGATCCAGCAATACCACTACTGGGTCTATACCCTGAAGAGATGATGAAAAAGGGTAAAAACATCACTTGTACAAAAATATTCATAGCAGCCCTGTTTGTAGTGGTAAAGAATTGGAAATCAAGTAAATGTCCTTCAGTTGGGCAATGGCTTAGCAAACTGTGGTATATGTATGGCATGGAGAACTATTGTTCTATTAGAAACAAAGAGGGATGGGAATTCAGGGAAGCCTGGAGGGATTTGCATGAACTGATGCTGAGTGAGATGAGCAGAACCAGAAACACACTGTATACCCTAACAGCAACATGGGGGCAATGATCAACCTTGATGGACTTGCTAGTTCCATCAGTGCAACAATCAGGGATAATTTTGGGCTGTCTGCAATGGAGAATACCATATGTATCCAGATAAAGAACCATGGAGTTTTAACAAAGTTCAAGGACTATTCCCTTTAATTAGAAAAAAACCAGATATCTTATTGTCTGATCTTGTTATCTCTTATACTTTTTGTTTCTTCCTTAAGGATGTGATTTCTCTCTCATCACACTCAATTTGGATCAATGTACAACATGGAAACAAAATTAAGACTGACAGATTGCTTTCCATGAGTGGGGGGAGGGAAGTAAGATTGGGAGAAAAACTGTAAAACTCAAAATTCAAATAAAATCTTTAAAAATTAAAAAAAATGGGGGGGTCTCTACCCAAGCAGCTTTTAAGATAACAATTGTTTCTGTTACAATCATAATTCTCTACTTCTAGTCAATTTACATCTCAAGAGTAGGTGGTGGTCAATTTACCTCTCCACCCAATTTTTACATTCACAATTCTCTTCATCTTTCCCCTGTATCAAGAGGACTTCACCAGAAATTATCTCACTCACCTTGAAAGAATTCTCAAAGAACATGGGAATGTAGAATTGCTTTATCAGGTGGAAAATTGTCACAACTTACATTTATGTAGTACCTTTAACTTTATTAAATGATTTCCTCACAATAATACAGCACATATAATATTGCTGCCAGAGCTACTGGGGTAGGGAGATCCTTGAGACAACTGTGGCTTGTTTTGGGTGACAAACTCTTCAGGCTCCATGACTCAGGAGAATAAGAAAAGGGTTAAGTTTTAAACCTCAGGTTGCTGCAATAGTTTACAAGTTACTACAAAAAGTTCATAAGTTGCTACTAAAAGCTCATCAGTTATTACAAAAATTTACAGCTTGCTAAGGGGAAAAAAAAAGACTAAAGTGAAGACAGAAAACCACTGATCCCTAATCAATTGTGACCTAAAGGGCAAGGTACTAAGAGGCAGAAACCATAGATTCCTAAGCAGAGAAGGGAGCTAAAGGAAAGAACAATCTAATAGGAGCAGTATAGTTCTGGAGATCACACAATCCACAGAATGGGCTGCCTTTCAAATCGAGTTGAGCCAGTAGGTGATACATAGTAAAGAAGGGCATAGGACCAAGGGTTCATGATACTCCAAAGTGGGCTAGTTTCACAGGAGGAAAAGCAACTCAAATCAGGAGTGAGTTGAGTTTTTAAAGGTGCAGGAAGTTTAGGTAATTTAGATATATATTAATGGGGGCAGTAACTCAGAGAGCAGAGATGATGTAAATAAGGAAATGCAGATAATTTGTGGTAGGTCGAAGACTTAAATCCTTTCTGACTAAGCCAGGAATTCATTGTTTTGTTGATTGGGGCTTGTTTCCTCTGGAGGGCTAGAGTTTAGGGAGTCCTAGCCAGGAAGGGTCAAGATACTTTAGTATAAGTTCTTTGGCCTCTTCTTATGGCTTGGGTAATGAGATAAGGGCAGGGTCAGTGTTAATATAAGGTATATGGTTTAGGGCAGAGGGAACAGATGAATAACTATAAGACATATTTCTTTGCCCAATATTTTTCCTATCAACTGGAAGTTCCCTTAAATTGGAATATGATCTGTCAAACAGCAAAAAGATTGAAAATCATAGCTACAGGGAGTAAAACTATTGAATCTGTTCTCACTCTATTCCCCTACCCCAACAACCTTTATATATATACCAGAGACCCAACAAAAGTTGGACTACCTTTTGATTATTCATCCAAAAGAGCCAGGGACTTAAACAAATGAAAAATATAATCTCATTTGCTTTTACTAGCACCAGTCTTAGAGTCTTCACTATCCATATTAGGATAGTTCAAATTAGCATAAGTTCAAATCTGTCCTCCAGTTTTTTTGGTGTTCCTGAATTCATTCAGTAAACAAAAGGAAAAATTGTATTTAATTTCACTTATTTATTCAGTTCCATAGAGAAGGAAAAAAAATTATTGAGAAACAAAAGATAGAGAGCACTATGAAGATTAAAACAATTTAAGTTATAATAAATTTTTAAAAATTTGCATGAGCAAAATCAATGCAATCAAAATCAGAAGTACAAATCTGGGAATCCCCCCCCCCCCCCCAACTATTTCCAATAAAGGTTTCATTTCTCAAATATAAAGGGAACAGAGAACAAATTTATAAGAATCAAGTTAATAAATAAAAATTAATAAGAATATAGTTAATGGTCAAAGGACATGAGCAGGCTGCTTTCAGAAGAAGAAATGAAAGCTATATAGTCATTTGAAAAATTGCTCTAAATCACTATTGATTAGATTACACAGATGGGTAAACTTTTTCTGCCAAGGGCAAAAACTCTAACCCAAAATGACTACTCAGAGTCCTCTCAAAGTGGCAGCAAAGAGTTAAAATTTAATTTGGTTCTTGAAAGGAGCAGGGCAGTTCCTAACTCTCTATAAAAGAGAGAGCAGGAAAAGCTGAATTACAGAAGCTGAAGCAGGGTTAAAAAACCACGAAAACCACAACCCATTCCCCCTCCTCTTTTCTGCTGCCCTTTACAACAACTGGTCAAATTTGATGGTCCGAAGAGAAGGGAGGTGTACCTAAGCTTTCCCAGGAGGGTATGTCTTTGTTCACATCTTATATGGTTATGGTGACATAATTTTTCTAGCCGGAGATCCAGGTTCTCAGGCTCACCTGATTCTTGAGAAATAGAAACTGAGGCCTATGGCTTAGACTAATTTAGCACTATGTTTCTGAAAAGTCAGCACTTTTGCCCCTCATAATACTTATAACATCACCTGAGGGCCATACAAAATGATCAACTTTATTTTTTATAGCCTATTATAGTTGGTCAAACATTTTATTAATTCACTCCTAAAAAGCTCCTAGATTTAATGAATTTCATGTCCCAACTGCAATTGCTGTGGCACAAGAACAAATGATTTCTCTGGCCTTATTTAGCCCAAGGGCTGGATTAGAGTGGTATAAATTAAAACAACTCTAATGTGTCATCCCACACTTATCAGATTGACATAACAGCAAAGGAAAATGATAACTGTTTGAAGAGATATGGTAAAATTAGGACGCTGGCAATTTCATATTATGCCCAAAGAGCTCTAAAACCATGTATAACCTTTGACCCAGTAATATCACTACCAGATCAGAATCCTAAAGACTTATTAAAACAGGGAAAAGGACTCATCTGTACAAAAATATTTATAGCAGCTCTTTTTCATGTTGATAAGTAGATATTGAGGGAATCTCCATCAATTGGGGATTGACTGACCAAATGGTATATGATTATAATGAAATACTATTGTGTTATAGGAAATGATGAGAAGGAAAATTACAGAAAAATCTTAAAAGATTTATGTGAACTAATGAAAAATGAAGTGAGCATGTAGCTGCTGGCTACTTGAGCTCAGTTCTTCTGCTTATAAGGAAACATTATTCAGACTTCAGAAAGCAAGGGTGGAAATAAAACAAAATTTATTCAAAAAGTTACAAGACATAGGAAGGGCTAGGGAGGTGTTAGCAGGGCCACAGGTCAGAGAAGACTGCAGCCCTGAGCTCTAGTCCAATCCAGGTTTTTATGTCTTGCCTCTCATCCAGAGGATGAACTCCCTTCCCCTGTACTGGACTGGAAATTAGGTAGAGGGTAAAGCCTAAGGAGATCAGTATAAAAATTTTACATTAAACAATAAATCAATGGTAATGGTAATCTCTACCCAAATTGAGATTACAAATTGTTTCTGTTAGAATTATAATTCTCTACTTCTATTCAATTTATATCTCAAGAGTAGATGGTAGTCAATTTATATCTCCACTCAATTTCTACATTCACAATTCTCTTTATCTTTCCCCTGCATCAAGCAGAACCAGAACAGTAACAATATTGTATAATAATCAGTAATACAATGATCCAAGACAATTCCAAAAGACTCATGATAAAACATGCTATTTGACTCTAAAGAAAGAATTGTCTGAATGCAGATCTAAGCATATTATCTTTTCATATTATTTTTTATGTTTTTTTTCTTTTTGGCTTATGTCTTCTTTCATAACATGGGCTACTCCTGCTTTCATTCTTTGTTTCTGGAACCAATAATGGATTTATCGTTAAGCCTTTCCTACCTCACCTCTTGTATCCTGTTAGTTACCAGACCTTATAAAAGTGTGGATATCTCTTTGGTCTTGGAGTCTGGAGGATAGGATACTTCACGATACTTCACAATTATTAGCTGTGTGGGTAAGTCACTTAACTCTGATTGCCTTGCATCTAGGGCCATCTCCAGTTGTCCTGATACATATCTGGCTACTGTACTCAAATGGCTCAGGAGGAGAAATTGAGGCTGGTGATTCAGCAACCCCCCCCCCCCCCCAATTCAAATCCAGTTCACGTGCATGTCATGGCATCACCTCCCTGATGTTATGGTCTTTTTTGAGAAGAACAAATATCATCATCTTGTGGGCTTGGGCAGAAACCTATTGTTGACTAATCAAAAAGAGTCTGAGTGATTTGAATTTAAGGCCTGGTTCTTAAGATTAAGAAATCTAGAGCAGCTTAGGTGGTGCAGTAGATAGAACACTAACCCTGGAGTCTGGAGTCAAGAAAGAATTCTAGTTAGTAAACCCCAAGGTTTCAGCAATCAAAATTTACATTCCTTTGGACAGAGTACCTGCAGGTAAGGGTATGGGTATGATACCTTTAGTGGAAGGAGAGGAGAAAAGAGAATTTCTGTGAGACAAGTGGCAAATTCCCTTGGCCAAGTCTAGCTGTTTGCAAGCAAGTGAAAATGTTTTAAAATATTTTGTTTTTCCCAATTACATGTAAAACAGTTTTCATTAATTTTTTTTTGTTTTTGCAAGGCAGTGGGTTAAATGACTTGCCCAAGGTCACAGAACTATGTAATTACTATTACTATTATTAAGTATCTGAGGCTGAATTGAACTCTGGTACTCCTGACTCTAGCGCCAGTGTTCTGTCCACTGTGCCACCTAGCCAACCTTTCAATCATTCATTAAAAAAAATGTTGAGCTCTAAACACTCTCTCTCTCTTTCTCTCTCTCTCTCTCTCTCTCTCTCTCTCTCTCTCTCTCTCTCTCTCTCTCTCTCTCTCTCTCTCTCTCTCTCCCCCCATCCAAATTAATGGAAAAATAAGTGGAGGATGAGTCAAAGATCCTAGAAGCAAAGATGAAGTCTTGCCAGAATGGTAGAATCTGTCTAAGTTTGTGACTCACTAGAATGGCTTTCAAGAATCATATCCCAAGGAACTCATAGTTGAAAGAAAGTCTGATAAATAGGACAAGCTCTTCATAGACAGTTTTGTGCTCAGAGGCTTAGTTAGGAGAAACACAACTGATAAATTCTCAGGACAGCTGGCAGGTTGGTTAGGAGTCAGCCCCTGCAAAGAGATTGGACACCAGGCAGAACTGATGCAGCTCCTAGAGAGAAAATTCTGACTGTCACCAACATTTGCTCTCCTTCCTCTGTGTCATTCCTCTCCTTAAATGATACTCCAAAATAACTGGAAAAGGAAGGTCAGCCTTCTCTCCTGGTCACTTGAGTTACTCCTGATGCCTGGTCCAAACCTTGTTAAAATACTCACCTCCTAAGCAGAAGGTCCTGGTTTAGAATTCTAGCTGGCTTTTCTTTTTCTTTTCTCTCTCCCCTCCAGTCTTATCTTGGGATCCAGGAATCTGGGTAAAGACCAAGTGAAGACTCTCTCCTCTGTCATCTTGACCATGATCTGATGCCATGAAATTCAACAAGAATTTATGAATCGTCTATTTTGAACAATTCCCCTTGTGGATTAAAAGATCAAAATGAAGCAGTCTCTGCCCATAGACAATTTCCATTCTACTGGCTCCTAGGCAGGAACAAATATCCTCTTTCAAGGTTAATGGTAATATATCCATCACACTGTGCCTTAAATGAGCAGAAGACTATAGAATTTTACAGCCAAAATGAGAATAGTTCTTTGGCCAGGGAATGTCTGCACAAAGCAAGTCAGTAGACTGAATAGTTTGAGCTTGGGGCCTCTTATCAGTATTGTTGTTTCAGACCCTAGAAAAAACTTTGCCTTTCATCCTGCTGAGTTTGTCAACTCTTTTAACTAGGAGAGAGGCCATTGTTACCTGAGCAAGAGTACTAAAGAGCAGGCATGGTGAAAAACAGGGAGGTGGGGGTGGAACAGGCTGCTCTGCTTGTTTTTCTTTTCAAGCCTGTCTTCTGCTCTGTCTTATATTTGTCTTCAGAAACCTTGCCTCCAATCTTTCCTTCCTGTCTCTGGTCTTGTCACTCCACTGCAATGAAGTCATCTTTTGATCTTAGGTTTTCAGAGGCAGGCAGCCCCCTCAAGCATTAGAGGTGTTTAGCCTTCTAAAAACTGTTCAGAATACTTTGGGAACCAGTTATTTGGTTTGTAATCATTTTTTTAGATGGTGAAATGCTGGCCTAGCATGTTAGAGGTAGCAGAATTGATGCATGCATTCTCCAATTTTGATTCATTTCCAGTGTAGTTAGTGGTGAGCATTGGCCAGTCAAGCCCCTTTCTTCATGTTCCAGGAAAAAGTGATATGAGATGTGTATCTAGCTGATGACTCCCATTTTCAAAGGCATATTTATTCTCAATTTCAATCTTTGGGTACCTTGGGTTTGATAGGAAGCTGAACCTCAACCAGGTTTCCAAAATATAATGGATTCACTGTCTATCACTCTAACCACATGACCATCTGGTCACCTAAGGTAGGTATCCTTTGTATACATGAGGGAATTTTACACGGGAAAGGTAAAGAGTCTGGTGTATAATCAAGTGAATTTTTCACAAAAAATGTATTTGGACCATTTCTAATGGCAAATATGAGGATAAGACACTTGATAACCAGTTCTCTTCTCTTTTGCTCAAATATGTGGAACTTCCTGTCCATAGGTCTTGTGTAATGGATATCATCTGCTCACTGAAGAACTAGGAAGGCACAGATTCTTTCTGAAAGTGCCTAAAGAAATTGAGAAGAGAATCAAATAGACAGACCTGAAACAAGTGGGGCACATTGGGAAAGAAGAGAAAAATACCAAGTGAGAGAGAGAGAGAGAGAAAGAGCTAGAATAGATCACCACAGTTCACTCAGGTCAAGGGGGGAAAGGATGGGGGTCTTGATCTGATGACCTAAATGTGTGAGGGGGAGGTCACACAAAGGGAGGGTAACTTTCCTAACTGTCCTCAGAAATTTCCTGATCTAATTGTCTTGATGACCATTTCTGAAGGATTAACATTTCTCTGTAATATTTTTTTTTGGCAAGGCAATGGGGTTAAGTGGCTTGCCCAAGGCCACACAAGTGTCTGAGCTTGGATTAGATCTCAGGTCCTACTGACTCCAGGGCATTGCTTTATTCACTGTGCCACCTAGCCACCCAAGATTAACATTTCTCTAAGGAACTATGATATATGTCCCAGAAACCTTCCCTGTGGTTCCTAATTTACCTTTAGCTTCTCTCTTTCTGCCCCCCCCCCCCATCCCACAAGCAATGGGAACATTGGTGCACATAGGATGGAGCACCGGGACCTGGAAAGAGTTCAAATTCAACCTCAGACAATTTTTAGCTAGGTAACTCTGGGCAAGTCACTTAACACTTTGCCTCAGTTCCTCATCTATAAAATGAACAGGAGAAGGAAATGGTAAACAACTCCAGTATCTTTGCTAAGAAAACCCCAAATATGGGCTTAGTTGGGGCCTATGGAGGTTTACTTTCACACTGGGACAACTTGGGACCGCACCCTCACTATTATCATCTCACATTACTTCCTTGGAGTAGGTCAGAGGCATGCTCTCAGGTCTGTTTTACCAGCAGGAATGTGACTCAGTGGACCTGAGGAAGGTCTTCTTTGCTTTGTCTTTCCTAAAATTTCTGAGATTCCATCTCCTGAGCAGTCACCAAGGGGAGCAATCAAGGTGTGTGTGTGTATGTGTGTGTGTGTGTGTGTGTGTGTGTGTGTGTGTGTGTGTGTGTGTGTGTGTGTTGTCTAGGCCTATGGCAATAGGCAAAAAAAAAGAACAAAGTGAATCTGAGTTGAGGTTGGGAAGGAAAGGCCAAGCAGGAAGTTGTATCTTCTCTTTGGATGCTTCTTCCACCTATAAGTCCTCATAGATTCCACTCTGCCAACAACAGGGCCTAACAAAACCCTACCAAGTCCTAGCTCTAATGCCACATTTATCACATATATTATTTTGATCAGAACACCAAGAACATTTTTTTCTTTTAATGAGTCATCCTATATCTTTTTAAGAATATGTGATTCATCCTTTCTTCCAATCTTCAAAGCACTTTGGATTTATTCTTTATTAGGGCACTCACTAGAATCTATTTTTTCTTGCTTTTCTCTGAGAATTGGCCTTATATCTTCCCTGAAGTAGATTTTAAGCTCTTAAGGGTCAGGGATAGTGTTTGAGTTGGGCCATTATGAGACTGCAGTCATCTTCCTGTGGTCTTTGGTATTAACTCAGATGGTGAAATAGCAATAGTTTAACTAATGAGAGGCAGACTTTGATGCTTGAATCTTAACCCAATGAAGGTAAAATATAATCCTTTCTCCTTGTGTACACCTAGGAAAAACTCAGTATGGAGAATGAATGACTGGTCTTGTCACTTAATTTACAATTAAATTAGTACACAAGGACATGTGAGGAACTTTGGGTTCCTTCAAGTATGATGAAGTTGAATGCTTAAGTGTGAGATATTTCTTATGAACTGTTCATCTGGACAGGAAATGTGGCAAGAATGTCAAACAGTGGAGAAGAAGGTGGCAAGCACCAATGACTAGGGACCTGAGTTTAAAATGGGTTTCATACTCTTTCTGACCCTGGGCAAATCTTTGGTTACCTCTGTTTCCTCTTCTATAAAAATGAAGATCAAGTGAGATATTTGCAAAATGCTCTGCAAATTTCAAAGGACTATGAAAGTGCTGGCTATTATCTAATAAATATAAACAAAAATGAAGGTTTCAATATACCAAGAATGGGAAAAAAAGATTGAAAATGAAAACCTAGTTATTAGGTAGAGCTTTTTAAGTTCAATTTAACATTTTCAGGGGACAGCTAGGTGGCACAGTGGAGTCAGGAGGACTGGAGTTCAAATGTGATCTCAGACACTACTTACCAAGCTGTGTGACCCTGGGCAAGTCACTTAAACCCACTGCCTTCCCCCCCCAATTAATATTATTCATAAAGCCTTCCTTGCTTGTATTCCTTTTTCTTGAACTTCTTTTCAATTTTTTATTTTCCCCATTATACATTAAAACAATTTTTTACATTTGCCTTTTTTTTTAAGCTTTGAGTTTCAAATTCTAACCTTCCCTCTCTTTCCCCTTCCCAGAGATGGCAAATAATCTGATACAGGTTATACACATGCAATTATATAAAACATTTCCATATTAGTCATTGTGTATAAGAAGACTAGTAAAAAAAGGAAAGAAAAGAACGAAGGAAGAGAAAATTAGTATGAGACAGTATCAGTTCTTTTTCTGAAGGCAGAGAGCATGTTTCATCATGAGTTCTTTTGGATTATCTTAGATCATTGTATTGCTAAGAATAGTTGTCATTTAGAATTCTTCATCCTACAATATTGTTATTACAGTATACAATGTTTGCTTCATTTTGCATCAGTTCTTGTAAATCTTTCCAAGTTTTTCTGAAATCATCCTGTTTATTATGATTTCTTATAGTACAATAATATTCCAACACAATCATATGCCATAGTTTGTCCAGCCATTCTCCCTTGATGGACATCTCCTTGATTTCCAAATTGTAGTTATCACAAAATAACAAAAACAACTTCCATTAATAATGAACTTCCTTCTGATATGTGTATTTTTGTAGAGTTTCATTGATTTTCTCTGCTTTCTTTTCTTCATTTTCTTTTCTTTCTTTGTATTATATTTACTTATATTATATTTATATAATATATAATATTTATAACAGAATATATTATTTATAATTATTATTATAATTAATTATAAATATTCATTTATTCTTCATTTTCTATTGTAAATAAATTCATATTTATTTCATTTACTTCTTCATGTTTATTTTATTCAATCGTGGCCCTCCAGTCTTGTGCTTTTTTCTTGAGTTGATTGAAATAGCACAATCTCATCTTTTAAAGATCTGGGGATTGTTAACGTATCTTTAGCTTGAGAACCATGATGGTCATTTCTTTGGCTTCATGCAGACTGAATACTCATAAATAGAAGAAAAGTCTAACCCTTCCATCAATTTAGTTTCTGGATATGAGAGTCAATTTTTACTTTTCCTAAAGACTGTGTGTGAGGGTAAGAAGCAACATCAGAGCCAATAGAGTGGGTTGGAGGAGTTTCAGAAATCAAAAAGTCAAACTAACCTTAGACTTGGTGTAGATGGATCTTTGGACTTTGAAGTCTTTGATTTCAAGGTAAGCCACAGCCCTTGAACCAAATACAACTGTCTTCAGAAGGAAACCCATGTTATTTACACATCCTGGTTACAGATCCTCATTCTCTGTCACCAAGGTGCCACCTTTAGACTGAAGGTCAGAGTTAAATTTCTAGGAATTTCAGGGCCTAAGGAAACTAAGTCTTCAGAAAAATGGAAACAGGAGATTCCAGGGCAACTTAATTGGTAGGTATTATGACTAGTGACAGACACAGGCTTCTTTGCACCTCATTTTTGGCCTCAGCCCATTCCAATTCATCTACTATTGTCTTGACTGGCACTGTCATCTCAAACTCAGTGAATCTCATGAACTAAAAGTTCCATTATAGGTGCATCTGTTCCTTGCTGTGATCTTGAACTTGTTTTCCAGAGAACAATACTAGACTTGGGGAATATCCATAGTCTGTTTATCTCTGGAAATACACTGTCAGGTACTCTCTAGGGCATCATCTAATTATCTTGAGAAGATGGAAGCATTTTCTCAAGCTTGAGGAACCTGAGATGTCATACTGAGGTAATGATGAATTTTACTTGAGAAGATAAGGTTGGGTGGGAAGAAACTCTGGGACAATTAGAAGAAATCTCCTATGAACAGTAGTGGTTAAGGGGTCAGAATTACCTGCTTTCTTCAGTTTCAGACTTTAATTTCTGGTTAGGTGCCATCATTTATTTCCCACATCACCCCATCTCCACTCTTGTGATTATTGCTTTCTTAGGCTTTTCTAATTTATGAAGGAAGCACTACTGGACCTAGGGGTCTAGGATGCTATATTTTTACTCCCTTCTATGATATTTACTGAGGAGCCCCTCTATTCCAGATCCAAACACTGGACCATATTGTTTTAACCTGGTATAGTTATGATTCCACCTAGACTCCATTAAGGAAATTCAGAACACCCTAAACATGATTTCCTTTATCCCCCCCCCCCCCCCCCGCCCCAGAATGATTGTCTCTTAGGCTTTCTTACTCCTTCCTTTTAAAGGTGAGTTATCATCTCTACAGTCAGTGTCAGGAAAGACCACAATCCCATGGTTGTAACTTTTATCATGAGGAATCCCAAATATCTATCTTCAGTTTTGATGGTTGTCAGAACTGATATTCCTAAAGCAATCTGACCATGATAATTCCCTTCTCAAGAATCTTCAATAAATTCCCTACCTTAAAAAACTTGTTTTTTAGATTTTGCAAGGCAATGGGATTAAGTGACTCATCCAAGGTCACAGGTAATTATTAAGGTGTCTGAAGGTAATTATTAGGTAATTATTAAGTGTCTGAAGCCAGATTTGAACTCAGGTTCTCTTCACTCCAGGGTTGGTACTCTATCCACTACACCACATAGTTGCCCTCTCCCTACTGTTTCTGTAATAACATCCAATTTCTATTTCATATTTAAAGTCTTTTTACATTTGGCTCTACCTTATCTTTCCAGGTTTATTGCAAATTATTCTCTTTCCCAGTACTGTAAATTCCATCCAAAATGATTGACTGACTTGCTGTTTCTTATGTCACAGATTATTGCTTATAGCTGGATTGTTCTGTCTCCTCTCCTCTGTCATTTGAACTAAGGTAACATTACTCAAATTCTTCTTCCTGAGAAAGACCTTTCTTTATATTTTTATTATATATATATATATGTATATATATATATATATATATATATATATTTCTTCTTGCCAAAATTACTTAGTATTTATTTTGTTGCTAATGCTAAAGTCTCCCCTTCTGCAAGAAGCCTTTCCCAGTCCTCCTCAATTTTAGTGCCAGTCCTTTGAATTGACTTCCAATTTATCTTTTGTACATGGTTATTAGTATGTTGTCTCCCTCCATTTGACAGTAAACTCTTTGAGGTCAGGAAGACTGTCTTTCTTTTAGCAAATAGATGCTTAACAAATGCAAATTGATTGACAGATGGAGAGTCAGTTAAGAAACATTTATTAAGTGCCTACTATGTGCCAGGTTAAAAAAAAAAGGCGGTTTCCCTGTATGTAAGGAGTTTTTCGTCTAGTGGGGGAACACTAATACACAAAGAAAAACTGAAGAGGGAATGAGAAAGGAGGTATCCAGTTCAAGAACATGGTGGAGTCCAGACTAATGCCTGCAGCTGGTGAAAAATGAATAATTGACTGGTCTTTGAATTCTCCTTAAAATGGAGGCTTTGAGAAGATTTATTTGCTCAACCCTCCAAATCAGAAGGTCAGAAGGTAATGAAAAAGGGGGTGAATACTAAAGCTGATCAAATCTCCCTGGATGATGAATTTAATAGTGAAGAGGTTTCCTGGAAGCATGATAATAGTAAAGTCCAAGTCCAAAGAGTGAAGCTGATGGGAAATGAGAATTTAGCTGGTCTGGGAGGCAGCATGCTACAGTGGGTAGATAGGTTTTTTAGCAGAGGGTTCAGAAAGACTTGGATATTAGTTCTGTCTTTAATACATTCTGATTGAGTGTCTCTAGTAAGGTCCCTTGTACCCTCATTGCCTCAGGCAACTCTCAAAGGAAGTAAATTATAAAACATGTGTCTGTTCCTATTTGTAGAAAAACCTCTTTGGTTGTTTCTTACAAATGTGTTTAGAGGGACCTTGTAGAAAAGTGTGTGCGTGGTGTGTATATCATATTTATTTGCCAGGGTGGAATATAATCTCAATATGGAACTCCTTTTTTTTTTGGCTTTTATAATGTGACTATCTTGATGTAGCTCAGGTATCTCTCCATGGGAGACATTGATTCCTGATAGGAAGGGAAGCTGGAGGTTGGGGCCAGGGGCTGTCAACTCTGCCCTCATCAGAGAAAAAAAGATACTGACCTAATCTATCTGTTCTCTTAAATATTGTTAGTCTGGACTCTAGAGAAAGTATCCTTAGGCTTCAAGCTAAATATCTCAACAATACTCATTAACATCTTGACTCCCTTTCCATCCAATGCCAGTTCACAATATTCACAATGAAAATACTCAGCAAATATCAAAGAACTTATTTAAATTGATAATAAAAAAAGAAAGTATGAATATATAGTAGAAAACATAGATTGAATGAGTTTTCCCACTGGGAATGAGAGTCCCAGATCTTATCCAAAGGGAAAATTCTCCAACCTCTAGTGTACAAAACTAGGGATAGGAACATGATAGAAACTTTTAGTTCCTCTCATGTCAGCTTCTTCCAAGAGGCTTTCTTTCCAACAATCTGAAAAGCGATTGACATCTTACATTTCTCTTTCTAAACCAAAAGTCAGAAGAGATCTGGATTTTTTCCCCTCTTTCAGTCTTGATGCATTAAGTAATTTGTCTCCACTGTGAGGAGAGAGCCCCATACATTTGACCCTTTGAATCAGGGTTACACCTTGTATCACCTGCTCCTAGTGTTATGAAGCATTCAGTAAATAGGTTCTTAATATATAACTTGTTCAATTTAATTCAATTTACTGTACTTTTGAATCCTAGATCCACATCTTTAATAGTCTATAGACATAATCATTTAGATAACCTTCAATTGTAAACCAAACAGCCCTTATAACATTCTATTTATTTATCCCCTCTTCTCATGCTTTTACTTTTTTTTCATGCTTTCTCTCCATGACACCACCATTCACCAGGTCTCTCATTTCTATAGTAGAGATAATACATAAGGGTTTGATGAGAAAAGCAAATATAACTAAGGACCTATCCTTGAGAAAAGACCCAAATTAAAGAAGAGAGAAGAGCACATGATATGGAGTCATAGAGAAGTAGGAGGGGTAATGTCTCAAAAGCAAAAAAAAGTTGATAGTACATATTGTTAACTAATGTTGAAGATTAAAAGAGGATGAGTCCCAAAATTATAAATTTGAGAGACCTAGGAGATCTGTCTTTGGCAATGGAGTTGGGACTGACCTTCTGAGTCTTTTCTTTTTTTCTTACCTCTCACATCCAATTAGTTAGCAGGTTCTGTCAATTTAATTTCTGCCACAGTTCTGGATTCTGTCCTTTCCTCAGTAGTTCCACAACAACTTCCTTAGTCAGGACCTTATTTTTATCCATTTGAAACATTCCAGGTGTCTTATGTCAGTCCTTTCTGCTTGCTGGTGCCCAATCTGTTCTTTCAGCTTTCTTTTCCTTTATATTGATTTAATATTTTGTTTTTTTTGTAATTACATATAAAAACTATCTTACCATTCATTTTTCAAATTTTGAGTTTCAAATTCTCTCCCTCTCTCCTCTCCCATTGAGAAAGTCAGCAATTTGACATAGTTATACATGGGTAGTCATACAAAACACATTTTCATATGTCATGCTGTAAAAGACAAAAAAGACCCCAAGAAAAGTAAAGAAAAAAATATCTATGATCTGCATTCAGGCTCTTCCTATTTTTTTCTCTAGAGATGGACCACAGCTCTTTCATCATATGTCCTTCAGAATTGTCTTGGATCATTGTATAACTGAGAACAGCTAAGTTAGTCACCATAGGTCAGCATACAACATTGCTATTACTGAATACAATGTTCCCTGGTTCTGCTCATTTCACTTTGCATCAGTTCTTGAAAGTATTTCCAGGTTTTCCTGAGAACACCCTGCTTGTCATTTCTTATAGAACAGTAGTATTCTATCACAATGACACTTAACAACTTGTTCACTCATAGAATAGGCTTTTTTACCTATGGATATGGCTTTATTTTGCTTTTGCTTCAAAATCTTCTCTATAGCTTCTCCTTGTTTAGTGAATAAAATTTACACTTCTTTGAAATTAATCCCTCAATAGATTGGAATCAATTTACTTCTCCAATCTTATTTATTTTATTTCTTTTGACTCATTTTATATTCTAGCCAAATTGGAAATCAAAATTCTCTATGACTAAGTTAAAAAAACTAAAAAGGCCCCGCTGGGATTCGAACCCAGGATCTCCTGTTTACGAGACAGGCGCTTTTACCAACTAAGCCACGAAGCCATACACCTTGCTCCTTTTGGATCTATAAATGAGAAGGACCGTGGGTGAGAGCTGTTTCTCTGTGCTCGATTTAGAGGGGAGACCTTTCTTTTCTTTTCCTCCTGAATCATTCCTACTTCAGGTTCCTACACCTTTCCCTTCGCCCTGGAAGCGTGTATAAATACATAATCTCAGACTCAGAAGGAAGAAAGCGATCTCTTAAGGATTCCATTTCATCCTTTCTGCCCTCTCAGTGAATGGACAGTACTGAGATCGGAAGGCATCTCAGAGCCAGTGCAGTCTCGTTCTTAGACAGCAAATACTCGTGCAAATTTGCTTTACACTCATTAGTTGCTGAGGTTTGAAACGCTTTTCTATCCGTAAAGAGCCCTTGAGGGGTTTATTTGGACTCCCTAGTCCTCAATGTCCTCATTTGTAAATTGAAGGGGCTGGATTAGAGATCCCGTGAACCTAGGTGATGTGCAAACCGAGATGACTTTCCGACTGTGATAAATGAAGTACTTTCCTGGGCTGAGAGATTTGGCATCTTCCTACTTGGGGAGAATGCTTACCTAGGTGCTTCCCTTCAGATCCTTCCAAAATATGTCTCTGCAACTTTCATCTAGTGTTCCAGGTTCTGGTCTCCGGGGCTGTCTTGTTGCCTCTATGATTTATGGTTCTACAAACACTTGAAAACAACTGTCATGTCAAAGAGAGGCTTATGAAGCAGAAATAACCCAGAATCCCCAGTCACAAGCTCTCCCTGCCCTGCTATCTGCTTCCTCTTCTATGTGTCTGGGTCCCCTTTATTAAAATGAGAATTCTGGATGAGATGATTTCCAGCCCTACATCCTTTTCTTTCCTTTAAAACTTTCCAGGCAGATCTTCACTTCCTTCTGCAGATCATCTTCTGGCACTGCTTCATGACCCTTCACCACCTTTGCTCCTTCTTTGGACGTTTATACGAACATATTTCCTAAAATGTGGCCACCAGAAGTAAATGAACCATTTAGGAAGTAGAAACACCAGAGATTACTATTACATCTTATAGTAGAATGATCTTTAATTTGGCTGCATTGTCAACAGACCGATGGTGACTCACACTGATCCTGAACTGCACCAAAACCTTGTTTTTACATGAATTTTTAGCCATGCCTCACCCCACCCCCATCTTATATAAGTACAATTGCTTGTTTTTAGACAATTGTAATAATTCCTGATTGGCTTCATTACTTCCATCACTTTTCTTTATAATCTACCTTCCATTTAACTGTCCCAAATAGCTTTCTATTGCTCAGAAATTATGGGAACTACCTATGCATGGTATGTGTTATGAAAGAACTCTGTAGTGCTTAATTAAACTATAGGGAGAGACAGTAACAACCATTTACCCTCCCTTTTCTTTCCTCTATTTTGAATCTTGGGTTTTTTAGTCTCTTGATGTCTTGTTTCCTTCCAGCTCTGCCAGGCATGAAGGTAGGGGAAGAATGTAAACTGTGGAAGTTTCAATCTTTTCCCAAGTCTTCTCTTTTATTTTTGTCTTTAAAATATAACAAAACCTGCCAGTCAAAGAAATTCCAGTTTGTTATATCTTCCTTATTGTTCAGAAATATAGATAATAGAGAATTCTTCTTTAAAGGAGGAAAGACATTAAAGAATTAACCTGAGGAGACTAGTGGAAGACTTTCACAAATCTCCCTGAAATATCTGGGACCAAATTTAAACAGATATATCTAGGATATCTGTTCCTTTGGGGGGAAAAAAAATCACTGGCTCAGAATGTCAGATTGGAAGTGAAGTGTCATTTTGAATGTGAGAGGTTTGGGAGACTCTTCAGTTTGGCAGCTTTCCTGAACCCCAAATTCTAGTGGAGGGAGGGGCAGGGAGGATGGAGGATGTCTCTAAGGTAGAAAGCAGTACTGCCTAACAGGGAGGACTTCAAATGAGTTATTTGAATCCTAGCTGAGGTTCCAGAGCCTAAACTTGCTCAAAAGCTCCCCCAGGTGGTTAGGAAAGCCTGGTATCCAGAGCAAACCATGCCATTTTATTTACTCTGCCACAAGGCACTTACATCTGAAGTGTTGGACTTGAGTGTTGGCTGCCAACATGTGACTAACCTAGACTGCCCAAAGGCCCTGGAGAACAGAAGACAGATGGATTGTAGGAAAGTGTCTAGAGATCCACTTCTTTCATTTTAGTATGGTTAAATCAAGGCCCATAGAGGGAAAGTGAATTACCTCGACCCATTCAGCAACTAAGTGGTAGAATTGGGGTCAAATGCAGGTATTCTGGCTCAATTTTAAGTTTTCGATATTTGTGCTCACACCCTCCTTAGAGAGGGGCAAAGTCAAAAACCTATGTAAAACTACCTGAAAACTGAAAATGACCATAGAGCTTCCTTGGCCAATCCTTAACAATTTGAATTAGTTTGTTATAATTAAAGACCTACCACAATTGTCTAGAATTCTTTTTAGAGTTTCATGTTTACTAGATATTAGGGCTCACTAGATCTTTTGTTGCCTGCTCACCTTCTACATGCTACTCTCCATTCTATGCATGGTAATTATTTTCAGTTCTTCAGATTCTATCAAATTCTACATTTTGCAGTCATTTTAAAAATGTTATAATATTGGTATTACCAAACAAATGACCCTGGTTTCTGGAAGAAGGTTGCAATTTCCTGAAGGCAGCTGAATCCATTCAGCTCTTGTTTAATCTTGCATTCAATTTGTCCATTTATCAGTCCCAGACATATATATTGATCAGCAGGTAGGTTGTATAGGCTGTCCCTCCACTTGCATTTCCTAATCTGGCTAATAGATATTCTTTTTTTGTGTATTTTACTGTTTGGATGATTTCTGAATAGTTATGGATCTCTTCTGGGAGGATCTGTAATGTCCTACAGCTTGTAAATCTAGCATAATGCCACCTACAAACAAGAACATTTGAAGGACCTCATACTTTATTTTGGAAATCACTCTTCAATTTGGAAACTGAGTTAGATTTCCTGCCATAGAGGTGAATGCATTTATTGGTCATATTTCTTCTATTTAAATACTTTTCCTGAGGTCCTCTCAAGGTTTTGAATTTTACAATTTTTTTTTCCCCCAATCTTGCTTCTCTCCCCCCCCCCCCCCCCAAGGCAGTCTGTTAGTTTTCACATTGTTTCCATGGTATAAATTGATCTCAGTTGAATGTGATGAGAGAGGAATCATATCCTTAAGGAAGAAATATAAAGTCTAAGAGATACTATCTTACTAGTCTGTATCTGATTAGAAACTTCCCCATACCACATACCCTCTGTCCTGTACATTATGTCAAATTGATCATGCCACAGACATGGACCAGAACCATCTGGCCCACTGAGGCATACAATTTTGAAACAACAATATTGCCCAAAATATGAGCAAACTATTCATTTTTTTTTCTTTTTTAGGCTTTTGCAAGGCAAATGGGTTAAGTGGCTTGCCCAAGGCCACACAGCTAGGTAATTGTTAAGTGTCTGAGGTCGAATTTGAACTCTGGTCCTCCTGACTCCAGGGCCGGTGCTCCGTCCACTGCGCCACCTAGCTGCCACGAGCAAACTCTTCTTGTCGATTTCTTACATGATTCCTCAAACCACATGTGCACAGAAAGCACCCCCGCTCCCCCAAGACCTCCTCAACCGCTCGCTCATAGATCACCTCTTTTGTTTGACTTTGCCTTTAAAAGTTCTGTCTTATCTTTCTACAAGTTTAGAGTTCTACTGAACAAGTTGCACCTTTTCTCAAGCAAAATTAAACTTTGTACCTCATAACTCTGAGTCTCTAAGTCTTTGAATTCATCACTTTGCTCAACCTGCACTCCAACACTTAGACTTAATCAAGCTTTCTGGTTCCTTCCCTTTGAAAACTACCTACATCCTATAGAAACCTGCCTAAAGATCAAGTTTTTGCCTTATATCTTCACTCTTGTAACTCCACTCATCACCCACTTTCTGAGAAACCTGGTTAACCTAAAGGTCAAATCTCATCAATTTAAAATATTGTAACAACTCTCATCACCTGAAGACTGTTCCCTCTTTGCCTGGGTCATGTCCAATCACATGTCTTCGCTGAAGATAAAGAGGTTTAAGAAAGGTTGGTTCAAATGATGTAATCTCAACCCTGACTATGTCATCAATAGAATATCAGAAGAAGACAATATCTTTGTGGCTTGAAATTTTGCTTTGACATTTTTTTAACCACTATATATGTGAGGAGGGGTCCTCACTGACATCTGACCTTAAAATAATAATTGGATTAAATATGTATTAACTTTCAGAGTTTGTCCTAATAAGGAACAAATAATAGCCTTCAGAGTTTGGTTTAAAAAAAAACCCAAAACAGAATTAGGTCAACATACACATTTTTTTTAAAAGTTTTTGCCAGGCAATAGGGTTAAGTGACTTGCCAAAGGTCACACAGCTAGGTAATTATTAAGTGTCTGAAGCTGGATTTGAATTCAGGTCCTCCTGACTCCAGGGCCAGTGCTCTATCCACTGCACCACCTAGCTGCCCCAACATATACATTTATTAATATTTCTCTAAGCTTGCTACTTATTCAGGCATGTATATTCAGATTAGAGAATCAAAACCCTAAAGATATAATTTTGAAAAGGTTGTTTTTTAAGAATACATTCCACTACCATAAGCTAGGATCTGAAAAGCTTCTTCTGACTTGTCCATCAAAAGAAGGGAGCGCTCTTCAATTTAGGATGAGGCTTGCTTATCAAACACACCTGTTAGAAGGTGTGTTCATGCCAAGAGGAATGATTCCTCTCAAACCCAGGATCTTTGTCTCTTATCAGTTATGCCAGAACCTCTGCAAATAGGAATTTCCTTCAGTATATTGGCACACCCAGTGACCTTTGATACAATGGGATTGGTTGTTAGAGGTCACACCTGTCATCCCTCGCTTGGGCCTTTGGTGTCATTGTCCCATTTTGTCAGATTTGATAATAAACTGATCATGCTGGGTCAGCTTACCTGAATTTTCAAATAAAAATGAGAAACCACTAAATCATATAAAAGGAGTCCTATGGACTGCATATTGACTTAAGTAACCGCATATTAACATTATGTATTATTTCATTTCATTAAACATTTCCCAATTGCATTTTAATCTGGTTCTAGCAGAACTAGGGAAGATGATGGGCCAGCACAGATGTCTTATGTTGATACCTCTGCTCTACAACTTTCAGTCAACTTTGTGAGGGGTAAATATTAGGTTTATTGAAGGCATACTTTTTCCACTGCTAATTCCTTTGCTATAGTTGCCCTCTATGCATTGGAAAACTTGCATGCAAGTTTGGCCCCAGGTATTTGCTAAGCTTTATGATCCTGGGTAATTCACTTATTTTCTACCTCAATATACACATATGTAAAATGGGAATAATTAATAGTTCCTACACCTCAGAACTGTTGTGAAGTTGAAATAAGAATATTTGTAAAGTTCATTGGAAAAGTGCTACGTAAATGCCGGTTATTATTATTACTATTATGATTATCTAGTAGTCTAGGCCACTATCAATTCATGATAGTACATGATACTTAAAGGAAATGAAACACTGGTGGGATATTTAGCCGTTAAAAGGAATGTTACTTAGCCATACTGGGAAGACAGCAAAGAAGATATGGCATTAATTAGTTTGAATATAATTTTCTTGACTTTGTGTTGCCTATGATGGGCAGAAACTTGAAGGAGAAACTGGAACTTTTCATGGATGTTTGGCACTAATGCAACCAGAATGTTATATCGATGGACTGACCCAATGGAATCTTTAGGCTGATTTCAGTATCTTTTATAGAAATGAATAAATTTATTTTACATGTCAGGGGAATGTTGGTAGATGTTCCTCCAATTACACATGTAGAAATAATTCTCAGATAAATTTTGTTAGATAACAGGTCATATAGGCATATATGTCCATAGTTGTTAATGTCTCCTTAGATTAGTTTTTCTTTTGGTATGAGTAAGATTCATGTTTTTTCCCATAATTTGTTATCTTTCAGATACCCTATGTATCTGTACTTCAATGCCCTCACAATTGTTTTGCACCCAGGACTAATTTCCTCTCCATTTGGCATAATCCAGCCACTTTTCTCAACTTTGTTTTATTTAACACCATTATTTTCCATAAAAAAGACATTTTGGACTGTGTTGTTAGCTCTTTTGTACTTGATGGTAAAAAAAAGTTTGCTATAAACTTGTTTTTCAGAACTTTTCCAGTTTTCTTCTTTGGATTGTTTTCCTAGCATTTTATTTAATTAAAAATAGTTTATTTATTGTAAAGATAGCTTTCAACAATTAACTGTTGAAAAATTACTTTTTTGCAATGTTTGGAGGTTTATATTCTTCTCCCTCCATTCCTTCCCTCTACTTCCCCCCACAAGAGAGAGCAATCTAATATATGTTATACATATATAACTACGTTAAATGTGATCAAATTGAAATGGAGGAAAATTAGAGAGAAAAAAAATAAGCAAGACAACTTTTAAGAAGTTAGTAAACTTTGGCTTGCAACTCAAACTTCATACTTCCTTCTCTGAATATGGAGAGTGTTTTCTATCACAAACCTTTTAGAATTGTCTTTGATTATTGAACAAATTAATCATAGTTGATCATCATCCAATGTTGCTCTTAGTGTATACAATGTTCTTCTGGGCCTGCTCACTTCATTCAGCATCAGTTCATGCAAGTTTTTCCAGGCTATTCTGAAGTCCTCCCTCTCATGATATTTTTTTGTTTTGTTTTTTTCTTTGCAAGGCAATGGAGTTATAGTGACTTGCCCAAGGTCACACAGCCAGGTAATAATTGTCTGAGGTCAAATTTGTACTCAGGTCCTCCTGACTCCAGGGCTGGTGCTCTATCCACTGCGCCACCTAGCTGCCCCTTCATGCTTTCTTAAAGAACAATTTTCTTGCATTTTAAACTAAAATTTTTTTTGGGTTGGCCTTGCTTAGTTAATCACTCCCCAAGTCTTCTTAATGTTTTTTTTTTTTTGACAAGGCAATAGGTTTAAGTGACTTGTCCAATGTCACACAGCTAGGCAATTAAGTAAGTGTCAGAGGTCAGATTTGAACTCAGGTACTTCAGACCCCATGCCCTATTCACTGCACCACCTAGCCATCTATCAAGTTCTCTTTAAACCAGTTTAGGTGAGTTTGTGTGAGTGCCTTTAGATTCTGATACTCTGGAGACTGAGGTTTAAGTTCCAGAGTCCTGAGGTGAAGGGTGAAAGCTTACTAGCTGTCTACAAAAAGTCTGATATCAATAAGATGAACCCCAGTAGTATAAAAAACCCTAGCTTGCATAAAGAGGGGCAATTCAGCCTAGGTTTGAAAAATAGGGCAAGTTAAACCTTTCTGGTTGATCAGTATAGGGATCTCTCTGGAGTGGTCACTGCACTTCCAGCCTGGGTGATATAGGTTGTCACAAATAAACAAACTGAATTAACTCCTCATTACTTCTTTCCAAATCATGAGTTAATGCTGATCATGAGCTCTCACAATTGTTTTTGTAAGATTTCCCACCCCAGTTTTTTAATCTAAAGTGGCACTAAGTTTGGTGACCAATTTAATTTCTCTCTTCTCTGTCAGTAAGTCAAGTTTGTTGACTATTATCATTTTAAGCTTTTCTAGTCTCTGTTACTGGTTACACATCCATTTAAACCTATAAACAATGCTGACATCTTTTCTCCATTTTTTTATTATCAGCAACAGAATCACACCCCAGCTCTGCAACTTAATAACTTCTTTAGTCTAGTTACCTATCTAATATTCAGGTTTTTTCATCTAGCAAATGAGCGGATGGTGTATATAACCTTCAAGTTCATCTCTAGTAATAAATCTATGATTCCTATGAAAGACACACACTGGATTAAAAAAAAAGTTTCATTGATGCCTTTTGATTAGATCCCTGTCATTTCTGGGTGTAACCTTTTTCCACTACCACTCTATCTGAACTAAGTCATTAGATTAGAAATTGCAAAGAACCAGATATTGTTATGTCCTGGGATATTCAGACAGATTTTTAAGTTCCCTATCCGTGAAGATTAAGTGAAAAAAATGTCTATTAAAAAAAATGTCTATTAAATGGAGGCTGGTTGTCCTTGGTCCAGGACATTATAGAGATGATTTTAATCGAACTACACTGCTTCAGAGGGACCTGCCACCCTAACATTATTTAACTTTGTGACTCTGGTCTGCTGAGAAGCTCTGGAAGGAATGAGGAAGAAATTACATTCAACTCTTCTAGGTCGAGGCTAATTTCCATTGAAAGTATCCTTGAGAGTGTGAGACTGACGAAGAGCCATCTTTTGGTGCCGGAAACCTTAAAAGTCTTCTTTCTAACCTTTTGCTTACCGGCAGAAGCAAACCACGCGCTTTTCTAGGTGGACTCAGTACCTTTTATTACCTGGGCTCCGTGGCTTAGTTGGTTAAAGCGCCTGTCTAGTAAACAGGAGATCCTGGGTTCGAATCCCAGCGGGGCCTTTATTTTCAAAACTTCCCCTACCCAAACTGAGATGAACATTTGGAGGCCTGGGAAATCCAGGGACTACAAGAATATTTACATTCCTTAAAATTTCAAGCTTTACTCTTGGCGGGAAACCCCCGGCGAGGCCATCGGATGACGGTACTTGGATTGGAATTATAAACACGTGTGGTTAACCATTTAATTCCTTCATTGCCCTCAGGATTGCCTTCTTTGTCCTGTTCATTGGCTGTGAACCCTCTGAATTAGGGAGGAGGTGGGGCTACCCTCAGAGGACCACAACGCCCTTTCTGCTTTATCCACTGAACACCTGGCATGGGCGGGAAGGAGCAATTTCTTTCCTGGCTCTCTCTCAAATAGAAGAAAATCAAGCTACGAGTCCGAGGGTGCTCCAGGTGCCCTCCATGCCCACCTGGAGACAATGTAACCACCGGCATCCATCCCGAAAGAGATGGTCCAGCAGGGTTATACTTCTATTGCCCGCTAGGTGGCAGAAGAAAACCATTCCAGGCTCTCCCAACTTGAAACCTGCCACATAAATGGCAGCAGAGACCAGATCTTGTCAAGGACTCACATATGACTTCTTCTCTGCATTAAATGAAGCAGGAGCTCGTCTCTCCACCCTTGGACTGGACAGTCTATTTTTTCTCTTAACTTGCCCAGAGGCAGAGATATTCTTTAACAGTGCCTAATCATTTGCCTTGCCCATAGCAGGCAGTTTATGAATACTTGTTCTAAGGAATTGCATTTCACAACCTAGGAGAGGTGGCACAGGTGAATGAGAGTGACTCAGTTTTCCTCATCTTTAAAGTAGTAGGGATCTCACAGTGTGGTTTTAAGACTCAGATGAGATAGCTTATGTGCATACCTTACATTTCTGCATACATGTTGAACTCTGAGGACCAGGTAGAGGTCAACAGAGAGTAAGCTAGAGGAGTGAGATAATGAAGATCAAGTGCACAGGCATTTTATATATGAGTATGTGCATATGTATGTATATGAAACATGAATATCTTATTCTATATAACACGTGTAATATTAAATTCACAAGAATTATACATAATATACAATTATAGTATTTACAATCAAATGTAATATATGGCTAAATTCACAAGAATTATACAGAACATGATTTTGATATATACAATCAAAGGTTATATATGGCTAAATTCACAAATATTATACATAATATATGATTTTGATTTATACAATCAAAGGTAATATATGATTAAATTCACAAAAATTATACATATTATATGAATGTTACTTACAATCAAAGGTAATATATGGCTAAATTCCCAAGAATTATACAGATTATATGAATGTTATTTACAATCAAAGGTAATATATGGTTAAATTCATAAGAATTATGCATAATGTATGATCATGTTATATGCAAAGGTAATATATAATTAAATTCACAAGAATTATACATTATACAAATTATCTTTTTAAAAGAAAAAACAACAAAAAAGAATTACATGCATGCCTGAATATTTCCACTACATAAAGTTTTCAGACTATATATTTATTTTAAAACACAATAACAAAACCATCCTCTCTGCATCCTTCCTGATTTCCTTCCTTTTTTGTTTTCTTTTGAATATTTTATTAATTTCTTTAATTTTTTATTATTCGTCTCTAGCACAGTTGCTAATTATTCCCTTCCCAATGCCCCACCCTCCAAGCCTGCCTTGTAACAAATAAATATAGTTAAATAAAACAAATTGGCCATGCATGAAATTATTTCTTAATCTGTACCTTTTGCTCACCATTTCTCTGCTATGAATTAGGCTTCAACTTCTCTCTTCTAAAGTAATGGTTATTTTCTGGGTTGACCATAATTCTGAAACTCTTCAAATTCTTTTTCTTTTATACTATTGTCATTGTATATGTACATTGTTGTTCTGACTCTTTCCATTCTGCACATTTAAATGTATTGAGAGTCCCTCTTGGAGCCAAAATGGGAATGGATATGTAAAATTCCACCCCAGCCATACCTTGGGAAACAAAGCAAGATTATTAAAATGGTAAATCAGGACAATATTGTAGATAGAGTTACTTAACTATTGAGAAAACAGGTTATATAGAGTTTGGCTTTAGCAAAAGACAGAGTAACATTCATACATTTATTAGTTCATTAAGCCTGTGGTCAATTATGTAAGATCCGGAACTCAATAAAACTGGGCTTACAAAGGCTTTTGCAGGGCAACATATTTATATATTGGCACAGTCAAAAAGCAGGATCTTCAATAGGTGGAGATTTTTGGTACTTGTCTATCAAAGGAGATCTCTGCCACCAAGAGTCGAAGGATCATTATCAATAATCTCATTAATTTCAGAAAAGGCCTCTCCTTTACTCCAGACCTTGATGCTCTATCAGATATGCTAACTGATCTTCACAAAGGGAGCCCTTTTTCAAACTTGAAAGCTTATTTTGATCTGGTACCTTTACAAGTGATAATTTGATGAAAGAAGGCTCTCTAAAGATAGATTTGCCTTTTCTAATCTGATCTGATTCACAGGAAGCTTCTTTAGTACCATGTGAAAGGTGACCTCAACGACCAACTGTGCTCTGAGAAAAATAATTAAATATATATTAAAAAGGACAAAATTCACTTTTCACAATATTAATAAGTAATTTTCTAAAGTATCTATTATTATTTTTGTGGAAATGATAGAGTAAACCAAGATAGATTATGGATGGATCCAGACCTGATTGTTTGTACTTAATTTCAACCTGGGTGGAGTGGTCCTCATGGGTCTGTACTTAACCTTATATTGTTTAACATTTTCATCAGTGACTTGGACAAAGGCATAAGTGACACACATCACATTTTCAAATGACACAAAGCTGGGAGGGATAACTTAACCATTGGATGTGATCCCCATATATATATGTATATGTATATCTATGTGTGTGTGTGTGTGTGTGTGTTTACAGGTTAGGGATTGTCCACAATGAATTCTGCCAAACATACACACACATATCCTTGAAGAAGAATGACATCAGGAAAGTAATATATCCCTCCTGATTTCCTTCCTTTAAAAACACATGACTTGGATTTCAGTGAAGGGGGTGCTGTGCTAAGTCACCAGCCTTACTTTTTCCTCCGGAACCATCTGGATCCAGTGTCTTGATATGAATCAAGAAATGGCCCTGGATGCAAGGCAGTGAGGGTTATGTGACTTGCCCAAGTTTACACTGCTAGTTAGCATCAAGTGTCTGAGGTCGGATTTGTACTCCTGTCCCCCGACTCTAAAGTTAGTGCTCTGTCCACTGAGCCACCTGGTTGCCCTAACATATGTACATACATTATACTTTTATATATATATTTGAATTATTCTTCTGGATCTTTAAGAGTGGAGTTGGATGGGGAGAATTGGATGAGGTAACCTTTAATAAAGTCAATTTTGCAATTGAACAGGATACTCCTAAAGGAGAAAACTCCCTCAATTATAAACAGAACAAAGGCTTGCTTTATTAATTTCATTAAGAATCCCAATAATTATCTCCATTTCTTTGAAGGTCTAGGAAAATGGGCACTTTTACTGGAATGTCTAATGCTTGGCTACCCTCCTCTCATCCTTGGTAGTTCCCACCCCCTTTCTTGGTTGGATAAGCCAGAGGTTTAGATTCAGATGATTCAGATCCCACCATATGATAGTCAAAGTATAAAAAGTCAATCAAAGTCCTCCATTTTGGGGAGTCTGGCTCTTGAGCTAGGTCCCCCTCCCAATACATGCTGGCTAAGTCCGTGACTTACAGAAATATCAATAAATGTGCTTATTAATCTAATTCTGTTTTGCTCTTTCTTAAGACCAAAAATCTGGTATTGTTCATCCCTGATCAAGACAAAGTCTAGGCTTGATGTTTCTATTTGATTAGGACAAACTCTGGAAAACTTCATTTTCAACAAGTCAAAACTCAGTGAGGAACCCTCTTCGTTTTGGGGAACACTTTCATGAGATGAATCTGAGAAGAAATTTAATAAACATAAACATAATCTCATTCAAGAAATCCATTTTACAACTGTAATGTGGGAAGCATAATTAGACAATATTGGAGAAAGATTTGGGGGTTTTAATGAACTACAAGTCCAATATTAATTAACAGTTTCATACTGCAGCCAAGAAGGTGAATTCAATCTTAAATGCATTAAGAAAAGGCACAGCTTCTAAGAATAATGAGGTGCTAGTCTCATCACGCCCTGCCTAAATTAGATTACCTTTGGAATATTGTGTTCAGTTCTGGGGTCCATATTTTATGGAGGACTTTGATAAAATGGAAAACATTCAGGGGAGTACACTGTGGATCATAAAGTACTTTCAGACAGCATAAGAGGAATTTTTTTTTAAAAAGAGGAACTGGGCATGTTTAACCTGCAGGAGAGAAAGGACAGGGAAGAATGATTGCTGTTTTCAAGTACATGAAAGGTTGTCATGTGTTAGAGGAATTCACCTTGTTTTGTTTGGGTCCAGAAGGCAGAAACTGGTAGGATGAGTAGTAGCTGAAGAGGCAAATTTAGCTTGATATCCAGAAAAAATAAACAAACTTCTAACAAGTGGAATGCCCCAAGGTAAACCAAAGGTTGGCTCAGGAATAGTAATAGGAACATTAGAAATCGCAATGCTGAGTGATCATTTGTCAAGGTTTTGTCTAGGGATGTTTGTTTTTTTTGGTCACAGATTTAACTAAATGGCTTAGGGTCTTTTTAACTCTGAAATTCTCTGATTCTCTGATTGAGACTTAGTCTAGGCGTTACCATATTTCCCCATTATAAGACATACCTTTTTCTAAAAAAATTGGGGTCTAGAAACTGGGAGCGTCTTATATAGTGCTGTAGATTTTTTTTTTACTTGCATTTCCCACTTTTTCAAGCTTATTATCTTTGTGTCATTGTTTCGCATTTGTTACCCATATATTATGCTGTGTTTTGCCACATTCTGCCCAGAAGTGGCTTCGGAAAGATTTTTATAGTGCTGAATTCAAGTTCAAGTTGATCCAGTTTGCAAAAATGAATGGAAATAGTGCTGCTGAATGTCTGTTTGATCCTCCTCCAACTGAGAAAACAATCAGACTGGCCACAGAAGAAGAAATCCGACTGAAGATGCTATGAGAGGCAAGGCAGCAAAAAGGCCTCAATTGGAGAGGGAATTGAAGAGATGGACTGAAGAGTGAAGGGCCAGTGGAATTCCTGTGTCCACAAAGGTGGTTCAGCACAAGGCTAGAAGAGTTGCTGAGGGAAAAAAAGTGACTGATTTCAAAGGAGGACACAACAAAGGAGGGCACAAAAGGAGGGCTTCAGCTTCATGAAACAGAATGGAATCAGCATGTGTCCACGCACCAGACTTGCCCAAAAGATGCCTGAAAGCTATGAGCAGGTCTTTGAATTCTATGATGAATAAAACTTGAGTTCAATAGTAATACATTTTTTTTTCAGACTTTGGGCCCCCAAATTAAGGTGCACTTTATACATGGCAGTATCTTATTCATGGGGAAATACAATAGGTAGGATTTATCCTTTTCCCTCAAATCCAAATTCCACTCTCAAAATCGCATTTTTCCTATATTTTATACAGTTTTCTCACTTTTCACCCCTTCTTTCAATGTTTAACAACCCTAATCATGCCTTAATTTCTATATCATACAGCTAGGTGGCACATGAATGGAGTTTGGAATTAGAAAGATTTCATCTTCTGAATTATGTGACCTTGGGGCGGTTAGGTGGGACAGTGGATAGAGCACCAGCCCTGGAGTCAGGAGTACCTGAGTTCAAATCTTGCCTCAGGTACTTAATAATTACCTAGCTGTGTGGCCTTGGGCAAGCCACTTCACCCCATTGCCTTGCCAAAAAACCTGAATAAGGTGACCTTGGGCAAGTCACTTCACCCTGTTTGCCTCAGTTTCTTTATCTGTAAAATGAGCTGGAGAAGAAAATGGCAAACCATAACTTTACTAAGAAAACCCTTAATGAAGTCATGGAGAGTCTGGTATACATGACTGAAAATGATTGAACAATGAAAATATATGGCATTTACTAGAGCTAAGATTTAACAATTTTTATCTAATTTTATCCTCACAACAAACCTGGGAGGTAGATGTTGTTATTAGCCCCATTTTCTGAAGAAACAGAAGTAAACAGAGACTTATTCAGCACCACACAATGAGGAAGTATTTGAGGTCACATTTGAACTCACATCTTCCTGACTCTACCAGTTATAATAGATTTTGGTTTTTGTTTTTTGCAAGGCAATGGGATGAAGTGGCTTGCCCAAGGCCACACAGCTAGGTAATTATTAAGTGTCTGAGACCGTATTTGAACCCAGGTACTCCTGACTCCAGGGCCGGTGCTTTATCCACTGTGCCACCTAGCTGCCCCCCCCCCCCAACAATAGATTTTTAATTTGTCTCTTCATCTGACTCTCTCTCCACTTTACAATGTATCCCACAGAGGTGTCCACCTCTATCGATTAAGCATAGATATGAATAGAATTATTTTGCTCAGAAATCTTCAATAACTCGAAATAGACTAAACAAATGAAGTCTAAACCCTAAATAAACAAACAGCTTGCTAGTCAAAGCCTTCTGTCTTCTGGAGACTTCTTGTTTTTCTAGTTTTATGTTACATTAATTTTTCCCATAGGTTCTATGTTCTAACCAAACTGGGCTACTCCTGGACTGTCCTCTTTTTTCCGGCCTGTACTATTGTTTATGCTTGAAATTCTCTTTCCTAGAGCCCTTCCCTAACTCTAACTGATAAAACCAATGCCTTTTCTGACCCTCATATTTGGAAATTATCTTCCCTTCATTGAAACTCTCCTGGGTCTGCACACGACAGTGATGAATTTAGAATATCTATGTATTACAGTTATGTGGTTCCATCTTACCTCTTCTACTAGATTATGTTTGAAACCGCATTGCTCCAAGTATGAATCACTAGAATTAGGGTCAGAAAATCTGGATTCAGCTTCTGACTCCAGGCTATACTAGTTGTATCATTGTGAACCTCTTGGGCAGCTATATGACACAGGGGATAGAGTGTCAGCATTAGACTTGGGAAGACCTGAGTTCAGTTCTGATCTTAGATACTACTAATTGTGCGATCCTGGACAAGTCCTTTAACTCTTTTTGTCTCATTTCCTCTTTTGTGAAATGGTCTGGAAAAGGAAAAGACAAAGCACTCCAGTATTTTTGCCAAGAAAACCCCAAATAGGGTCATGAAGAGTCATATATGACTAAAAAGGATTGAACATCATCTGTAACCTGGGGCAATAATACTTAGCATCATTGGTTGGTTAAGAGAACTAAATGGAATAATGTATATGATGTAGAATGATCAAACATGGCCCCTTCTTTCCTACTTCTTATGAAGGGAAAGGGAAATCTCAATAGGAATAGAGTAGATGGTAACTCTAAATAGTAAGGCCACTAGGCATCAAAAGAATTATAGGAAGATTCTTATTCAATTTGCCCAATGAGATTGTTCTTTTCATAAGTTTAGGGAATTTAAAATTTATACCCTGGATTGTAACATGTATTTTATTAGCTCATTTATTTTTTAGGTAGGGGAACAGACAACCACTTATGACTAGTTTGCATTTCTGGGCATATTGGAACTTTGTGTGCTATGATAGAATTCAAGATTAGAATAAATGACTAAGAGCCCAGGTGGTTATGCCACAGAAGTGCCTTTGTTCTCACTCTGTCCTTTGTTTTGATATTAGTATTTTGTAGTTAGGTCAGTTCCTGAAGTGTGAGTCATGTCTCTTTATTTTGACTACATGAGTGAAATATAAAAGTAAGTAAAACCCCATTAAACTGTAGTTCGTTATATAGTCCCAAAGAAACTACTACTCTCAGAATCTTACCTCAGGTTTGAGCTAATTACAGGGTTAGAATTCACTGAAAGTCAAACCTTATTGACTATATCTATGTAATTATTTTTAACCAAACAGTTAGAAGAAACACTAATTCAAACAAAAGCTATTTCCTCAATCAGCATAGTAAATAAAATAATAAAAGCCCTCCATACATATAAGGTATACATATATATATATATATATATATGCATATGTATATATCCTTCCATAGGTTACCACATAACAAAGGGAAAAAGTATTTGTGACTAGGGAAAACACATGGAGGTAGCCTGTGTGATTAGGGACCCTGATAATAGGTGCACATAGGTAATATAGGACCAGGATACTTGAATGACCAGGGAAAAATCATATATCAATATTAAAATGCTGCTCATATCCTCTGATGATAGTTTCACACTGCTTTCAGTTACTTTCTATTGGGCATCATACCTCCATTTTCTCCTGAGTGCAGGGTTCTACAGTTTTGTTTTTTTTTTGGTCTGCTGCTGGCTTTAATCATTGCTTCCAGCTTCTTGGATTTACCTCTCCAGGGCTACTTTCAGCTTCTATCTGCTAGGGTATAATGACTAGAAAGCCTCTCCCTGTCAGTCTGACTGTTATTTAGTCATATTAAAAGCTATGAGCTACCACATCCAGGTAAAGCTGAATGAAACCAAGTGAAGTGTCCTCTAGATAATAGCAAATCTTTTTTGATTCCTTGTGTCTGGGACTAAATCAAAGTCTATTCTCTGAGACAATTTTCTGTCTCAGGCAGATAATTTCCTGTAGTTCCCAGACAGAAGACAGAAAAACCTTTCAGAATTGATTGTTTCTATTAAGTGAGCACTCAGTCCCTAGGAGTAAGAGTTTCCTCATATGGGGGTGGGGAGGTGGGAGTGAGGGGCAGCTATGCTAAATGAAGGTTGGAAACAAATCCCTTAGAAGCTATTCTTGATAGTAATAGAATGGTCAGTGTGACCAGTGAGTGGTGCGGAGTTGCTGGAGCATGAAATTTTATACTATCTCCTTGTCTTGGGTAGGCTGTTACAAAGATACCTTCCAATGTGTATTCAGTTATAATGATCTTAGCAAGAAGCCACTGTGCTTGGATAAATTTAGAAGATCTAGATGTGCATGGCTAAGTCCTTTATCTATGGATTAATAAGTAACCTCTATTTTAATTTATATATTGCTTCTCCCATGGATCTTTTCTGTCTACTCTTGCCTGATTTTTCAGGGAGTTGTCTCAACCTTAAGATGTCAAGAACAACTTGGAAATTGATTTTACTTCTGGGAATGGTCTATTTTGGAGCAGGAAATTATGCATCTCAGTCTCTTCTGAGAGGTAGGCTTGAGATGAACCTTGATAACAGGTATCTTCTTGGGGAAAGAGCATTCCTGGAAATATGTGCAGGGTTCTGGGATGAGAGCTCATCATTTCTTTGTAGGAGCTCTCTGGGGAATACAGGGGGCAAATTTTAGGGCAAGAGCATTGCTGACTTAAATTGTTTTATGTTTCATTAATTGACATTTTGAAGTAGGGGTGGGAGGACTGGAATTGAACTTAATATTAAGATTTCTTAGTGAACCTACAATAGTTTCCATCATCTGGAGGTACTGCTCAATTACAATAATTTCTAACCATTTAATTAGGAAGATAGGCAATATTTTAAAAAATTTGAATATCTTAGATAAATGTCATGTACCAACCTTCTGGAAAACATGAAATTTATATCTTCTCTAGTCTTTTCAAATGGTATTTCCCCCTTAAAAAATAAACCAACAAATTCCTTCCTGATTATGTTGTTGCCAGCCACCAGATCCATTGTGCCTCCAGGCTTTGCTTCAATGAGTTTCACTTTAGGAAACAGTATATCTCCCTTCTGTAGCATTACAAAAATTATTACAAGTCATTCAAATGGTAGTGACAGAAAATCAACCTATGTCATACATTGTTCAAAGATTGCCTTTTCTTCCAAAGGAGTTTCAATATTATTGAGTTATTTTAGGGGATGGAGTGAAGGGGAAAGACAGATTGTGGAGCTCAGGTTTCAAGGACATGGTTCAGGCTCTGAGGCAGGCTGTTTGGCTGGTATGGTAAGTCTAGGGAACTGAGAATGACCTGTTTCTGCAAGTGGAAAGTCATTTCATATATCTATCTCTACCTCCACCCCTACCTCTATCTATCTCTATCTCTATCTCTATCTCTATCTCTATCTCTATCTCTATCTCTATCTCTATCTCTATCTATCTCTATCTGTCTCTATCTCTGTCTCTGTCTCTATCTCTATCATCTCTGCCTTTATATCTCTATCTCTATCATCTCTATCTTTCTCCATCTCCATCTCCATCTATTTATCCATCCATCCACCCATGGGGGGGATGGGGTAGTGAGGTGACTCAGTGCAGAGAGTCAGGACTGGAGTTTGAAAGACATCTTTCTGAATTCAAATTAGACCTCAGACACTTACTAGATCCCTAGGCAAGCCACTTAACCTTGTTTGCCTCAGTTTCCTCATCTGTCAAATGAGGATAAAGAAACAACCAACCAATCCAGTATCCTTGCCAAGAAAGCCCAAATGAGGTCAAGGTCAGACTCAACTGAAATGACTAAACAACAATAACATAGTGGACTCCTACATGAAATGTAGTTCCTAAATATCTCAAATTCAAAAGTGCTTACTTTATTTCATTGCTTGAAAATATTTTCTGCTTTTGACACATTGTACAATGAACTGGAGAATACAGTATTATAAGAAAATGTGGAAAGGGGATTATCTTTAAGAAAAGAAGCAAAGTGTGAAAGAGGGAATGCCTTGTCAGGTGAATACCTGACTCCCCCCCACCCCCACCCCATTTGCCCTCATTTCTTTATACTCTCTAGAAGAGAAGAGAGATTCATGTAAATGGGCAAAGTTATGTGGATAAATAAAAAATATCTGATAATATTGAATGCCTTTGCTGACAGTTGTGCTCCCAATCTGGTACTTTGTTTTTTTAATTAACAATGTGTTTATTAAAGGTTATTAGACAAGGATTATAGAATTAAGAGCTAAAATGATCAACTCATGATGCCTAGAGGACTAAAACTTGCCCAAGGCCCTACAGTGGCACAAAAAGAATTTGAATCTAGTTCTCTGACACAAATTCAGTGCTCTTTTTACAATATCAATCTACCTCTCAAAGGTACATAAAAACACCATATACCAATAGTTTAACTTGGTGGGAGGAAGGGAAAGATTATACAGAAACAGAATTTTCCCTTTTTTTACCCCCAGATTAATTTTGATAGATTTCAAATTCTTAATAAATGTAAGTTTGATGAAATGTTAAGTCAGGAATATAACTGTCAAATAGACATAATTAAGATACATAAAAGTGCTTTTCAAATCTTAAAATACTATATAAATGTTGGATATCTATTATTAGTCATGGCAAGAAAACCAATTAAGCAGGCAATCATTTTTGCTGGGCATGAACCTGGGAAAGTCCCCTCTGGCATGCAGTTTATTAATTTACAAGATTTAGCCCAATGCTAAATAAAAACTTCAATTTTTGAGATGCTTGGATCCCTATTAGTTTGGTGATCATTTTTGGATGTTCATCTCTGGAAGCTATCCCTAATATATAAAGACTATCATAATGCTCATACTTTTGGAAAAGGCATCTGTTAAATTTATGATGAGGAAAGAAAAGAGCAGGCTAGGGATGATAGTAAAGTAGGAAATATGGATTCCTTAGGGCATGACCAAATCTTTCATATGATGGTTTTGATTATTTCAAGGAGATTTGTTTCAAGAGATGAACTCTATTCAGACTCAGTTCTGTTTGACTAATTCACTCAGGACCAAAGGTAATAACCTAAAAATGGTAATTACTTTTAAGTGGGTGGCATAATAAGTGGAGCCCTACTCTTATATTGATCAAATGAATTTTGTACCTTTTGGTTCAGGAGGGTTCTCTCTAAGACTTTGGAATATTAGGGAGTTCTCTATCTGTTCAAACTTTCTCTGATTTGGGTCCTTAGGTCACCTGTGTGGGAGGAATGCAATAGACAACCAGCCTTGGGATTACTTGGGACATTTTAGTCGCATTGTTGGAGGAAGCCCAGTTGAAAAAGGAACATATCCTTGGCAGGTGAGTAATGGGCAGTGGCTATCTTTATTTTTATTTTTTTTTAGGTTTTTGTAAGGCAAATGGGGTTAAGTGGCTTGCTCAACGCCACTTAGGTAATTATTAAGTGTCTGAGACTGGATTTGAACCCAGGTACTCCTGACTCCAGGGCTGGTGCTTTATCCACTGCGCCACCTAGCCACCCCAGCAGTGGCTATCTTGTCAGGGATGCCTCTCGAATAAAAAATGTAGCATCTGAGGGCTGTCAGGGAGTTTGGGACTAGTTCTTACTCTTTGAGAACATGCTAAAGGATTTTTTTTTTTTTTTGCTGTGTGCTCTAGATGAGCTCCTGAAAAGATGTGTTCAAAATGAAATGCTATCTTCACTATATATTTTTGGTTGTGCCCTTGTTTTTGCTGGTTCCTACAACTGGAATGCTCTCTCCAACTTTCCCACTGACCCTATTTCTTTCCACATGTTTATTTTGCTCTCAAATGCCTTCTCCTTCATGAAACCTACCTTGGTTTTCTTTAAAAGGAAAAGATTGTAATGTACCTCTTTCTGCTTCAGACCTCAATAAGTATTTGGTTTATACCTTTTTAATGTACTTTTCATACACTATTTTTTATTTTTAGAATCCTAGGATTAAAGATTTATAGCCAAAAGGGACCTTAGAGGTTACTTAGTCAAAAAATCCATTTCACAGATGAGGAAATTGAAACCCAGAAAGGTTAAATCACTTACTTATATATGTAGCCAATGGCAGAACCAAAATTGGTCTTTTGACTTCCAGTCTAACACTTTTTCCCTTGCAGTATGCTATCATTTGCGTCTGTGCCATATAATCCTGATAAATTGTGAACTCTGCTAGGGCAAATGACTTCTTTCTGTTTTTGAATGTTATTTCATTTTATTTTTCCAAGTTCATGCAAAGATAGTTTTCAACATTCATCTTTTTGTAGTCTTTTGAGTTCCACATTTTTCTATAACCCTCTCTTCCTTTTACCCCTTTCTCTCACAAGGAGTAATCTGATATAGGTTATACCTGGATTTTTTTTATTTCTGCATCCCCCCCAATATAATGCTTTTCACTTAATAAATGTTTGTTGATATTTAAATATATTTGAAATTATTTCCTTTTTGGATGTATCATGTAAATGGAAATTCTTTCCCAAAGAAAGAAACAACTCCCTAAAGAAAGGAAGAAACAAAATATAATCAAGTCATAATCAGGTAAATTTTTGTATTTAGAATAAAATTTATAGTTTTCTAGTAAGATATGAATTGTACTCATTGCAGAGACAAAATTCTAAGTATCCATATTCCAGAAAAAAGAGAAATAGATTTATGATGGATGTTCTTATTCCCTAGGTAATAATATGTATGCAAAGGAGTTAAATAGTATCTCAGGAAACACAAAGCAAAACAAAACTCCTGTGATTTAAATTCCTAATTCTCCTGGTTATACAGACTGAACAGATACCTTTTTATTGGACTTTAGATTTAATGCATGGTCCTGGTTCTTCCATTTAGATACTTTTGTGTTTCTCACCATACATTGCTGTATTTATCTTTCTGGAAAGTTTAATTCTATACTCCCTTTATTGTGGCATCTAATTTTTGAAAAGTCAGTTTTTGCCCTTTATCTTCTTGTTTTTAGTTTTTTTGCAAGGCAATGGGGTTAAGTGGCTTGCCCAAGACCACACGATTAGGTAATTATTAAGTGTCTGAGGCCGGACTTGAACTCAGGTACTCCTGACTCCAAGGCCAGTGCTCTATCCACTGTGACACCTAGCCCCAACCCTTGCCCTTTATCTTCAGTCTCCATGAATACTCATTGATTGATATGGAATGCCTATGGGAGAAGGAGGTTCTGGGCTGTAGAGGTGTAGTTATTCTCCCATATGAACTTGTCTTTTCTTTTCCTTTTTTCTTTGTACTCATTCATTCATTTATGGCAATGGGGTTAAGTGACTTGCTCAAGGTCACACAGTTAGGTAGCTATTAATGTCAGAGGCCAGATTTGAATTAGGTCCTCTTGACTCCAGGGCCAGTGCTCTATCCACCTAGCTGCCCTTCGACATGTTTTTTCCTATATTATCAGTCTCTCACTGTGTCCACATCTACTTTTTCTATCTAGAAAAGAGGAACACATACTTCCATCCACATATAAATAGTTTTCTAATTCCATTTCAGAGTAAACTTGGATATGCCTAATGCATCATATAAATTCATATTCTAAAACTTAAATGAAAAGCTTAGGAATTGTAAAGGGTAAGTGGATTATTGTAAAGGGTAATGAAAGGGATGGGATAAGAATTGGGTTTTTGGGGTCAAGTAATCAAGAATTGAAGAAATAATAAATACAGAATACCTTTCCTTGAAATTGAGGGTGATCTGGAAGCAGTAGGAAAAGTTTCTGTACTTTTCTAGTGTATTTTTCCATAGGTCCTCTGATATTTTCCAAATATTGAAACTTTAGTATTTTTCAACATTTTTTCTTCAAAACCCAAAGCATGATGTTGATAGCTTTCTTGAATGTTGCTTTTTTCCTAAATCTGAAATGTCCTATTTTGGTGACATGTATATTCCTAGGAAATGGAGGGAAATTCCAAATATGGGCTAAAAATTACCTTTTGTTCGAGTCACCAGATGAGTTCTTAACATCCCAGAGAGTAAGTTTACAATTACTAATTCTCCCCAAAGCCAGAAAGATATAATGAGAAATGTAGATAAGGTACAAAGCAGGGTCAGAAGGTGATGGATGGGAAGTGGACAAATTATCTCATAGGGTAATGGAAACAATACTATGAAGACATTAAAGTTCTAGACTCTAAGTAGATCCCAGCCTAGGAATGTCCTAGTCCATAATTCTGGATGTTCAATGTACTTCCTATAGGCAAAGCATTGTACTAGTTGTTAGTAATAAAAGTGAAAGCACCAAAACCTCCTATATTACATCTTACTTTGAGGATACATATATATTACATATAGTTCAAGCAAATAAAAGTAATTTTGGGGGTTGATGGTATTTGAAGAGCACTAATAGTGAGGGGAGAAGCAAGAAAGGCATCATATAGGTCTTGATTCTTAAACTAAACCTTGACAGAACCTAGCGTTTACAAGGTAGAGATGAAAGTGAGGAACATTCCAAGGAGACAGAACTAGCAAAATCATGAAAGCTGAAAGTGGAACACTATGCATAGTGATCAACAAGACCACTTTGACTAGAATATTGGTTGTATGAGAGCAGCAATGGGACAAAAGTCTTGGTAAAAATGGAATCAGATTATGAAGGGGGTTTAAATACAAAAGGAGTTTTATTTGAGATTAAATAATTTCTTTTTAAAAATGTTTTTTATTATCTTTTTTAATGTCATCATAATTTTCTCCAGTATCCTTTCCCTACTTCTTCCCAGAGAGCCATCATCAGATTTTTTTTTAAGATAAAAAAGACAAAGGAGGTGGGGGTGGGGGAAATCCATAGAACTGTTCAATAAACTGAAAAAGTCTGAAAACATATGCAACACCTGTAGACCTCCCATTTCCATGAAAGGGTGAGCGAGGGTGTCCTCATAGTTATTCATTCAAATCAATCTTGATCAAGCTTTATAATTTTGCTACACTTGCTTTAGGAGTGTGTGTGTGTGTGTGTGTGTGTGTGTGTGTGATTTTTCTTTCAATTTATATTGTTTTCTTGTCTCTGTTTATGTTCTGCATCTATTCATGTTGATTTTTCCATCCTTTTCTGAATTCATCATATTTGTCATTTTTTATAGCACAGTAGTAGTCTATTACATTCATATATCATCATTTGTTTAGCTGTTCTCAATCTATTTTTGTTTCTAATTTTTTGCTATCACAAAAATATTGCTATCGATATTTTGATATATTTGTAAATTTCCTTCTTATCAATGGATTCTTGAGACATAATCTTAGTCATGCGATCTCTGGGTCAAACGGTATAATCATTTATTTGTGTGATTCCAAATTACTTTACAAAATGGTTGTATTAATTTATAGCTCTACTAACAATGCATTAGCAGGCCTCTCATTCCACAACCTCTCCACCATTGTTATTTTTTATAATCTCTGTCAATTTGCAGGGTATAAGGTGAAACTTCAGGGTTTTGATTTGCATTTCTCTTATTAGTGATCTGGACCTTTCTTTCATGTAGGTGTTGATATTTTGCAATTATTCTTTGGAGAACTGTACATTTCCATTGACCATTTATTTATTGAGGAATCAAATAACTTTTTGAGCAGTGGCTTGACATGTTTACATCTTTTTGTTACTTTGAATTCTGGGTAAATATTTTGGTGTCTATTTAGGTTCTGGGCCTTTAGGTTTGAGAATTTATTTATATTTTTTTTAGTTTTTTAGTTTTTTTTAGTTTTTTTTTCCTGCAAGGCAATGGGGTTAAGTGGCTTGCCCAGTGCCACACAGCTAGGTAATTATTAAGTGTCTGAGGCTGCATTTGAACTCAGGTACTCCTGACTCCAGGGCCATTGTTCTATCCACTGAGCCACCTAGCTGCCCCCTGAGGATTTCTTGATATAGTTGTTTGCTATATGTCTTTTTACATATAAACATGGTGTGGTGGAGAATGCAATTCAAGATCATGGAGACATCATGGGAGGGTAGAAAAGAGCACTTTATTGAGAGTCAGAAAGCCTGGGTTCTAATTCTGTTCTTTGTCATACCTGTGTTTTCTTTCTTCTTTCTTCTTTCTTCTTTCTTCTTCTTTTTTTTTTTTGGCAAGGCAATGGGGTTAAGTGACTTGCCTAAGGTCACACAGCTAAGTAATTATTAAGTGTCTGAGGGCAGATTTGAACTCAGGTCCTCCTGCTCCAGGGCTGATGCTCTATTCATTTTATCACCTAACTGCCCCTACCTGTGTTTTCTTGAACAAGTCATATACTCTCTCTTGGTTTCAATTTCCTCATTCTAAAATGAAATTGAACTAAATAACTTTTAAAATTCTTTCCACCTCTAAACCTCTGATTCTATGGTTTGAGTAATTAAAAAAATATCTTAGTGGCTTTGTGATTGTGTCAAATCACTTTTCCTTTCTTAGAACTGGCATCTTTATTTGTATAGTTGGGCTAGGGACTCCCTTCTACTCAGTTTATAGTACTATTATGAAAATCAAATGAGATTAGGGAGAAGACTTGTAACTTTGAACTATTTTCAAATGAAAGGCATCTTTATTATTTAAGGTTTTCGTCCTCTAGGTGTCTCTGAAACGAAGAGAAAAGCATTTCTGTGGAGGAACTATCATCTCTGCCCAATGGGTGATCACAGCTGCTCACTGTATTATGCATAAGTAAGAATAAACAGTCACATGATTGAAGGTTAGCTAGTATTTCCCCCTTTTTATATAATTCACAGTCAAAAGTAGAGAATTTTTATGTTCCAAGTCTTAGGCAGGATATGGTCATGTAGCTCTAGAACCTGGGATAGAGAAGGAATTCCCTCTGGGACTGGTCCAGATACCTGCACACACAGATATTTAATTACTATTGATTAATGGTGATAATCAACTATGTGTGGCCTGTTGGATCTCTGTGGTTGCTTGTTTTCCTTAAACTACATTCCTTCTCTACAGGGATATGAAAACTTTTCTGAATGTTACTGCAGGAGAACATGATATGAATCTGATAGAACAAGGAGAGCAGACCCTTTCTGTGGATACCATCATCAGACACCCATATTTCACACTCAGAAAACCAATGAACTATGACATAGCCCTCTTGAAGATGAAAGGCACCTTCAAATTTGGTAACCATCTGAGGGCTAGAGAGAATCTGGGCTGCCATGCTCTTATCTCCCCTGGATCAGGCCAACTTGTACTGACAGTCGAGTTCATGAGTACCCTCTAAAGCTACTGTTTTTGTTCTGTGAAGTATGATCTAATTTTAGGTTTGGGCATGACCTGAAGCTTGGGTTAAGGCATTATGGGCAATGGACATACTTGCTGATAATTATTCTCTATTGTAGTCCCTTATTTATAGAATGTAAAGGAGAAGAGATCCAAGGTTTTCCTTGGTTCCCATATTTTTCTGGGAGTTGCTTTTCTGTCACTTTGATGATATTTAAGGATTTGAGAAGGATGGTTGCCAAAGGGAGTATCAGAACAAAAAAAGTTTGGAGGTTAAAGCAAATCTAAAAAGTCCTAGTTACCCATTAAATATATAGCTGCATTTGTGTGTCCTGCCAGGGAGACTGAGGCTTGGATGTCCTCTCTAGGTCTGGACAAGTCCCTCTTGTTATTTCCTACAGGCCAGTTTGTTGGACCCATATGTCTTCCCAAACAGGGGGAAACTTTTGAGCCAGGATTCATCTGCACCACCGCAGGATGGGGTCGTCTGGAAGAGAGTAAGTAGTCCCTATTCCATCCCACTGGAGCCACCAACAACTCAAATCAACAAGCATTTGAACCTGAGTCCTCGGAACCTGGGTTTTGGCAATCTCTGTGAAAGAGACTAAGGGATTCCATGCTTCATTATATTTCTCTATTGGTTTGTTTTCTTAGATGGCCGTCTTCCTCAAGTCTTGCATCAAGTAGACTTACCCATTCTGACCAAGAGGAAGTGTGCGGCTATGCTGTTAACTCTGAAGAGGCCTATCAAAGGCAACACACTTCTCTGTGCTGGCTTTCCAGATGGGGGCAAGGATGCATGTCAGGTTGGTAGGGGAAAGCTGAGCTAACTTGATAATAGTCAGACTAAATTCTCATTCTGGTTTGTTTTCCTGTGGGGGGAAGATGGATTCACCAATTCCTGGAGGGAGTTGACCCTGGAGGGCAGAAAGGCTGAAATTGGAGGTTGGGGAGTCTAGGAGGTTAAACCAGAGCTAGAAAAGAGCAGTCAATAGCACAATTAGATGGTTGATTTGATCTCTTTCTCTCAGGTATCAAATGATGGGAGTCCTCAACTATGGCATAAAGTTTAATAGCCAGAGAATGCTTTTTTCTCCTCCCAAACACAAAGAATGGCCAATTCTTTTATTTGGTGACTGACATGCTCAGTTTGTGGATTAACCTGGCCATTACCCTGTCTCCTGTTGACAAGTCAACAAATATTTATTATATTTGATTATTAATTATATATTATATAATGTTACCTATTAATATTATGCTTCTTATGCTTCAGTCAGAGGATCTGGGAGGGGGAGAGAGAGAGACAGAGAGAGAGAGAGAGAGAGAGAGAGAGAGAGAGAGAGAGAGAGAGAGAGAGAGGAGAGAGAGAGAGAGACACTTAGGGAAATTTATTCCTTCCTGATGACTCTTATGAAACAACTGTAGGGAAAAGAAAGAGGGTTAAAGTGTAAGATATAATAAATTTTGAGGATTATCCTGGAATTTCACTTATCTTGACTATCCCCATTCCCCAAACTCATTTAATCCAGAGTTTAGGGAGGTTTCTTGGTTACTCTTGTTGTAGTCTCAAGGCAAGGACTGGAAGAAATTCTACTGACTTTGATGACAACAGTTTCTCTTTTTATAGGGTGATTCAGGGGGCTCTCTGATGTGCAGGAATAAACATGGGGCCTGGACTCTAGCTGGTGTGACTTCCTGGGGGATGGGATGTGCTCGAAGCTGGAGGCACAACTGTCAGAAAATTGCCAGTTACAGAGGAACTCCAGGGGTTTTTACAGACCTGACCAAGGTGCTTCCCTGGATTCACAACACTATTGAAATAGGTAATAAAGCCAATGTCTTATAGACACCCCAAGTTGTAGTGATTCTTTTTGGTAGGGGCAAACAAAGAAATTGTGAGGTTGGCGATTGAGATATAGAGGAATTGGGGAGAAGGCAGGCTTCAAATTATGATTTTGTGGCTCACAGAGCATACTGGAATTATTTATTCTCAATATGTCATCCTGAATAAAATGTATTTAATTTAGAGGTTCAATGGAAAATTAATATGATAATTTAACAATATTTTAGACAGTACTGTTGTAATAATTAGGAATACATTGATTTCTGGTGTTATATTGTTCCTTCTTTAAGTTAGCAAGATTCCTTGCAATAAAATGAGGTGGTTGGACTAGAAATTTAGGACTCTTCTATTCTATCATTCTATAACTATCTATATATGTGACAACTGAAGTTTGTGAATTAATTATGTTATCTGTTGATGACCCTTTGTTCTACCTTTTTCTCCTTTAACTTCAGAGATACTGCAGTTTCCTGGTTTTCCTATACCTCTCTAGGAAACCTTGGTTTCCTTTGCTGGATCATCATTCTCTTCCTCAATCTTTAATTTCTTTAATTTGGGTCTATTCTTTATCTTTCTTCTTATCTTCTATTTCTGTATTCTCACTGATTATCTCATCTACTCTCATTACTTCAAATGCTTCTACCCTAGAGATGACTATCAAATCTATGTGAGTGGTTCTGATCTTTCTTCTGAGTTTGCATCTCTAAGCGCTATGAGACATTTCCATGTAGATATCCCACTGCCAAATAAAACCCAACATGCTTATTATCTTTCTCCTTCAAAACTGATTTTCATAATCTTTCTTTCTCCTAACCTTGGGGTTAACTTAACTCTTCTCTTTCCCTTGTTTTCCATATTTAATTAGCTACTAGATTCTATCTATCTATCTGTCTATTTATCTATATATCTATCTATCTATCTGGGGTGAATAAACAACAGAGTACTTTACTCTCTGAATTTAGAGGGTGTCAACAGCACAGTCTTTCTATCATATAGGAACAACGGAGTTTGGCACTTAGCAAGATTATATAAAATAAAATTTACAGGATGATAGGCTGGTGCATGATCCTCCATTACTTGTCTCCTCCCTCACCTGGACAGCTACTCAAACAATAACCCCATTCTGACATGTTGGGGTCTCTACTTCTCTCCTCATGGACTATAGTAAACTCTAGTCCAACTGAATTACCAGCATGGCAGGTAAGGTTCTGACTTGAATTCAGGAAGGCATAGGACTATATCTCATTCCACACACTAGTTGTGTGAACCTGAGCATGTTACTTAACCACTCTCTCCCTCAGTTTTCTCATATGAAAAAAAGGGGATTGAACTCAATATTTATGGTTCCTTCTAACTGTAAATCTCTAATCTTTTGACAATACTCTTCCTCTCTCTAGTATAAAGTGTATCTTAACATTTCTGTATGTTTGTTCAGGCTGTTCCTTGTTCCAAGAATGCATGTCCTTTTCCCATCTTAAACTACTTCATCTAGGAAGCTTTCAATGGGACCCAAAAGAAGAGAAGAGAAACCAGAAACCAGGATATTAATCAGATATAATGAGTGTTTTGATCTATCTATAATGATGGTCAAATAACAATAAAAAACTATTTATACAGTTTTAGAAAATACCTTCTATTCACTGATTCATTTGAGCCTCATAATGGCTTTGTGAGTTTGGTCCAGAGATGGTAGATGACTAACTCAAAGTTACATAGTCAACAAGAGAGCTGAAATTAGAAATTATTTCCCGAAATATATTTTCTTTCTTTTATATGTTCCTCTACCAACTTGATATTTAAGGTATGTATACTGAAAGGTCAATTTTGATACCATAATTCTTGGAAAGGTATAGTTTGGGTATCCATATGGAAAGAGGTTGGGTAGGTCAAAAGATATAGTGTGTTATGGTGGAAAATACTGGATTTAAATTTGGACATGGGATTCAAATCTCACTTTTGTTACTTGTGGGACCTTGGGAGAGTCATTTGACTTCACTGAGTCTGAATTTTCTCATTCATTTTCTCATTCATTGCAGCTTGAAAACTATGCTTTAATGATTCTGGGATAATTCTCTTTGTGTATTACCTATCTCACAGGATTGTTATGAAGGTCAAATGAAATAATGCACAAAGATCTCTTTGTAAATGTGAAAGTACTTTATAAATATCAGTTATTTAATTGTAAAGTATTTATAAACATGCATGATTATTCTTTGTACATCCTTATGTAAATAGATATGAATTGTGATTATTATTTCTAAATCTGTTGGATGGTTAGGGGCAGAATTTTCATAAATATGGTTATGTCAAAAGACTTTTTCTTTCTTCACCCAGGGCAGAGGATGAAAAGTTCTGTGGGTAAGCAATATTAAATTGAATTTTTAGAATGAGAACCTAAATTTAGATCTCTGCTCAGACATTTAATACCTTTGTAAATGTTGACTTTTCATTTAGCCTGTATGAATCTTGGTTTGTCATCTGTAAAATGAACAGGGTTGGACTAAATAATCTCTGTGGTGCCTTCCAATTCCTAATCTATGAACCTATGAAACACTAAACTCATTTATATTTCTGAATATTGGAGGAAGAGTCCTATTATAACTGAACAGATGTTTTTCTAGTCCCAGTAAGTATCAGGTCTGACTGAGAGGATGACCCCCATTATCACATGTGAAAGATGAAATAAATTGATAGCCTGTAAAGATTTATTATGAAGGCACATGTATAGTGACTTCTCATGTTCGTCTTGGTCTCTACCAGGTGGCCCCTGCAGGACTTGGCTTACATGCAGGTAACAGGAACTAAGCTTCACTGCCCTTGCTTGACTCACTTGGCATTGGGCCCTACCTAGTCAGATGCAAAGATTCCTCCACACAGTCTTACTTAGGACACATAATATCACCAGCAACACAAACCCAGAGACCCATGGCTATAAGCTGGGTAGTTTCCTTATTTTATTTTAATTTTGTAAAAGTAGTGTTACTAATCACTGGCCAATGTTGCTCTTCTTTGGTTTCCTTTTCCAGCCCTGTGCAGTGACCAAGATGGCCAACTCTCAGGACCAGAAGGTCAGCTCCGTTTCCCAAGACACCCCCACCAGTTCTATGGAAGTGATGAGTGAGTAAACACCATTGTTGCCCTTTACCAAGTCCAGTTGCACTTGTTTGATCATTATCATCTGAACTTGCCATTTAGAAACCAAACATTTTTTTCACTCTGTGTGTCTATAGATTGTGTATCTGGACTGTACGTGTCAAAAGGCAGATGCACATCTGGCTCAATTTTTCCCACTTGGATGTGGAATTTGAGGAGTTTTGTCGCCAGGATTCCTTGTCTGTATATTCATTAGAAGACAGACTTATTGGTGAGTGAGTTTTTGTTGCACTAACATAGAGAAAACCATGCTTTTTGGGCATTTTTGTTGAGGGGGAAAGCTTGGACTCACTGGCTTGTTATTAGCAATGAATTGGCTTTATGAGCCTGACATTTATAAATATTTATACCAAATCTTTGTTTTTCTTTTTCTTTTTCTTTTTCCTAGTTCTGTAAAAAACTGGCAGTTTTTGGTATGGCACAAGATACGTAATTTAATTTTTATTAAGTTTTTTTTATATTAGCTTGTCCTAACCATGAGCAATTGTTGTTTTCCAATTGTTTAGATCTGACTTTATTTGTGTGAAAAGTATTTTGAAATTGTGTTTATGCAGTTTCTGGGTTTGTCTTTGGGAGGTAGATTCCCAAGTATTTTATGTTATCTACAATTACTTTAAATAGAATTTCTCTTTCTAACTCTTGCCTTTGGGCTTTGTTGTTCATATATAGAAATGCTGATGATTTACGTGGATTTATTTTATATCCTGCTACTTTGCTGAAGTTTTAATTGCTTTAAGTGGTATTTTAGTTGATTTTCTAGGATTCTCTAAGTATACCATTTATCTTTTGTAAAGAGTGAAAGTTTTGCTTCTTTATTGCCAATTCTAATTCCTTCAACTTCTTTTTTCTTCTATTGCTAAAGCTAACATTTCTGATACTATATTAAATAGTAATAGTGATAATGGGCATCCTTGTTTCACTCCTGATCTTATTGGAAATGCTCCTAGTTTATCTCCATTACATATAATGTTTGTTGATAGTTAAAGCTTTTTCTTTTTTAAGGCTGAAAAGTGGTGAGGGAAGGCTCGGGGGAAACTGGGAAGCGTAGGGAGGCTGAAGCTTTCTGAATTTAAAAAGTCAAATTTTCTGATTATGAAATCTAGGCCTAGCATGGATGGTTTTGAAAGTAAAACTTGAGATGTGCTTTGATTTGTCAAGGACTAGTATTTATTCTGGCTGTCACATGAAGTTTCCTATAAACCTGCCAGCTTGAGAGTCATTATGGTTCCAGTCTGTTCAGAAATTTTGAACCAAGAATCTAGTTTTTTTGGTCCTCTTTTTGGGTTGTATTGCTCCAGATGTGGAATCAGGGGAACTGAATTTGAATTTTGACTGTATCCTTAACCAACTTGTGTGACCTTTTAAGCTTTGCTTGTCCTCAGTTTCCTCATTTATAAAATGAAGGGATGGAAAGAGATAGTACTGCCCATCTTTATATCTCTGGTTCTATAATCCATTGTGACTGATTGATCCAGCCTTGATGACTTATCTACCCTCTTTGAGTGAGAAATATTGATGAACCACTGTAAAGTGGCTCAGTAATGCAAAGGATTGGGGCTGGTTTTGCAGGTTGGAATGAATCCAGAAAAGGAGATGGAATGCCCATAGGGCTGAGTTACTGTAATGTAAATAATTCTTTCACATTTTCAGTGAACTGAAGAAGTAATTTTATTTTCCTCACTAGATTTTGATTTGAGAATCTCTGATGCTATGTTGCAGGGAAGTTTTGTGGTACGGTTGTCCCTTCACCAATCTTCATTAGCTCCAGCTCAATAAGGCTGAAGTTTGTCTCCGATGCTACAGAGTATGGCACTGGATTTGTACTCACCTACCAAGCTCTTAAACCAAATCACTCTTCTGGTAAAGTAATTTACTTCACTTTCTGTTTTGTAGCTCAGGAGCTATAGTAGGTGGTGCAGGGAGAGAGTGCTGGGTCTAGAATCAAGAAGAAATGGATTTAAACTCAGGCTCAGACATTTATTAGCTGTATGACCCTGGGAAAGTCACTTAATCTTATCTGTCTCCGTTTCCTCACCTATAAAAATGAACTGGAGAAGAAAATGGCAAATCACTCTAGTATCTGGGGTCATAAAGAGAATTGGACATGACCGAAATAATTGAACAACAAGGAAAACAGTGGTGAAGATAAATGGGACACATTTATCTTCCAACTTTGATGGTTAAACAGAGCATGGAAATTGAACTTAATTATGTGGCAGGCAAAGAGTTACACTGGACACTGAATACATCTCTACTTTTGTTCTGGTGACCATTCTGATTAGAAATGATGAACACTTAAATGATGGCTGCCCTTGCGGATAGTGATGGGGTATTAAGATTTAATGTAATCTCATTTGCTTTCAAGTAGAACTTCATATGTGATTAGAAAGAGAAAACTTTAACTTTTGGTTTTTATTTTAGATTCTGGTTGTGTTGCCTTAACTGTTCTTTTTGAAGAAGGGATCATACAAAGTTTGCACTATCCAGATGTTTATACAAATCTGCTCAATTGTCACTGGATTATTCATGCTCCAGAAGACCACATCATTAAGGTATGCCCTTAATAGATGGGCTCATAATTATTGCTTAGAACAGTTAATATTCAATTAAAAGCTACCTAATTCCTACATAAGATGGTAAAAACATTTGTTTTCTTTATTTCAAGGTAAGGATCATTGTTCTATCTACTAACTAGTATATAATTGAGTTACTGGACTCTCAGTCCTTTCCTCCCATGGGATTCACTGAGAAATTCAGAACCAACCACAAATGCACATATTGAATCATCAGTTACATAAGATGACCATAGTTCTCAGCTAGATTCCAGTTTCCATGAAGCCTAAAACACATCATTTCATACCTGTTTGACATGGCTAGTTAGTATGGATACCATGAAGTCAGTTCATTTTAAGTGATCCCTTTATCCCAACACTTCAGCCATTTTAGAGTAAAGGAACTGTTTCATGGCTAATTCAAGTATAAAATCTGTTTAGGATCTGACCCCCTTTGAGTGTATGTATGGAAAGCAGGGCTGCAATAATAAAGTTTTCTATTTTAAAAGTGGCTTCTATTATTGGAAAGTAGCATCTTTAGCTGCCTTAGATACAGTGTCCAATTTGTTTTGGCCTCTTTACTGTAGAATGACTGATTTCCTTAGTCTTATTGGTTTCAATCCTTTCTCCTCCCCCTCCCATCTGAGAGGCAGCATGGCTTAGGGGACAGAGAGTTGCTTCAGAGCCAGGAAGACTTCTGATCAAGTCCTGCTTCTGATAAACCCTGGCTTTTTGATTCTGGAAAAATCATTTAACCTCTCAGGACTCTAGGCAACTCTTTATAGTCCAATACCATAAATTGAAGGGAATGTTCTGATTTGCATTAGTAGAAGAGATTTCCTTACCTAGAAGTTCCCTATATAAAAAAAAGGACATAAATTTAATCATGAGTACTTGATCCCCCTGGTTAAAGAAAGTCAATCCGTCTATAAGTGCCGGAGAATTCCCAAGAGTCTTTAACTTGATCTAAATTAGTCCTCCATCTGATTTGGGATGCTACACAAGATGAAGACCCTCTGTTGAGCCCCACTGGCTGCTACTAAACACCAGAATTTAATGGGTGGATTCCTAGTTACTCCTTTACATCCCAAGCACCTTTGGAAAATGGCAACAGAAGGCTTTTCCTATTCCCATTTTTGCTACTATTAACAGAATTGGAGAACTTAGTTGGAGTGACAAGTTTTACATGGGTTGAAAGTGTGGGAATTTGGAGCTCATTGACAGAGCAGATTATCAAAGCTATGGGAGTGGGTGGAAACTCTCTTATGCTAAACTTCAATTCCTTATTAATGATCTTCTGACCTTTGTTATTTGAAGATAGTTACATTTGATGGAGAATATGGAAGCAAAATAGGGGTGAAAGAGTCTTGCTTTCCTTCTTTAATCTAATAACTTAATCTTTGTCCTTTCTAGTTTGACTTTTTTTCCCTCAAAAAAGAGCTTAAAATTTTCAGTGTCTTTCTTATGTTTTGCAAGCCTTTCTACTTGGAGATATTGAAATTAACTTGTGAAGGTTTAATTTAGGGTCAGGATCTTGCCTCTTTCAGTCAGCTCTGCAAAGTTAGAAAACTGAAAAATATACATTGTTGACAAAATTTATACAACTCTCAGCCCCCAGATGATTTAATTAATTGCCAGACTGGGAAAGAAATTTACCAGACAGTAGAATTTTGTATGATCAATAATCCAAAGGTTCACTGCCTCATCATACTCTCTTTAGTTAAAGAACTGAACCCAGTTATTAAATTATTTTATCTTGGGTTAGAAAATAATTGTTTAAAAATGCAAATAGCAAAATTTAAAGCAATAGAGAAATCTTTGCTAATTAACCATGCCTCCTTTGGCAAGAGACAACAGAACAGAAGGGAGAAATACTTAATTTTTTTCTAAAAGTTTTCCTGAGTAGGCAATATTCAGTTATTCCTTGCTGGATTCTTTTAATAAGCTTAATTAATCTCTTAATAAGATACTTGGTGATTCAGATAAAGTAGCATTGGTTTCACCATCCTACTGCTTCAGCCACTATCAGTGGCTGCCTCCATCTGCACTGTTACTACTGCTGATACTGTCTCCCCTGCCTGTCTGCAATCCTATACAGAGAGATTAAAAAACTGCTACTGTAGTTCAGAGCTCTGCTTTTCAATTTCTATTTCATTCTATCTTTATCTCTTTTTGAAGATCAATGTCCAATGGACAAAGGGTCAAAGGATATGAACAGGCAGTTCTCAGATGAAGAAATTAAAACTATCTATAGTGATATGAAAAATGTCCAGCATCATTATTGATCGGAGAAATGAAAATTAAACCAGCTCTGTGTTGCTACTTCATACCAATCAGATGACAAAAAGGAAAATGATCAATGCTGGAAGGGATGTGAGAAAACTGGGATACTAATGAATTGTTGGTCAACTTGTGAACTGATCCAACCTTTCTAGTGAGCAATTTGGATCTATGTCTAAAGGGCAAAAAAACCTGCATACCTTTTGATCCAGTAACACCACTATTAGGTCCGTATCCCCAAGAAATTATAAGAAAGTCTAAAAACCCCACATGTACAAAAATATTTATAGCAGCTCTTTTTGTAGTGGCAAAGAATTGGAAATTGAGGGAATATCTTTCAATAGAGTAGGGGCTGAGCAAGTTGTGGTATATGAATGTAATGGAGTACTGAAGAATTAACTCATTAACAGTAACATTATGTAATGATGAGCTGTAATGGATTTGCTCATCTCAGTAGTATAATAATTGAAGACAATTCTAAAGGACTTGTGATGGAAAATGCCATCCACATCCAGAGAAGGAACTATGAAATCTGAATGCAGACCAAAACTTACTATTTTCAATTTAAAATTTTTAATATATTTTATGGTTTCCCCTCCTTTTTGTTCTGATTCTTCTTTCACAACATGATTAATATGGAAATAAATTCAACGTAATATATAACCTATATTAAATTGCTCTCTGGTAAGAAGAAGAAATGGAAGGGAAGGAGAAAAATATCAAACTCAAACCCTTGCAGAAGAATTATTGTTAAGGATAGGTGACTGGAAGATGGAAAAAGAAATACAACTCTTAGGATCTTAAAGCAGTTTAGGTTTTCTTAGAAGGCAGTTGATTCAAACCTTTCTAGAATGACATATTCAGTGTTAGTTTTTCTGATTCCACTTTTACAATTCCTTGTCACTTTTTAGTTTTGGTTCTTCTTTACTTAACTTTCCTTCTTTCTTTTCTATGTGCTCTTTTCAACTCTTAGCTCATTAAAGACCTCCTTTGTGGTTACATTTGTTCTTTCAGATGCCTCCCATTTTCTTTCTCATTGGGATCATTTGTTATTATACTATCAGAAGTTGAGTGTTAAGAATTCCCATTTCTTTTCAGTCAGTTTGATAGGATGCTCATAAAGGAATTTTCTGGATCCCAAGATGCAGTAATTCATATTCAGCAAAATGTTAAGGAAGAATATTATTACTACCTGCAGGAGAATAGAGTATCCTGCTGTAACCCTATAGTGATAGTACTCTAGTTTCCTATTTACCCTTTATTTTCCAGGTAGTGGATCATGTGCTTAGTTCTATTCCACCCCTTATTCTCTCTTTTGGACTCCTCTTCTCTTAGCTTTTCTGAAGAATGGAAACATGGTTTTCCTCTTTTGTTGTATTTGAAGGGAATAGCAATATGGTATCACTGAGGTAGAGGTGATGCATTTAAGACTGGGAGAACTTGTGCAAAGACACAGATTCTAACTTATATTTAATTATATTCTAACTATTCTCATATTCTTATTCTATTCTTATATTCTAACTTATATTTAATTTTAATTTTATTATTGCATTTGTATATTATTTTCATCATGGTACTTATCTGTTTTTTATCAATTCATGCAAATCTTCCTTTTCTATATTCTTCATATCCATGACTTTTTAACTATACTATAAGATTCCATTACATTTATATGCTATACTCTGCCCTCCCCCAACCCCTGCCCTACTTATATTCACATTTGATGAGTACCTAGTTTGTATTTAGTTCTTTATTAAAAAAAAGGGGGGGGGATTGCTATGAGGATTTGCTACATATATTAGGCCTCTGTTTTTGTCTTTGATTTCTTTAGGGTATATGTCCAAAGTGAAGGATTCACTGGGTCAAAAGAAATGAATAGTATAGTCTCCCATTTTTTTCTGCATAATTCTGAATTGAAATCTAGAATGTTTGTACTACTTCATCATTCTATTACTAAACATTAGTACATCTCTTGTTACATAGCCCTCCAACATTGACTATTATTCTTTTCATCTTTTCCAGTTTGCATGGAGTGAGGTAGAACCTCAGAGTATATGTATACAGCCCTTCATATATATAATCACACACATATATAAAATACTATTTATTATTTGGAATATATTTTCATGTGTTTGATTATTGCTTACAAATTTTATTAAAATTGTTCCTATTCTTTCATTAATGAACCATTGATAGATGGTTCTTAGTTTTATGCTTTTCCCCCCCTGACTATGAAAGATTCCTAAACTGAAATAATCTAGAAAGAAGTTTATGAAGTCATCCAGCAGAGGGGAAAGCCAAAAAGAGGGTGACTCACTTTGTTCCCTTCTCTCAGTCTATCATTTACATGTAATATAGGATTCATACAAAGTAATAAAGGAAACAGTACCTGACTGGTCAAACATGGAATCAATTTTCATATAAAACATGAATTGCTTTGTGATATATAGCAGGAGAAAACAGTTCTCATTTCTTGTATCAATCTTGGAATCTGACTGGATTTCTGATCAGCATAACCTAGGTCCCAAGTTAAGCTTTAAACACACCTGGTCTTGTTTCCCAGCCACTCAGGACTAGGATCATGCCATAGAGTTTTCCCACAGTATCAGTTCCCTTCCAACTGATATGTAAAGGAAAGAGTGCCAACAACTGACACGAGATGGTGGTGTCAGTGGCCAAGAAAGGTCTGAAGGTGAATTCTTCATCGTTATTGAAAGAAACTATTAATTCTATGAGGTAGAGGTGATGCATTTAAGATGAGTAAAAGTGCAAAGACACAGAGAAAAGAGATGAGGGGTGGCTAGGTGGCGCAGTGAATAGAGCACTGGCCCTGGAGTCAGGAGTACCTGAGTTCTAATCCAGTTTCAGATACTTAATGATTACCTAACAGAGTGGCCTTGGGCAAGCTACTTAACCCCATTTGTCTTGCAAAGTCCGAAAAAAAATAAAATAAAATAAAATTAGAAAAGGGATGGAATTGTTTATATTAGAAATAATCAGCATGATAGCACAGGGAGAATGTATGAAAGGGAGTAAAATGAAATAAAGGCAGGCAAATAGTGAGAGTCTGATTGATAATGACTAATAAATATTACAAAAAGAAGTGCATAGGGCACTCCAAATTATCCCCATTTCCCAAGTGAGGAAACTGTCTTAGAATAGTTCAGTAGAATTGTGAATGACAACTTTTCTGTATCACACAATGATCCAAGTCAATTCCAAAAGACTCATGATCCCTGTTTACCTCTACAGTTTTATTTCACAGCATTTCTTTTATTGCTTTATATATTCCAGCTAAATTTGACCACTAGTTGCTCCCTAAATGAGACATTCTTTCCTACTATTGTGCATTTAGACAAAATATCTGAAATGTTTGGAATGAACTTTCTTCTCATCTCTGAATAGTGAAGTCCTCATCTTAAAACTCAGATTCCATGTCACATTCTCTTCATGATCTTCTCTAATACTCCCTTTTGCTAATCTCTCTGTTTTCAAAAATCCATTTTATTATAATTATCTTTGCATGTTTAGTACTCTACCTGTTTAAGTTTCTAAAGATCAGTGTCCATTTTATTTTTTTTTATACCCAGGGTCAATGAGAGTGCTCTAAAAAATAAATGCTTAATAAATATTATTTGAATTTAATTTAATTGTACAAATGATTCAACAAAATTCATTTACATTTCAAAGGTATATTCATACTGATATGTAATATCTTCTTGTTTTACATAGAAAAGTTATCCCCAAGTCATACCCTTAGAATACTCCCAGGAAAAATAATTTTGGTAATGCATTCTACTCTCTTCTGAGTGGCAATTTTACTTAGTCATAAAATGATAATTGGGAGATTTTTTTTCCCTGAGTGTGTATTAAAGACTAGACAAAAGAGTCTGCAGGACTTAGGAAATTCACCCCCTTCTGCTGACTCAATATGAAAAGAAATGATAGAAACAAGAGGAAATGTGGGGAACATTTTGTGTGGCTGCATATTCCTCTGTAGGTAGTTTAAATACTTATGGATATAGGTGAAGTGATGTTTTCATCTTTTCTTCTACTTAAAGATCTTAGCAGCAGAAGAAATTAGCTCACAATATAAATGATTTTGGTAAGGATTTGACTGATGTCCTAAGGAAAAGGGAATATCTTAAAAATACCAGGAACAAGTTGTTTAGAGAACCAATGGGTTGATTAAAAGGTGTTTTGAAGGGGAGAAGAAAATGCTCAGGGGTGGCTAGGTGGCACAGTGGATACAGCATGGGCCCTGGAGTCAGGAGTACCTGAGTTCAAATTTGACCTCAGACACTTAATAATTACCTAGCAGAGTGGCCTTGGCAAGCTACTTAACCTTACAAAAACCTAAAAAAAGAAAAAGAAAAAAAAAGAAATGCTCAGATACAATTGTGAAGCAAGTATTATAGAAGATAAAAGGCATTACATGGAAGATCCACATTGGAGAAATAGCTTAGTATCTTAGGAGGAAACAATAAGATAGAGGATTCTTACAATGGGTGGAGAGAGGCATTCTAAAGTCCCTTCCAGACCAAGAGTCTAGGATTCCATGATTATTTAACTAGGTAGATTGGTATAGACATCTGCAATTTTATATTGGATAATATTCTTTAAAGGAATACCAGTGGATTTAGATGAAAGAAAAAGAGATGAGACATTGATTACATACTGCAGCTGTTAGTTCTACCATCACAACTGCCCAGCCACTGGCATTTTGTTTCTAGCTTCAATGCCAAGGAAACTCAAGATGATTATGAAATTTTCACTGAGAATGAGGACAAATTTAAACATAAGCATAATTTGATCATAGCTTCTTTTCATGAGCAGATTAAGAGACTTGAAGAACAGGAAGAGGAGCTTTTTAAGATGAAAGCAAAACAATTTCAATTTTCATTTGAGAATGACCTTCCAGATGGAAAGAACAAGGGATTGGTGAGGTGAAGATAATGAGAAAAGAATGAGTCTCCCACTTACAAGAAGAGATGAAACTCTTAAGACTAGTGTAAATTGTCTAAGGCAAGAAGTGATACACTTTGGATCTGGAACACTTTGCTAATGTGCACTTTGCTAATAAAAGTTCTGAACCTGAACATGGTTGGCAAGTGATACCTAAATGCAGAAACTACTTAGAAATATCAGGGAAAAGTTGAAAAATATAGGAATAAGAGAACAGAGAGGATCAGGCAAAAAGAGTTGTGCTGATTAAGTTGCACCAAAACTAGATGAGATGATAGTAAAGATATTGAAATAAAAATATCAGAAGAAAAAGAGGATAAGCCAAAAATGAGCAATATTTGTCATCTTGAATATGGAATT